>NC_058415.1:9750144-10045767 GCF_002201575.2 Neomonachus schauinslandi
CTGAGATTAAGAATTCCTCATATCAGTGAGATCATATGATACATGTCTTTCTCTGTTTGACTTATTTCACTCAACATAATACCCTCCAGTTCCATCCACGTCGTTGCAAATGGCAAGATCTCATTCCTTTTGATGGCTGCATAATATTCCAATGGCCGCTATTTAAATCCCTTCATCCTTGACCTCTGTGAAGCACCTGGACATTCCTAAGCACCTTCCTTTTTGAAATTCTGTCCTCTCTCGGTCTACCAGTCCCGAGTCCCTCTGGCCTTCCTGTCTGTACCATCCCATTCATCCAGCCAGTCCTTGACTATGGTTCTCCCACAGTGTCTGTCACTGGCTCTGTTCTCTACTGCCACCATCGTTCCCTGGAAAGTTCATCCATCCACTCTCACCACGTCAACTGCTACCTGAAGGCCAATGACCCCTAGATAAATAGATGTCGTGCAGGCTGACTCTCTCATGGGTCCCATATCCCTATGGATGGGACATCTCCACCTCCATCTCCACATTTAGCATATCCAAAACTAATGACTTCCTCTCCCCAGCCTGCTCTTCTTCCTGTGTTCCTTATCTCAGCATGATTCAGAAGTGGAGAAGAAAAAAAAGCAAAGGAATAGGGAAGAGACAAGGAAGGGCGAGCTAAGTGCTGTAGAGCTCTCGCATGTCATGTCTTCTTCCCTTTCCAACCCAAACATGAAACTTTAGGTCCAGCTCCCTTTCCTATTCACCTGTACTCCTGCAACAGCCTCCTGATCATATGTGGACCTCTATTCTTGACTTGCCTTATTCCATCTTCTATAGCTGTCACAAAGATTTGGTAAAACATGAAATTGAGCATTGATCTCAGCATAAACATTCTTCCCTCATGGCCCACCTGCCCAAATTTATTTTCAGCACCCCCATCCTTGCAAACCCCTTTCCAAACATAAGCATTTTTTATAAAATCCAACAAAACTTTGATATCCCAAGCACACTCCCATCTAGGATCTCAGACTTTTCCCACACCTCACCTGTTCTATGTAAGGATCTATCTTACCTCTTTCCATCTGGCCATCATTCACTGGTCCTGGAGGGCTCAGCTTAGATGCTACTTTTTCTAGAAAGACTTCCCACCCTCCAGCCTGCATTGGGCCACCCTTCCTGGCTCTTCCAGAGACTGGGTATGCCCCACAATCTTAGACGCACCAGATTCTTTTGTAATTCTTTGTCTCCAGGCCTGCCTAGCCCTCTAGACTCTAAGCTCAGAGATTCCAGCTTACAGTGGGTGAGTGCTCTATCAATATTACTTATTTTAAAGCAGTCAACCACATGATGGCATTTTTGGAATACTTGATATTGAATAAAGATAACACGGCAGAGACTTGAAAATAGGACTATCTCAGAAAATCCAGGTGTGTGGCTATTATAACACAATACATCTGGGTGATTTATTTGAATTTCAGAACTCAGCACTGTCCTTTCCCTCAGAGAGCTCACCTCCTTACTTAAGATATATTTTTAAGTAACACACAGTGAAATGACCTGAGAACTCTGAATGCTGTGGCCCACTCCTGCAGAGGTCATCCACAGCAGGCATTTAGGAAACCTCATCTTCCTTTCTCTCTCAGCAGTGAGCCCTGTGCTTCAGGGGACTGTGTCCTGACTGCGAATAAAGTAACAAGGCTCAGCCACTCAGCAAGGGATAGCAGACTGAAGCTGCCAACCAGGACCTCTCACCCCTGACCAGGAGGCTCTGTGTGACCAGGAATCCACTCAACCGCATCCTTACGGTGGTTTGTCTTTCCAACAAGTTCTTGTTAAGTCATGGCTGCCCACAGTCTTCATTTCTTAATTTTGCAAGGGGGTCCCTGTGCGCCCCCCTCTGTGTTTCCCCCATGCTCTATAGCACACACAGATGGAAGCACAAAGCCCAGGCTCCTCCTGTCATCTCTGATGCATACCATTCAAGTGCATGTCCTGGTAAGAAAAATACCCTGAAAAACTCTGGCCTTTGACCATTTTTTTCTCCTCCCAACATTCAAGGAGCCCCAAAATATACCCACACCGTGCCTCTTTCTGCCTTCAACCCTCATTTGTCCACTTCTCTGGTTTCTGAATATTTTTTCAATGTTTGCAGATGAAACAAAGCATTTTGCAGGTTCACCTGATGATCCCCTTCTGGTTGAGAGGATCTCCACAGGCTTCCTCCCCCCTAACTCCTCTTCTTCTTCCCAGCACACCTGGGAGTCCCAGCTCTGAGCCCCAATCTCTACATGTGTGAACTGGAAACAACAAGCCTCATGTAACCATGAGTCAAATGAGAAAGTGCAAAGTACATCTGAAAACTGAAAATTTTTAATATTACATACAAGATAGAATTTATCGGCAAAGTCCTTCTAAGAACCAGGTCAGTAGGGAAATGGCCTTGTTACTTAAGGAACACTAAATTATTGCCGGGCAAATAATGCACTAGATAAAAACATTAAGAGCACCTGTTGGGCAAAGTTCCGTATGTGCTTAGAGCCTTTTGTAACCTATTGAAAGGAGGGGGCAGAGTAAGAGCTTGCAAGAGACACGCTAGAGAGACAAAGTGGTCACTATACCACCTTCTAAGGATCGGAGGTTGTCTTCTGCAGAGCTGCCATTTTGCTGGGTCGAGTGTGGCGGTTTGCCCAGAGCTGAATGGCTCTGGACCATCGAGGGGCCACTGGCTGCTGGTCAATCAGTGAGAACCTCCTCCCCACCCTTCCCCAGACTATGCCAGTTTTCTCTCTAAATGTGAGTTAAAAAATGTAAAGGCTCCAGACCCCCCAATAATTAGCCTGTCCAGACTCTGTCCCCATGCCTCCAACCAAGCTTGTTCCCCAGGTATACTTGTTAACAGAAAGAGGGCACTGTCTGTATAAAAAGAATAAATGGCAATGACCCAGTGGCACAATGAGACGGGCAAAAAATCCTTCCAGTTCAACCCACTGAACAGACCTCCAAATCTACAATTAGGGGACAAGAACAAAACCTGTATGTTGTTTTCTAGGTTCTACTGAGGTGCTATGGCACCTCCGTTTTCAGGCTCAGATGGGAGGAGCTAGGTGATCCCTGTGCAAAGCATCTTCAACAATGACATGGTATACAATCTCCTTTGGTGGTACTAATTGCAGGCCCAGGAGAGGGCTTGCTTTTTTCCATCCAGGCCCTCCAGGAAAGTTTCCAGGTGATGTACTGGAACTGAGCACATCCGTCCTCCCCATCACCCACAATTTTAGCCAACTTCTATTATAGGTCTTTACAATGCCTGTAAAAGCTTGGATAATTGTTTGTTTGAATTCAATAAGCTCTTCGCACATGCTAATAGGATTTTTCCAGCAGTCTGAGCCCCATTATGAAATTTATTTTCTTCTTCTCCCCACCCCCAGGCCCCACTGTAAGCAGCACATGAAAAGCTTATCACATCCTTATAGTTGCATGAGCCTCCAATTACGGTTAGAGCATGCTCATCCTCTTGGCCCTCCAACAGGTGTAGAATTGTGTTGTGCCATACAGTGTCATCCAAGGAATTTCCCAACATACTTACACAACTATGCCCCAATACTCTATATTTGGCAAGGTTTAGACTTAAAAGTGGTCCAAAGAATTGTGTCTTCTCTAAGAGCAATAACATTTAGTATGTTGTAGCTCATTTTCCATTCTAAACTTCGATATCAAACACACACACACAAAACATTCATATAATCATTCCCTCTTTCTATCCCCAAACCAAGGAAAGTCCTGTATAATTTTGAGGAAGAGGAGTGGGGGAGAGAGTCACTGGTTTCACTCTATGTGTTAGACCCACTAAGTTCAACTATAGCAAGTCCTATAAGTATTCTGGTTTGCATTCTCTTGTCTCTCTGGACACCAAATGTATGAGTTGTGTGAGGTCTCACACATATACTCTGCCTTCATTTTAAATTCCTACCCAATTTATGACTCATCACCTCAAGTGAGAGAATAAATGATGACATTTGCCACAACATGAAGTAATCTTCCCTCATGAGTCAGCCCCCAAGTGGCCATAAATGTGTCTCTAGCATTAAGAACCACTCAAATGTAGTTGCAGTAAGACCTATGATGTGAATACATTTTTATTTGAAAATAACAGAAATCATAATCTGAGAAATGGAGTACTGTCTCATATTCACAAAGAGTTCATCGGTAGAAGTTGCCACCCCAATTTCTATTACCAGTTTCCACTAAGGACCACTATATTCTAAACTCAATTGGAACGATCACATTCTATTAAGCTAAACATCCCATCTCCTCAACTGGAAAATCTGACTCAGCTGAGTAAGAGTTAATCCTACTTCATTCTTTCACTGTCCATTTCATGAGTATTTATTGAGTTAATATAGTTTACTGGGGGGAAATATTCAAATGCACACTGGAGTTCTGAGTTCTGCTTCCAATCACTAATAACAAACTTATGGGCGCTTAATCAATCACTTAACTTTTCTTGATCCATTTCATCATTTATAAAAGGACAGACTGAAGCTGTGCTTGTGAATTTCAAATAAGACAATAGATTTGAAAATGCCATCAGGAAATTATTAAGCAATTGTTTTTTCTGTTGTTATCATGACAGTCTCAAGCCACCAGAGGCCACATAAAAAGTGTCAAAGGATCAAGAGCTTTCAAAGCAGACTGCCTGGGAACAAACTCCAGGTCCACACTTATTGGGTGTGAGAACACAGGCAAGGCACTTAATCTTCTATCTGTGAAATTGGCCCAGCAGTACCTAATTTATGGGGTCGTTATAAGGATTGAATAAGATAAAGTCTATGGATCCCTAGACAATTCCTAAAACACTTTTAAATGTTAGTGTTTATGATTCCACAATAAAAGGCACTGGAGATGGATAGCTATCTACCAAAACCTAGTCTTTGCTCCACCTCCCCCCCCCCCCCCCCCCCCCCCACCCAGTTAGAAAGTAGAAGAAGTTGGGTTTGTGGAGAGGCTAGATTTCCTGGCTTCCTTTGCTGGGATCACATGAAACTGACTATGCTTTGCCAATGGCTAGTGAGTTCAGATGATTCTGCAACTTCTAGATCTGATTAAACTATGGGGTGTGTGTTTATCCACAATTTCCCTCCATGTGCCATGAGCTGGATCATGACGTGCCTGCATTCAAGCTTCAACCATGTGAGTGGGGACAATGTTCTCAATGATGGCTGAACAGAATGATGGTAAGAACCTGGGTCCCTGAATGACTCTGTGAGCAGAGCTTCCTTGCCAACCTGGATCACTCACCTCAGAATTATTTGTGAGGAAGAAATAAGCATCTGTTTTCTTTCTGCCACAGCATTTGGGGAACTTCTTATTATACAGCCTAGTCTTGCCAACAGCACAGGGTAATCATGTCTTATATTTCTGTGAATTACCCCCATACCTACCATCATAGCCTATGCAATAAAGTTGCTCAAATATGTCTTTGGAAATACTGCTCCAGCAATTGTATTTTAAATCTAATGATATTAATTATAGCACACTATATGGAAAGTGCTGCTCCCTATAATTTTAATTGATATTACTGCATCAACATAAAAATCCTACATTTACTGATGGCTTTGTTCTGATATACAGTCCTCAGTTCCTGAGAACCAATGACTAATCTGATGATACGTGAGTTAGTGTCATACAAGAGGCCCTGGATAAAGATGGTATCAGAAACACTTCCAAGTTTCACTTAATGCCCACAGCTGTCTCCACACTCTGTGTAAGATGCCTCAGTCAGGCTGGTTTTAATACTTATATTACTGTTACACTTCCTTATGAACCCAAAAATGTCAGCATCAATGGAATGGGGTCCAGGAGTTACTGCTCAGGATAATTAGCTGTTAAAGCAAACAATATCCTCTCTATACATGGTCCATGATGACAATAAAGGATGGAAGGAAGAAAAATAATCAGAAATCGAGGGACACTAAAACCATTATCAGGAAGTAGGTAAAGTGAGAAAAAACACTGCCCATAAAAACAGAAAATAAAGAAAACCTATCCAAAAGAATGCACTAGCACCTTCCTCAGCCTTTCCTGCCCTTGGCTTCTAGGCACTGTGCTCTCCTGATTTTCTTTCAGCCCCACTGGTCACTCCTTCTCAGTTTCTTTGGCTAGTGTCTCCTCTTCTTGAAAATTCCCTACCACTGGAGTGTGCCAGGACCCCATCATTGATCCCGCCATTCTTTCTCTATACACAGTCACCTGAAATCATGTTTCTTGGCTTTAAACCATTTATCTATTGAAAACTCCCAAATGTTTAGGTCAGGCCATTCGTCTAAACCACAGACTTAAATATCCAACTGTCCACTCCACCTCTCCCACTTGGATGTCTAACAGTCATCTTGAACTTAACATGTCCCAGATGAATTTGGGATCTACCCTCCACAACCCTCCTCCACGTGCAGTCTTCCCCGTCCTGGCTGATGGCAATTCCACCTTGCAATCATTATCATGATGGCTACATTTACTAGTATTTTCTCTCACAGTTATGCATGTCCACTGGCCTTGCTACTCCTTGAATTTGCCAATAAGCTCCCACTCTCCCCAGGGCCTTTGCCCGAGCTGCGCTCTGCCTGCAGACAGGCCCCAGATACTGCATAGCCAATCCCCGCCCCCACCACTTCCTTCCGGTCTTTGCTCAAATGTCACCTATTCAAATGCGGCCTCCCATGACCACCCTATTTGTAATTGTAACTCCCAGAACTGTCAACCCGGATACCTTGTTCTCATCTTTCATTACCACTTACCATGTTCTAACATACTATATAATTCACTTATGTATTATAACCATTTTTTATTGTCTGTCTTCCAAAGACAAGGGCAGTGAGAAGCTAAGCACCATAAAAGCAAAAACTTTCCTGACGTGGTAGATATCAAGTTATACTGGTTAAACGAGTAAACAAATGTTTACTGAACACCTACCTTATGTTAGGCATTCTGCCAGACCCTGCAGATAGAACCTGACTGAACTGCGGACATGAGCCTTGCTCTGCTGGAGCTTACAATCTAGCTGTGATCTACAAAAGGACCACTCTGGTGAACTCATATTGCTACATTTGTTTACAGAAACAGGAAGAAAGGATACATAATCAACTCTAATGAGGAACAACAGTAGGAACATACTACAGAGATTTTCAGAGGGCCAGCCTTTCAGAATAGCCTTCAGAGGACCTAAATTTAATTCCTCAGGGAAATGCACAGAGAGACTGCCCTTGCCCGCGAGATGAATTCAGTTCTCCACTCCTTCTGCAAAGTGAATCTTGGGCCCATGGACTCCCATCAAGAAGACAATTTGGTATAGATGAAGCATGGAGAGTTTTCTCTTATTATTTTCAAGTTTTGGTATACTTTGGGAGAAGCGTCTTCAGAACAGGAATATACCACAGGAATATGTTCAGTGAGGATCCATGCAATGTTGAACTGGAAGGGTGCAGAGATCAGAGCTTGCAAGAAGACCCAGGAAGTTGGAAGGCCAAACTTGAAAGTCAGCACAGACCATGCTACCCCCTGGCCCCCCATCAGCTCAGGAGCAAAATCAGAGTTGCAGATGGGCTGATGAGCTTTGTAGACTGAAGCGGACCACAAATCTCCAGCATATGTAAGACGTCACCACTTTTATTACTGGATGTGTGTATTACATACCATTTTCTATAAATTGCAAGTCTTCATACAAGTTTCTGGAAGGAATGCTGGTCTCTTCTCTCCTATATTCCCAAGAGATCTGTGAAAGAAAGCTCTGCTAAACTGGCACCATACTAATTACTTGGAGAAAGTTACTTGATGTACTGATGACAGTGCAATATAAACCCAAATGCAAGACAGAGACACCGTCCTACTGCAAGGAGTTTTCAAAGTCCCAAGACAGACAGGAAAATGTGCTCTTCCTTTTCCACTCAGAACCTCCAGAAAAGGTATCACTGTTACAAGAGGCCACCCAGGGGACTGCCTTAGTTACGTTCAGCACCAAAAGTGAAAAAGGGCAGAACTGGCACATTACTTCCACTTGAGAAAAGAGATATAACACTGTGTGTCCAGGAGAAAAAAAACCCTTCAGTCCTGGTTTGCTTCCACTATTTCTGTCATAGAAAAGCAATTTTCAGAATGAAAAGAGTCATACTGACAATATATATTCTAAGAAAAAAAAATCATACAACAAAGGAGATTTTGCATTCCTTCCCAAATTTTACAATATAAACTTATGAACACGTATGTTTATGGACATGTGTGTTAACGTGTGTGTGGAGGGTCTGCCCATATATGTGTATGGGGGCAATGAGTGAGGGAAGGCTGGAAGACCTACCCCAAGATGTTAAAAGTAATTGTCACTAGGTACAAGTGACTTTTTTCCTGTTTTTATATATTCTACAATTTTCTACAACATGTATTACTTTCCTAATAAGAAAACCACATATAACAAATAGATGAAAAGGAGAGAGTTATTGCCAAAGTTAGATGAGGAGAGACAGAGGAAGTGGCTACGATGAATGAGTTGAGGTTTCCTGAGCTGCACGTCAGATCCCAGGGTATTAAAGGAACATGCAGATGTGGTCACCGAACCAGTGTCAGCAATCCTAGAGGAATTACAGAAAGCAGGCATGGCTCCAGAAGACTGCAAATTTACAAATGTTGTCCAGATTTTCAAGAGAGGGAGACTGGTGAATTTCAGAGACTTGATCCCGAGGCACATGACATCAACCCTTGTATAAATTCAAGAACAGATTATTAAACAGATGGCTTTTGAGCTCTTAGCAAAGGAAGTAGTGGGCTCCCTAGAAACACATCATGCCAAACTAACTTCGTTTCTTTCTTTGGTTGGACTAAGAGATTTGCAGAAGAGAGGGGCTGTCATATCCACAAGGCACCTGATAGTCTTTACTGACATCTGCTAACACTAGAGCTTTCTTCGCTGGTGGAATCTGGCAAACTGGGAAAGACAAGAGCAGTCACACCCTCCAGGATGGAAGAGGCATTTGGGAAATTGACCACATGTCTGAAATGGGTGGAAAAGGGGGAAGGAAGTCATGGCGCAGGTCCCTCTGCAAGAACCCTCTGCTGAGACCCTCACAAGGTTGGGTCCTCATCACTCAAATGTCACCTCTTCAGGAAGGCCCCCCTGGCCACCCTCTCTGACCCATCACCAGCTGCCCTGTCAATTTGTTTTTCCTTGAGAACACTTCTCTTTCTCTGAAATTATCCTATTTATTCACTTTTTTGTCGTCTGTCTTTTCTCGCTGGCATGTAAGTCCTACATGAGCAAGGATGATTATCTATTTTGTTCAGAGCGGAATGCCCAAGGCCTGGCACATAGAATGATTCGACAAGTTGATTTTCAGTGAATGAAATCTTCTACTCTACATCATCTTCCCTGGCCATATGCAAAGCTGCCTTATTTCAGGGACCTGGTTTGTTGTTTTTTGTTTGTTTGTTTTTTATGTTATGTTATGTTAGTCACCATACAGTACATCATTAGTTTTTTGTTTTGTTTCGTTTAAAGATTTTATTTATTTATTTGACAGAAACGCAGCAAGAGAGGGAACACAAACAGGTGGAGCGGGAGAGGGAGAAGCAGGCTTCCCGCTGAGCAGGACACTGGGATCATCACCTGAGCTGAAGGCAGACGCTTAATGACTGAGCCACCCAGGCGCCCCCATCATTAGTTTTTGATGTAGTGTTCCATGATTCCCATTGTTTGTGTATAACACGCAGTGCTCATTGCAACACATGCCCTCCTTAATACCCATCACCAGGCCAACCCATCTCCCCACCCCCTCCCCTCTAAAACCCTCAGTTTGCTTCTCAGATTCCATAGTCTCTCATGGTTCGTTGTCCCCTTTCCTCATCTGTGAGCACCAAGACCTCCAAAGTAGCCTCCCTGCCTTCAGCACCACTGCCTTTAACCCCTTCTTCTTGGCCACCCCCCCCAGTTTGCTCTGATGAGAAACAAAGATATTTGGCAGCACTCCGCAACACCTAAATCCCCCCGCTGCCACCAATAACAACCACCAGGTCATGAAGAAGGTAAGAAGTGGGGACACTCTAGCAAAGGACATGTTGATTACTGTGAACGAGGTCTTGGGCCTCAAACTGTGGTACCATGGTCAATACAGCCGATTGCATGTGATCAGCATGGCCCAAAGGAGAACAGGCTTCCCCCATTTCAATGGCTAAACACGTCCCTCTTCCACGGACAAGAGCCAATCAGCAGGTTGCATGAGGAGCAAAGCACCTTCCTCAAGGTTTCCTCCAGAAGGTAGAAGGTAGCAGAGGTTTCCTCTCCACAGGCCAATGCAGCTGTGAGGGAGAGGACACAGGAGCCCCAGCAGCTTAGAATTCCATTTCCTAATGTGACAAGTTCTCCAGGGCTTCATCTCGGGCCTCACAATAAGCCCACTCCTTTAGTTTTACGATTTTTTAGGCCAGAAAGGAGGTAACCTAACGCAATTGTTAAAAGGACAAAATCTGGAGCCAGGCTGTCTGGCTTCAAATCAAGCTTTCCTGGGCACCCACCAGCTATGTTACTTTGCAAGATAGTTCATCCCTGTGTACCTCAGTTTCCCCAGATTTAAAATAAGGATAGGATAGCATCAACCTCAGGCTTTCTGCAAAGACTGAGTTAATAAAGGTATGTAGAACCATGATTACATATATTTAAGCACTATCTGAAGTTATTGCTACTCTTATAAATCTGTAAACACCTAATATTTTAGTATATCCTCAGAAGGGTCCTCGGCATATCTGAAGTACCTGCATTTTTATTAATCACTGACCTCAGCTTAAATTTCAGCCCCCAGATTCAAAGAATAACAGGCAGATACCACACCAAAGGTAGAAAAGAGCACTGGTAAGGATCTAGATTCACGTTCCATTTCTACCACATTCCACGTGTGAGACTTTGGTCATGGTGTTAATGCTATCCAGAATTCCTCTTAATCATTTTTTTTAAGTTTTTATTTAAATTCCAGTTAGTTAACTTACAGTGTAATATTAGTTCCAGGTATAGAATACAGTGATTCAACACTTCCATACAACACTGGGGCTCATCACAAGTGCCCTCCTTAATCCTCATCACCTATTTCCCCCATCCCTCCCCACCATTACCCCTCTGGTAACCATCAGTTCGTTCTCTATAGTTAAGAGTCTGTTTCTTGGTTTGTCCCCCTTCTATCCCACCCTCCCTCATTTATTTTGTTTTTGTTTCTTAAATTCCACATATGAATGAAATATGGTACTTGTCTTTCTCTGACTTATTTCACTTAGCATAATACTCCCTAGCTCCATCCATGTTGCTGCAAATGGCAAGACTGCATTCTTTTTATGGCTGAGTAATATTCCATTGTATATATTTGGCACATCTTCTTTATCCATTCATCAACAGATGGACATTTGGGCCGTTTCCATAATTTGGCTATTGTTGATAATGTGCTATAAACACTGGGTGGCATGTATCCTTTTGAACTACTATTTTTGTACTCCTTCTTAATCATTTTTTAAATTAAGATAATAGGGCAACAGTAATTACTCAGATTTTCTCATGGGATTCGTGTAGACTAATAGAACATGTATAACAGTTTTCTTACAAAGAAAATAAGTACTATTATTAATATGTGAGGTGTTCTCAGCACCACCAGAACCTATAAAATAAGCCAATCACCAACAAAAGGAAAATACAGTTAAATGCACAGAGGCTGGAAACAGACCACCTTCACTTGTCCTCCAGACTACAACTAACAGGCTGCATGACCCCAAGAAATCTCTTGGGCTTTCACTTCCTCACCTGTAAAATAAAGTGGAAAATCACTAATGTCCCTTCTGATTTTCCTCTCGTGGGAGAATGGAAGAGCAGGAGCTTTTTGGATTTATATTTTGTATATGGCAAAGCATCATATAGAAAATATTCATATTATTAATTCAGTTAATAATCAACATGTTAGTATATGATTACTGGTTTCTACTAATAAAAACAACTAAAAAATGTCCTCATCAAATACACAGGTAATGAGTTATTACTAAGCAGGAGTAATTTAATTTGAAGCCTTCTCTCCTAAGTGAGAAGTGTTTGTTTTTTAAGATGCGGTTGATGGGTTTTCCAAGTTCATTTATCAAACAGAATAATGGGGAGTGTAATTTATATAATGCTTTTATTTATGAAACTACTGCTAATGTGCAATTCTCTCATTCCTCAAATATTTTTGAGCACCCGCATTTTTCAAGGTGCTGGGAAAAAGCAACAATAAGACCAGAAAGGTCCTGGTCTCAGTACACTTACATTCTAACAGAGGATACCAGCAGTCTACCAGAATACAGATTGATTAACAAGGTGATCACAACAAAGGACAAGGAATCTGATAAATGGAAAAATGTGCTATGAGGTACTTTCTAGCAGAAGTGCTATCTAAGAGAAGGTGGTTAGGAAAGAAGTCTTTAAACAGATAACATTAAACTACAATCTACAAGATAAAAATGATCCACCTTATAAAGACATGGGGGGGCGGAGCAAGATGGCAGAGGAGTAGGAGACCTGGATTCCGTCTCCTCTCAGGAATTCAGCGGGATAGGGATCAAACCATTCTGAACACCTACAAACTCAACAGGAGATCGAAGAAAAGAATAGCAACAACTCTCTCATCAGAAAAGCGACCACTTTCTGGAAGGTAGGACGTGCGGAGAAGTGAATCCCAGGCGATATTTGGGAGGATAGACGGCGGGGGAGGGGCCTCCGTCAACCGCTTCTGGCAAGTGATAGAGCCGCGGAGCACAAAATCGGAACTTTTAAAAGTCTGCTCTGCCGAGGGACGTCACTCTGGTGGCTAAACGGGGGGTGGAACCCTCCGGGACAGTGTGGTCTCAGGACCCTCGGGGTCACAGAAAGACCGGGGGTGCCTGAGTGCGGCAGAGCTCCCAGGGATCGGAGCGGGGAAGCCGGCTGCAGAGGCGGAGCCCAGGCGCGGGCTCTCAGCTCGGGGTGGCCATAAACCGTGATCCGCGGCACAGTCGGGCCCCTGCTCCTCCAGCAGGGACCCAACAAGCGGCAGATCCGGGGAGACTCACCTTCCTCCCCCGGGAGGAGCCGCGCGGGAGTGCGCCGCAGGGATCTGCTGGGTTTGGAGACTCCACCCGGGGTCGGGTGCCAGAGATAGAAACGCGCGGTCACAGGCCGGGTGAGCACGGAGTGCGGCTGGAGGCCGGGGAGACGGGAGTGACTGACGGCTTTTCTCTGGGGGCTCACTGATAAGCGGGGCCCCGAGTTCTCGGCTCCTCCGCGGCGGAGATTGGGAGGCCGCCATTTTCACTCTCCGCCTCCAAAGCTGTACGGAAAGCTCGCAGGGAACAAAAACCCCGGAGAGCAAACCCGAGCAGATTACTTAGCCGGGAGGGGGCAAGGGCGGGGCAATTCCGCCTCCGGCAAAGACATGTGGGAACCACGGCAACAGGCCCCTCCCCCAGAAGATCAGCGAGAACAGCCAGCCAAGACCAAGTTTACCGATCAATGAGAACGGCAGAACTCCAGCGCTAGGGGAATACTGCACATAGAATTCATGGCTTTTTTACCATGATTCTGTAGTCTTTCAAAGTTAATTTTTTTTTTAACTGTCTTTTTTCTTTTTTTTTCTTTTTGAATTTTTCTTTTTCCCTTTTTCAACCAACATCTTATCAATCCCTTTTTTAAAAAAAAAAATTTTTTATTTTTCATTTTTAGAGTCATATTCTATCCCTTCATAGTAGTTACCCATATTTTTGGCTTATATATAGAAGTTGTTCTCTCTTTAAAATTTTGAGATAGTTTCTCCTAACAGATCAAAATATACCCTAAAACTCTAGTATATGGTATTTTCTATTCCCCTGCCTGATCACATCCTCTCCCTTTTTTTTTCTTTTTTTAAATCCTCTTCTTTCTTTTTTCAAACACCTTCTTATCAATTCCTTTTATAAAATTTTTTATAATTTCCATCTTTACAATCATATTCCATCCCTTCATCAGATCAACCCTTATTTTTGTACATATATAAGTTTTTCTTTCTTTAAAATTTTGGGAGGCACTTTCTTCTAAAAGACCAAAATATACCCCAAATCTAGTGTGTGGCACTGATCTATATACCAGCCTGATCATATTTGATCACATTCTGGTTTTTCTGTTGTTGTTGTTTTGTTTTGTTTGTTTTTGTTTTTATCTTTATCTTTTTCTTTTTTTTCTTTTTCTTTTTTCTCTCTTTCCCTTTCTTTTCCCACTGCTTCAGGTCTTTTCTGATTTGTTTAGAGTATATTTTCTGGGGACGTTGTTACTCTGCTAGCATTTTGTTCTCTCATTAATCTATTCTCCTCTGCACAAAATGACAAGATGGAAAAAATCACCTCAACAAAAAGAACAAGAGGTAGTAACAACTGCCAGGGACCTACTCAATACGGACATTAGGACGATGTCAGATCTAGAGTTCAGAATCATCACTTTAAAGATACTAGCTGGGCTTGAAAAAAATATGGAAGTTATTAGAGAAACCCTTTCTGGAGAAGTAAAAGAACTAAAATCCAACCAAGTAGATATCAAAAAGGCTATTAATGAGGTGCAATCAAAAATGGGGGCGATAACTCCTAGAATAAATGAGGCAGAAGAGAGAATCAGTAATATAGAAGATGAAATGATGGAAAATAAAGAAGCTGAGAAAAAGAGAGATAAACAACTACTGGATCACGAGGGCAGAATTCGAGAGATAAGCGATACCATAAGACGAAACAACATTAGAATAATTGGGATCCCAGAAGAAGAAGAAAGAGAGAGAGGGGCAGAAGGTATAATGGAGCAAATTATAGCAGAGAACTTCCCTAATTTGGGGAAGGAAACAGGCATGAAAATCCAGGAAGCACAGAGAACCCCTCTCAAAATCAATAAAAATAGGTCAACACCCCGACATCTAATAGTAAAACTTACGAGTCTCATAGACAAAGAGAAAATCCTCAAAGCAGCTCGGGAGAAGAGTTATGTAACCTACAAGGGTAGAAACATTAGATTGGCAACAGACCTATCCACAGAAACCTGGCAGGCCAGAAAGGACTGGCAGGTTATATTCAGAGCACTAAATGAGAAAAATATGCAGCCAAGAATACTCTATCCAGCTAGGCTGTCATTGAAAATTGAAGGAGAGATAAAAAGCTTCCAGGACAAACAAAAACTAAAGGAATTTGCAAACACAAAACCAGCCCTACAGGAAATCTTGAAAGGGGTCCTCTAAGCAAAGAGAGACCCTAAAAGTAACATAGACCAGAAAGGAACACAGACAATATACGGTAACAGTCACCTTACAGGCAATACAATGGCACTAAATTCCTATCTTTCAATAGTTACCCTGAATGTAAATGGGCTCAATGCCCCAATCAAAAGACATAGGCTATCAGACTGGATTAAAAAACAAGACCCATCGATATGCTGTCTGCAAGAGACTCATTTTCGACCCAAAGACAGCCCCAGATTGAAAGTGAGGGGGTGGAAAACCATTTACCATGCTAATGGACACCAAAAGAAAGCTGGGGTGGCAATCCTTCTATCAGACAAATTAGATTTTAAACCAAAGACTGTAATAAGAGATGAGGAAGGACACTATATCCTACTTAAAGGGTCTATCCAACAAGAAGATCTAACAATTGTAAATATCTATGCCCCTAACATGGGAGCAGCCAATTATATAAGCCAATTAATAACAAAAGCAAAGAAACACATCGACAACAATACAATAATAGTGGGGGACTTTAACACCCCCCTCACTGAAATGGACAGATCATCTAAGCAAAAGATCAACAAGGAAATAAAGACTTTAAATGACACACTGGACCAAATGGACTTTACAGACATATTCAGAACATTCCACCCCAAAGCAATGGAATACACATTCTTCTCTAGTCCCCATGGAACATTCTCCAGAATCAATCACATCCTAGGTCATAAATCAGGTCTCAACCGGTACCAAAAGATTGGAATCATTCCCTGCCTATTTTCAGACCACAATGCTTTGAAACTAGAGCTCAATCACAAGACAAAAGTCAGAAAGAACTCAAATACATGGAGGCTAAAGAGCATCCTACTGAGAACGAATGGGTCAACCAGGAAATTAAGGAAGAATTAAAAAAATACATGGAAACCAATGAAAATGAAAACACAACTATTCAAAATCTTTGGGATGCAGCAAAGGCAGTCCTAAGAGGAAAGTATATAGCAATACAAGCCTTTCTCAAGAAGCAAGAAAGGTCTCAAGTACACAACCTAACCTTACACCTAAAGGAGCTGGAGAAAGAACAGCAAATAAAGCCTAAACCCAGCAGGAGAAGAGAAATAATAAAGATCAGAGCAGAAATCAATGAAATAGAAACTAAAAGAACAGTAGAACAGATCAACGAAACTAGGAGCTGGTTCTTTGAAAGAATTAACAAGACTGATAAACCCCTGGCCAGACTTATCAAAAAGAGAAGAGAAATGACCCAAATCAACAAAATCATGAATGAAAGAGGAGAGATCACAACCAACACCAAAGAAATACAAACAATGATAAGAACATATTATGAGCAACTCTATGCCAGCAAATTAAATAACCTGGAAGAAATGGATGCATTCCTAGAGATGTACCAACTACCAAAACTGAACCAGGATGAAATAGAAAACCTGAACAGACCTATAACCACTAAGGAAATTGAAGCACTCATCAAAAATCTCCCAAAAAACAAAAGCCCAGGGCCAGATGGCTTCCCAGGGGAATTCTACCAAACATTTCAAGAAGAATTAATACCTATTCTTCTGAAACTGTTCCAAAAAATAGAAATGGAAGGAAAACTTCCAAACTCATTTTATGAGGCCAGCATTACCTTGATCCCAAAACCAGACAAAGACCCCATCAAAAAGGAGAATTACAGACCAATATCCCTGATGAACATGGATGCAAAAATTCTCACCAAAATACTAGCCAATAGGATCCAACAGTACATTAAAAGGATTATTCACCATGACCAAGTGGGATTTATCCCTGGGCTGCAAGGTCAGTTCAACATCCGCAAATCAATCAATGTGATACAATACATTAACAAAAGAAAGAACAAGAATCATATGATCCTCTCAATAGATGCAGAAAAAGCATTTGACAAAGTACAGCATCCTTTCTTGATCAAAACTCTTCAGAGTATAGGCATAGAGGGTACATACCTCAATATCATAAAAGCCATCTATGAAAAACCTACAGCGAATATCATTCTCAATGGGGAAAAACTGAGAGCTTTCCCCCTAAGGTCAGGAACACGGCAGGGATGTCCACTATCACCACTGCTATTCAACATAGTATTGGAAGTCCTAGCCACAGCAATCAGACAACAAAAAGAAATCAAAGGCATCCAAATTGGCAAGGAAGAAGTCAAACTCTCACTCTTTGCAGATGATATGATACTTTATGTGGAAAACCCAAAAGACTCCACCCCAAAACTGCTAGAACTCATACAGGAATTCAGTAAAGTGGCAGGATATAAAATCAATGCACAGAAGTCAGTGGCATTCCTATACACCAACAACAAGACAGAAGAAAGAGAAATTAAGGAGTCGATCCCATTTACAATTGCACCCAAAACCATAAGATACCTAGGAATAAATCTAACCAAAGAGACCAAGGATCTGTACTCAGAAAACTATAAAATACTCATGAAAGAAATTGAGGAAGACACAAAGAAATGGAAAAACGTTCCATGCTCATGGATTGGAAGAACAAATATTGTGAAGATGTCAATGCTACCTAGAGCAATCTACACATTCAATGCAATCCCCATCAAAATACCATCCACTTTTTTCAAAGAAATGGAACAAATAATCCTAAAGTTTGTATGGAACCAGAAAAGACCCCGCATAGCCAGAGGAATGTTGAAAAAGAAAAGCAAAGCCGGTGGCATCACAATTCCGGACTTCCAGCTCTATTACAAAGCTGTCATCATCAAGACAGCATGGTACTGGCACAAAAAGAGACACATAGATCAATGGAACAGAATAGAGAGCCCAGAAATGGACCCTCAACTCTATGGTCAACTCATCTTTGACAAAGCAGGAAAGAATGTCCAATGGAACAAAGTCTCTTCAACAAATGGTGTTGGGAAAATTGGATAGCCACATGCAGAAGTATGAAACTGGACCATTTCCTTACACCACACACAAAAATAGACTCGAAATGGTTGAAAGACCTCAATGTGAGACAGGAGTCCATCAAAATCCTAAAGGAGAACACAGGCAGCAACCTCTTTGACCTCAGCCGAAGCAACTTCTTCCTAGAAACATCGCCAAAGGCAAGGGAAGCAAGGGCAAAAATGAACTATTGGGACTTCATCAAGATACAAAGCTTTTGCAAAGCAAAGGAAACAGTCAACAAAACCAAAAGACAACCGACAGAATGGGAGAAGATATTTGCAAATGATATATCAGATAAAGGGCTAGTATCCAAAATCTATAAAGAACTCATCAAACTCAACACCCAAAGAACAAAGAATCCAATCAAGAAATGGGCAGAAGACATGAACAGACCTTTTTCCAAAGAAGACATCCAAATGGCCAACAGACACATGAAAAAGTGCTCAACATCGCTCGGCATCAGGGAAATCCAAATCAAAACCTCAATGAGATACCACCTCACACCAGTCAGAATGGCTAAAATTAACAAGTCACGAAATGACAGATGTTGGCGGGGATGCGGAGAAAGGGGAACCCTCCTACACTGTTGGTGGGAATGCAAGCTGGTGCAGCCACTCTGGAAAACTGTATGGAGGTTCCTCAAAAAGTTGAAAATAGAGCTACCATATGATCCAGCAATTGCACTACTGGGTATTTACCCAAAGATACAAAAGTAGGGATCCGAAGGGGTACGTGCACCCCGATGTTTATAGCAGCAATGTCCACAATAGCCAAACTGTGGAAAGAGCCAAGATGTCCATCAACAGATGAATGGATAAAGAAGGTGTGGTATATATATACAATGGAATATTATGCAGCCATCAAAATGAATGAGATCTTGCCATTTGCAACGACATGGATGGAACTGGAGGGTATTATGTTGAGTGAAATAAGTCAAACAGAGAAAGACATGTATCATATGATCTCACTGATATGAGGAATTCTTAATCTCAGGAAACAAACTGAGGGTTGCTGGAGTGGGGGGTGGGGTGGGAATGATGGGCTGACTGGGTGATAGACACTGGGGAGGGTATGTGCTCTGGTAAACGCTGTGAATTGTGCAAGACTGTTGAATCTCAGATCTGTACCTCTGAAACAAATAATGCAATATATGTTAAGAAAAAAAAAAAGAAGAAGAAGAAGGTAGCGGGAGGGGAAGAATGAAGCGGGGGAAATCGGAGGGGTAGACGAACCATGAGAGACGATGGACTCTGAAAAACAAACAGGGTTCTAGAGGGGAGGGGGGTGGGAGGATGGGTTAGCCTGGTGGTGGGTATTGAGGAGGGCACGTTCTGCATGGAGCACTGGGTGTTATGCACAAACAATGAATCATGGAACACTTCATCTAAAACTAATGATGTAATGTATGGGGATTAACATAAGAATAAAAATTAAAAAAAAAAAAAGACATGGGGATACCTGTGTCGGGCAGAAAAAATATAACTAGTGCTAAAAGCCTAAGATAGGAAAGTGCTTCGAATGTCTGAGCAAGTAAAGGAAGAGCCAGGTGACCGAAACAATATGAGTGTGGGGGAAAGAAGTAACAGTTGCAATGGGGAGGCCAGCTTGGGTAGCCCAAAACCTTGCGGGCACGGAACAAAGTTTACATACTATCCTAAGAGCAGCAAAGAATTTAGGGACACAGAGACGTGCCACCAACCAACCTCTCATAGGGTAGATTCACACAGGCTAAGACAACTCATCTGGTGCTCCTATTAACCCCCTCTGGGGCACTTTTTATGGTTCTGCAATCTGCTAACAAGCTCCATCCACTTTCTGGATAGACATGTGGTGTCTTAGATTATTCCAAAATACACCACTTATCCAAGAAGTCAGGTCTAATTTGGGTGAAAGCTTTTGGCCCTGAAAGATGTTCAACCCAATGCTGGATGGTCTTATGGCTAAGTAATCCCAGAGGGTTCAAGTGTCTTCTACAAATGCCCAAGGGTCATCAGGAACAGACACAAAACCAAGAAATGAAAGTCAAAAACTTTAGTTTTTGAAGGCCTGTAATCTCCGTCGCTGCAGACAAAAGCAGCTACAGACAACACACAAATAAGCAGGGCTGTGTTCCAATGAAACTTCACTTACAAAATCAGGCTGTGGACTGGATTTGGCCTGCAGGCCACAGTTTGCTGACCCCTGCAATGGGCCAGAGAAAGAAAAATGGCAGCTCACAGATGTCATTCCGCCCCCTCCAGACATGTTTTATTTGGCCCAAACAGTGTTCTAAGATAGAAAACATTGAAAAGGTAGAGGATTTTATTAAAACTCCAGATTCCTAGCTTTTCTTGAGAAAGTGCAAGATTAGTAACACAGGGCCCACATTCCTACATGTCAACAAGTGTCAGCAAGTATGTGCAGCTGAGCAGTGGCTGCCCACTCTGGAGGGAGCACGGGCCCTCCAGGCCACCACAGACCCCACCACAGGCCTATCGCCTTCCTGCCATTAGGGTTGGCTGCTAAGTTGCCACTTAGCATTATGCTCACCCAGTTTTTTTCCTTATATTAGAGAATTATTTCTGTGAACCTGCATCTATATCCAATGAAGGAAAATAAAAGACAGATTGAAAAAGCCACATTTCAAGAGAAATAAGCGAAGGCATGTGGGTTTAATATGCATACAAAGGATGCTGTGTTAAAAGAATCACTGTTTCTATTTTTCAGTTTGTATTTTTTTCACTTTTGAATTTAAAATATTTATGTATTTACATATTTATGTTACATCCTTATGCCATAATTCAGGAACAATAAAAACAGTTTGAATACATTTCTGCATTTGATTTTCTTATTTCTTTATTCATTGGTTACCTGCCCAACTCCCATAGCTATCTGAGCTTGTACTCCTAGAACAGACCAACATATAGGTGATGAGGACCCCACCCCTGGAAGGCTGGAAGCTGGTGAATGACTCAGGTGGAAAGGCTTGCACTGGGGATCCTTTGGGGGGTTAGAGGCTGTGTTTATGATCCGCTCTAATGCCTGTGATTCTAGAATCCTAGAAACTCTGAATAGCAACCATGGCAAGGCAGCTCAGTGAGTAGTATGATCATTCTCAGCATCTGACCAAATCACCAACTGGCCTAACAGGAGTCCCTCCATTTCATAAACACAGACCGAGCTGCCAGCTTTGTGAACAGAACTCAAAGTGAAAGAGATTTAGATAATCTATTTAATGAAGGAAGAAAGCCAAAACTACCAATTTAGGTGTAGGGCAGATGACACTGCAGAGCAAGCTAACACAATTCCTTGTTCTACAGGCAGCAAGTTCTTTTCCTTGCTTCCTCTTCTGACAATAGGGCAGATGACACTGCAGAGCAAGCTAACACAATTCCTTGTTCTACAGGCAGCAAGTTCTTTTCCTTGCTTCCTCTTCTGACAACGATCAGGTAATACACGCTTCCATCCCCAACTGACCTCCAGTTTCTGAAGTAAGTTCGCATCCACTCGTTTGCTTAGGGCACATATACAGACACTCTTCAGCTTAAAGAACATCCAAGTAAGTGAAAAATTACTGACGCTGACACTGACTAAAAAGATTTTTACCCAGACAGAAGGATTATCACTGTGTGAAGACATATTTTTCATTGAAACAATGACTGGAAACAAATATGCAATCATGAAAGTTGTTGGAGACTAAAACATTATGGGAGCTTGACATTGCTCTTCTATTCCCTGTAACTTTACATGATTTTTATAGTAATAAGCAAATAAAAGTATAAGACATTGCATAAAAGAAATCACAGACATCAGAAGACTTCAATAAAGAAAAACCATTTGGGGTGCCTGGGTGGCTCAGTTGGTTAAGCGACTGCCTTCGGCTCAGGTCATGATCCTGGAGTCCCTGGATCGAGTCCCGCATCAGGCTCCCTGCTCGGCAGGGAGTCTGCTTCTCCCTCTGACCCTCCCCCCTCTCATGCTCTCTCTATCTCATTCTCTCTCTCAAATAAATAAATAAAATCTTTTAAAAAAAAAAGAGAAACCATTTGTAAACAGGTAAGGAGTGGAATCTATTATGAATCTCAAGTAACTGTGATGCCTTCTGATCACGAGAAAAAGACTAACTGAATAAGGCTTTTCTGTCAGTTAGAAATACAAAGGCTGCAGCGGAAGCTGTCATGACCTGTGCTAAGAAAGCTCTGGGTAAGGTCTGTCACACAGCTGTGGGCTCTAGCATATGCTGAAGGAGTTCCGGTTTACCTTCTGCTTGTCTAAAGATGCCACTTAAGTTCACTAAATCGCACATACTTAAAGTGAGCATTCTCCGGCTGACTTTTAGAGGACTAAAAAAGCCTAATCCTTTGCCCTCCCCTGTCATAGCTTAAGTCTTAAGACTGCCCTCTGAGCACTCAAAATTACATGGAGGGCCTAGTCCGACACAGCACAAATCATTTACCTTGCACATTTTGCTTCAGATCAGTGTTAAGTCTTTATGACCTCGAATTACAGAATTTTTACAACTTAAATGGAAATAAAAATTATCTAAACCAACCTGCTCATTTAGCAGGTAAGACGGGTTAAGGGACTTGTATAAGGTCATACATGTGTTAGCACCCAAGTCAGGAAGATGGCCCGCATCTCTGTAAACAATTTCTGATGGAGCTCACATACGTCACAACTATTTGATAACGACGACGATAATCACGAACCACAGTAACTAGAATGTGGCATCTGTTTTCATGAAGCATGGAAGCTGTTATTTTGTTTTCTCATAACTTTTAGAGAAAACAGTAACAGCTATACTGAGATTTTTAGTTCATGATTATTTTTCATGTAATACATTAGCTCCACGGAGCACTGTTGTTCTTTGGCATGCGCCAAATACTTTAGACGTCACTTGCAATAAAGATAGAATCCTTGGAGAGGGCCTCTGCATGTGCCAAATGAGTGTTTTGCTCCACGCCCCAGAGAATACCCGTTGCCTACCGTGAGTGACACAAACGATACATTCATTTCATTGTAACAATCGGGCCTGTGGCAACATCAGCCAGGGGAAGGGGAAATCTAAAGTAAGTGGCCATGCACACCTGGAAATTAATTTCTCACGCATGGCTTTTCATTTGGAAATCCATCAGTCGCCAGTCCTCAGTGAATTTCTTGAGGTGCCACTGTCATGATTTCCCTAAATAAACCATGTATAGACCACAGAAACCTCAATTTTTCCACCACGAGCTCTGTGGGCCCTGCACAACTCAACCCCACACGCCTCTTTGTTATTCACCGCGTTTTTACACATGTATTTTATTTCATGCTTTTATTAATCCAAGTCTTCCCCGCCCTCATTTCAGCAGTAACAAAAGAAGCTGTATCAAATCAATGAGCTCAGAGCTGAGAAACAGGGGCCAGCCCTGCGTACCCTTTCGACCCACCGGGCACAGGCTTGCCGAGCAGAACCTGACGTCTGAAAACACTTTCTAGACCAGCCTCGAAGTCAGAGCTGGCTTGTCTCACGAGTCAACGTTTAGAAGGAAAACACTGGGGCTGTTTACGCTGGGGAAGGTAGGGTGACAGACAGGAATCCTTGACCGACGATTACTGGGAGAAAGAAAGCAGAGTAGACGTTCTGTTTTCACTTTGAAATTACAGAATTAAGACAGGGCGCAGAGGAAAGGCGGAGGGTGGGTGCAGGGTGTCTAGAAGGGAACAGACGTGCATACTTTTGTGTGTTTGTCCTCTAGGCTCAGTTACGCACACCTCACCATGGCTAAACTGAAAGGCCTGTGTTCGGCGGACAGATTGGCAGCTGAGTTTGTACGGCGCAGCAGAAACCATGAGGGCCAGCCCTGCTCTGAAAGGTGGCTGTCAACGTGCGTGTCCCATTCAGCCTTCCTGTGAGCGACATTCTGAGCCGCTTGCCGGGGACACCGTGCCAGCCTGGGACAGCAGGATGTTCTTGAAGTCTCTCAGTGGATGGCGGTAGAAATATTAAACCAAGTAACCAAGGGATGAGAAAGGAAAAGAAGATTCAGGAATCCTCAAGTCAGTGTCAGAGTGGTAACTCGGATTTCCCCGATGGGAGGAGCATCCTGCTAGGCCTGGAGCTTCATACACCAGAATTTCTATCCCACTGAGACTGTAACAGGCCAGGCCACAAAACCTTGAGCTACAGGGGTCCTCCTCTTCCCCCCCAAGAGGCGGGGTTGCCACTTCTGTAAAACAAGACTGGCAGGGGTTCTAGCCCTTATTTTTGGATGGCACTGCTCCTAAGAGTTGAAGGGAACTGACCTTGTGATGGTAACTTTGTACCATAAAGGGTACACAGTAGCAGCCGCCAACCCAAAGGGACACCGTGACGATGCACCAGGCCAAGGCTGAGAGCCGCCCGGCTCACTACCAAGATCCCCAGGCCTCTCAACATGACTCTGAGGGGAGAATTCCAAATAGTAAGCAAAGTTAAGTATCCCACAGTACAGCAGGGAAGGGGCACAAAATCAAAATGAAGCTGATTTCTAGAAAACAGAGCTCCAACACTGCCACACTGAAGCTTTGGCAGTTTCACGGACGGAGATTCATATTCGTGCATTTCTCTCCCCCACTCCCCCCACCCCTTTCTCTCTCGCTCGCTCTCTCTGTCACATACACACACACTAGTTTTACCTGCATGATTCATGCTTCATCTCTAGTATTACCCTGTGATGACTGTATGGGAGCTTTAATCCTAGAGTGACTTGTTGCTTGTCCCCTTCCAAGCTCTCTGCGGCCGTTTTAAGAATCCTCTCACTTACGCCCTGTCTCCTCATGAGACAGCTTATCGCCCTACCTGGGGCACATTAAAGGTAGGAGATGATATCATATAGCCCACCTCTAACTGCGCCGGGGGGTAGAAGCTGGAGCTCCCCCTCACAGAACGCAGGACAGGCTGTTGCTTTCCCCCGTCAGCCTGGATGTCACGATGGTTCTTCTGACTCAGAGTGGCAGCCACTCTTCACACAGACACAGCCCAACACCTGTCTTCTGCAATCATGCGTGATTGTGTGTAATGTTTGAAATACTTATTTCTAGTCCAGTCTTCAAATATTGTTTTTTTTCCCTACCCTACCCAATTTTAATCAGCCAATCTATAAACATTTACCGGGTTCACAGTTAACAGTCAAAGAGCCCTAAGTTCTAACCCCAGCTACTTGCCATGCCATCTTGGAGAAGATAATTTCTTCCTCTAAACATCTGCTTCTTTTTATTATAAAATGAGATTTAGAATACTTCCCTCATAAATATTTTTATAAGGATTAGAAATAAGGGTTGTAGGGGCGCCTGGGTGGCTCAGTTGGTTAAGCGACTGCCTTCGGCTCAGGTCATGGTCCTGGAGTCCCGGGATCGAGTCCCGCATCGGGCTACCTGCTCAGCAGGGAGTCTGCTTCTCCCTCTCCCGCTCCCCGCTCTTGTGCTCTCTCTCTCACTCTCTCTCTCAAATCAATAAAATCTTTAAAAAAAAAAAAAGAAAGAAGGGTTGTAAGATACCAACCACAGTGTTCAACATTTGGGAGGCATTTAATCAATGGGAACTATTATTATTATTTTATAATATTTGTAAGTTTTACAACTTTATGTTCACAAATTTTTATACTTTATGTAAATATAAAATATCTAAGTATATTAAATACAATATGATGCATATTTTTATATATTATACATTTTACAATTTACAATAATTATTTTTACTTTCCAAGTGCCAGGGAAAATTTAAAGTTTAAAAAAGACTTATCTCCTTCCTTTCAGAGGAAAGAAGTCCTATACACTTGAAAAAAAGAATACTTTATATCAAACACCACAGACTTCAGGATTTAAAAGACAAAAGTGAACCTTTTGTTTTGGGGGTGAAGAGACCCGGGCTAGAAGGCTTACCAACTGGTCCTCAATCATGCAATAAACAAGATCAGGCATTTCTCTGTGGGATGCATGTCTTATAATGAAGAAATCAAAGATGTGTACAACTCGAGGTCTGAGTGCCCAGGAGTGCCTACTAGCCAGACACCTGTTCCCACTGTAGGCCTGGGGAGCACTACAGGACTGCAAACACTCTTTCCCTCTGCCGCATGAAAAAGTCAGCCAGTCATACCCCTTCCTCTCAGAGATAGAATATAATTCCTTTCTCCTTGAGTGGGGGCTAGACTTGGTGACCCACTTCTAACAGCAGAGTATAGAAAGGGAAAAGATGCATCTTTAGAGGGAAGAAACGTGACAGGCAGCACCTCAACCAAGTGATCAAGGTCATCAGTGACCAGTGTAAGTCATGCTGATATCAAGTACCTTAAATATGATGCAATGAGAAGGGTACCAAGGTATTTACCTCCATGCTATTCTTCCAGAAAACAGATAACCTCAGTCTCTTCATGAAAAAACAAGACACAAACCCAACTGAAATGCATTCTACTAATACTTGGCAAATGCTCTTCAAAAGTCTCAAGATCAGGAAAGACAAGGAAAGACTAAAAAATGGTCCCAGGCTGGAGAAGACTAAGAAGGCATGCTGACCAAATGCAATGTGGTATCCTGGATTAGATCCTGGAATGGAAAAGGTTACTAGTGGAAAATCAGTGAGAGCTGAATACAGTGAGTAATTTCGAGAACAGCACTGGACCAAGGTTAATTTCACATGCAAGACGCCAATTTTTAAAGAAACTGAGTAAAGGGGCATTAGAATTCAATGTATTATCTTTGTAACTCTTCCGTAAATCTGAACATTATTTTGAAATAAAATGGATAAAGAAGATGTCCATATATACAATGGAATATTACTCAGCCATCAGAAGGGATGAATACCGAACTTTTACATCAACATGGATGGGACTGGAGGAGATTATGCTAAGTGAAATAAGCCAAGCACAGAAAGTCAATTAGCATATGGTTTCACTTATTTGTGGAACATAAGGAATAGCATGGAGGACATTAGGAGAAGGAAGGGAAAAATGAAGGGAGGGAAATCGGAGGGAGAGATGAACCATGAGAGACTATAGACTCTGAGAAACAAACAGGGTTTTAGAGGGGAGGGGGGTGGGGGGATGGGTTAGCCCGGTGATGGGTATTAAGGAGGGCACGTATCGCATGGAGCACTGGGTGCATACGAAAACAATGGACCGTGGATCACCACATCAAAAACTAATGATGTATTGTATGGTGACTAACATAACATAATGAAATTTTTTTTAAAAAGTAAAAAAAAAAGATTTTAAAATCAATCAGTAATTCTTGAACCGATTAGAAGAATGGCATGCAATTTTATGAGACAGAAATGAAGCAATGCCTAGTTTGTTGTAAAGTAACACAAATAAATTAGTAATTTCTACCAAGTCTTTCTTTAAACAGGCAATTATATAAATACATGTAACCTGTATATATACAATTTCTTGTTATTAATTTTGTAATACATATTGTATAATTATACATTATACTATATTTTTATAAAATACGTATTTTGTATACATAATTAAATGCATATGTATATATATGCATCCATATATAAGCAGATCACCCTAACTTATGTTAGAAAAAAAAATTTTTTTTAAAGATTTTATTTATTTATCTGAGAGAGAATGAGATAGAGAGAGAGCATGAGGGGGGGAGGGTCAGAGGGAGAAGCAGACTCCCTGCTGAGCAGGGAGCCCGATGCAGGACTTGATCCTGGGACTCCAGGATCATGACCTGAGCCAAAGGCAGTCCCTTAACCAACTGAGCCACCCAGGTGCCCCAGAAAAAAAATTTTTAACCTCAAAAGGTAATTTCACACAAACGAGAGGTATGACTGGTGGTTATGTTACCATGCCAACTTACAAAATCAATGTAGTGCAGAATATGGCTAAAATGGAATAAAAACAAACTGTAAACCCCAAGTCCTTCACTAGCTTCAAGGCCAGGAGAGAGTAAACAGAGAGGAAAGAAGGCAGGCAGACTCTGGGGTCACACACAGCTGACTTCAAGTCCTAATTCTGACATTCACGGCATAATCCTGAGCAAGTCATTTAGACTTTTTGAATCATCAGTTCCTCCTTTTATAAATGATAGGTATAATCTCTATCCCAGCATTTTCACAAAAATTAAATGAGACAATGCATGAAAACCACAGTTGCTGAAATATCTAGGCACAATGACTGGCCCCTACAATTAACAAAACAAAACAAAACAAAACAAACCCGAAAAAAACAAAAAAGCAACTCCAAGGCTTCCTGAGTCCTTAGACTCCTGTAGAGTTCAGAACATGATGGTAATGAACTAATGGCACTCACTGGGTTGGGGGTAAGAGTTTGCAGATCTGGCTTTGGTGCTATCAACCAGTGAGACTCACTACAAATTCCTCATGAAGGGCTCCAGTATGCTGATGGGCTGGGAGGAGAAAAAGCAGTTTTAATTGTCAATTAATGGGTGACTGACTAACTATGCATTTATGCTACTCTGAACTATTTGAAACCCACTAATATAAACCCACAAAAGTTACCTTATCTTGTGTTCCAGTTATCCAGGGCTGTGCAACAGACAAGCTAGACAAGAACTTAGTGATGTGAAACAAAGATAACACATATGTTGCCCTCATATCTGCAATTTGGGTGGGGCTCAGTAGGGATGGCTCATCTCTGATGCATGTGGTTTCAGGACGGGCAACTTGAACCTGGGGACTGGAATTCTCTCCCACTGGCTGCCAGGTAAGACTTTAGTTGGAACCATCATCTGGAATGCTTACAAGGAGCTTCCCCATATGACCGGGGGTTCCTCACAACATGGTAGCTGGGTTTCCAGGAGGAGCACACGGAGAAAGAAAGCCAAATGGAAAGCACATTCTGTAGGACTTAGTATCAAAAGTCATACAGCATCACTTTTACCATATTCTATTCACCGATGATGCTACAAAGGCCCACATAATCTCAAGGAGAAGAAAAATAGGCTTTGCCTTTTGATGGGGGACCATTCATGTTCTGAAGAGCATGTGATACTGAAACACTGCTGAGGCCATTTCTGGAAGATACAATCCATACAATCCATACAATCCAGCAACCGTTCATAAGATGTTTACCACATCTTATGTGGCTAGCAAAAAAAAGGGGGGGGGGGTGGAGCAGGAGTAGGGCGTCAGTTATTTTCACATAATCTAGAAACAGAAAAATGAAACACAGCCAAATCTTGTGTGAGTTGGAATGTTATATACCAGTTCACCTTTGTCATATTTTAGGGACCACATGTCTTCTCTTATTTGTCTCTGTGTACCTGATACTACATTCTCCACCCTCTGTCTAAAGAATAGCTTTCTCTTCTTCTTCATCAGCTTACACAAGACCTACAACTTTGCCCTCAGCCCTTCTGTTTAAATGATTCATCTACTGGTAACAAATTGACTCAGTAATCAGACTCTGACAGTGCCTTTCTCATATCTCCTCAAGCCCTGAAGACTTCTATATCTGCTAACCCACTATTCCATGCCTACACTTGCAACTCTTTATTATTATTAACATATAATGTATCATTTGTTTTAGGGGTACAGGTCTGTGATTCATCAGTCTTACACAATACACAGCATTCACCACAACACCCACCCTCCCCAATGTCCATCACCCAGCCACCCAAATGGAACAAGAAGAAACGAGAGAGCGAGACAAACCATAAGAGACTCTTAATCACACTTGCAACCCTTGATCTCAAAGTCACCTCTGGCTGCTTGGGTCTGCTCTGCCCAAAGACAGTGCCTGTGAATCAGCACCTCCTGGGAGCAGCTCTTAACCAAGAACACCACCAACTGATGGATGAGTATCTTAGCTCCCTCACCCCATAAGATTGGGCAACTCAGACACATTCCCCACTAAATTCTTTAACTGCATTAAGCTGCGGTTCCCAAGTAGTCACTTGTTTGATGCATTTTTATTGGCATATTTCCCTTCCCTATTTTACCTTTCCACTCCCCCACAGATGTTTTCCTAGGATCTCCTCTCAAACTTTTGCACTGAAATCCTTACCTGCAGTTTTGGGGAAAACCAAACCAAAACAATCCTCTCACTTCCCTGATTTCAAACCTCCATTGGGGATCAGTATAATTGGCCCAACTTAGCTCGCATAACCATTTCTCATCTGATCTTCTGTAATGGAGGGATGGGTTGTGAAATAACATGGCTTCCGAGGCTTCTGATAGAGAGGTTGTAGGTGGGAGCGATTTCCAGAGAAAGTATCACTGGGCGGAAAGGCACTCCAAAACATGGCTGCCAAAATCACATGGTTCATTTCTAACTTGTGCATTCATAGTTTCCTTTATACCCAGACACTGTTACCCAAATCTTATAAAAGAGAAGCTCCAAATTAAAAACAGAATGTCCACAGCTGAAACCCTGCCTTTACAAATGTATTAAGTAAAACTTTATCGCTTATAGAGATAGTGGTTTACCAATTACTTAGAATCTACTGTGCTAGACACTTTATATGCAGTCTCTCATTTTATCTTCACAACAAGTGCACATTTTAACAAGTGGAAACAGATCAGGAAAGTTCTTTAAGTCAGATGGCTGTTTTAACAGCCAACACATTTCAGCATGGAACAATATTATTTCAGATCACTCACCATCTCTTACCATCATTGTAGGGATTCACCATTATTTGAAATAAAATAAAATTAAATACAGAAAATTAAATTTAAAATATATTTAAAATAAAATTAAATACATACTTTAAAAATAAAATTAAATACATAAATAACATTACCTAGAAAGCTGTGCATGTTTGCCTTCAACTATTCTGTTGTAATAACTACTTACGAATGATGCGGTTAAGGAATTCCTTGCGGCTGCTAACTCTGTAAACATACCCCAGAATCTTTTTCTATTTCAGACTAAGACTCCAAAAATGGTTATACCAAAACATCCCCCCAACTCAAAATATGTTTTATTATAAAATTTAAAATCACATTGAATTTAAACACCTGATAATCAACCAATGTTACAATAATCTTAACAGCCTCTATTCCCCGCCAGTTAGATCTACCAGGTAAGAACCGAGACTTCCTTGAAATTCCACCAAGTATTTTCTAGAGTCCTCAAAGTGAACCATTTTGTCAGCTACAATCACTAAGTGGCCTCCAAATTTTCCTCTCCTACTTCCACTGAACCTATCAATGTCAAGTGAAGCTGCTTGAAGGAATCACCCCAATACCATGTTGATGGTGCCATCTTGAGCAATGAGGCTTGATGCAGTCAAGGAGCGCCAGTTTGCCACCAGTCAGTGCTAGATTCTGAGTAGAGCAGGGGAGACTATCACATGCTCCACCTTCTGGCCTGAGGCCAAGACAGCCCAACCTGCATTCAGAGTTTCCCATGAATGCAGTCCATTTCTAGCCCTCGTTCTCTAACAGAAGGGCCTCGGACTTAGTCCGAGGTGTCAGTGGGTAACAGACACCACCATATCCGTGGTTGGATGAGGCTCTTCACCCCATGTTTGTGGTTCCTATCCAAATATCTTTCGTATGTGTATGTATTGAGATAAACAGACAAAGGGGCGTATGTGGAGAAGAGTAATGGTATTTCCCCCAACAGTCTCTGACCCTACTTTGCCAGATTTGTCATCTGAGAAGCACTACAATGTTATCCCTAATTTCTTGGATGATTTTATTATTGTTACCACTCAGTTAAATTAATTTTAACTGATGCAAAATTATCATCAGTAGTATGCTACTATAATGCCTTTAAATAATGCCCAACACCCCCACTGGGCTGGATTCCTAAACGACCTAGGAGACCATGAGACAGCCCAAGAGGGACAAACATGATGCAACTAGAAGCAAGAAAAGCTAAAGAAATGCTTCAAATAAACACTGAAGCACAGCTTACAATAACAGGGCAAGCCTGAAAATGCCAGAGATGGAAAGAGCAGACATCTCTGCCTGGGGGGTGACAGTCGTATTTAAGAAATGGAATCGCAAGTGACACCAGGTTCTGCATAGAGTAACTGCTACTTCATATCAAAAAATGATCTTTCCATGTGCACACCTCAGAAAGCACGGTACCCTCCAAATGCACACATTATTCACCTCCCCACGCAGAGCAACCCACTCAGTACTGCCCCTTAAAATATGAGCAGAAATACAGAGTAGCCTTCAGTTTTGTTAAAAACATGCTCTATGTTCAGTGGACACTCAATACCTTTACTGCATTGCTGCCCGAGGCCCTATGAGCATGGCCAATTACGTATCCAGGCTTAAGTATATGGGATGGAACCTAATTTTTGCTCTCAGCCAGTTCTTTCAAAACTGATTTTTAAGCTGGTATAAATGGAGCACATTGCTCCAACGCTGTGTTTGTGTGCCAAATATTTTACCTGGACCATCTCACTTAATCCCAATCACAACCATATGAAACAGGTCCTATTCTTATGAGAAACTCGGGCTTAGAAAGGTTAAGTGGTTTGCCTGGTATCACAGTAAAAGTCACAACACAGACAGGATTCAAACCCCCAAAGTCTGACCACAGACCTCATGTCTTAATGACTCCAAGGTATTAGCTCCAGATTTTTGGATCACTGACTTATTCTAGTCTGTTCTTCTGACCTGGGCTGTGAGGGTGCCAGCAGGTGTCTCTTTAGGAGGTCCATTTGCACAAAGTTGATAGTCCATCCTTGTTGATGAGTAAGTGTTCTTTCAGCATCTCCGCTTGTGTAGCAGAGTGCTGCAGGGCTGGAAGGGGTGGCTGGCGGTAGCTGGCCCAGTGCGTTTCAGAGGGAGGAAAATTACATTTACAGAAAGAGCAGGTGAGGGTACTGCCCACTCCTTTATGTAGTTAATCAACCCAGGCAGGGCGGTTAATTCGGTCCGCCTCTCCTCACAACACACTCTATTATAGCAGAAACCTTGTAGAATTGGATGGCATTCCCACAATGTTCAGAGGCTGTCCTCTTGCCATTGGGTGGCGTGGCCAACCCACAAACTGTGGGAAGTGACCACGGTCCCCCAGTGCTAAGGGCCACCATTGATCTTCCATGACTCACTTCTTCCTGTGACCCCTGAGTGGCTGCAATCACACAAAGGAGAAAGCGGGGAGCCAACACTCCTCATGTAGGGCTGTGCTGTGCTGAGGACTCCATCTACATACCTTATTTATGCGCCACAAGAAGCCTTTGTGACAGACATTTTCTCCATTTTGCAAATAGAAGAACAGACATTTCAAGAAGTTAAATACTGTGTCTAAGTCCATCTGACTGGTTAGTGCCAAGTTTTGAGCCTAACGCCAAAGACAAGCCTTCTTCCCAGTGAGAAAGTGACTTGTCGTAGTTTGCTGATTTTGGTCAGGAGGAGGTCAAGAGCATCTCTGGGTACATAAGGGTATGTTATAAATATGACACATGCAAACAGTAGATCTGATTTAAGAAACTCACTAAAAGTGAGAGAGAGAGAGAGAACTGCAAAGGTGGGAAAATTCACACTTCTCCTGCCACCTCTCAATCTCAGAAAAGGCAGATTTATTCCTAGTATTTTCTGGGATTTAAACACAGTCAAACATAAATCATACGGAAAAAAATCATCAGTTTTGTAGTCCAAGCATGTGTTATCTGTGGAAACAGCATCCCTTCTACTTCACTCCTCCATCATACCAACCCCTGGCCCTCAAATTCAGCACACCAACCTTGCACAGAGGCCCTGCTGCTGCCTAGGAAATCTGGCAAAGTAAGCAAACCGCGGTTTCACACTGGTCTGGGTACAAAGTTTGAATAAGATATTGTATTTTTTAAAAAATTGATTCTGTATACTCCTTGGGCCAACTTCCTGGGATTAGAAGTTTTCTTTCACACTTCACATTCTCTTCAGACTTCTCAGGTATCAGTAAAAATAGAGCAAATGGAGACCACGGCAGAACAAAACCATAATTCAGGAGTCGGGTAATAGGTGAAAGATGCTAATCCCAGTTGAGAGGAGTTCATAAAAATGAATCCTGGCCCCTCTTTGGGTAGCAGGAGTACTGCATCATGAATATTTATGGTGGAATATGGGAAGTGTTGGGAAACATGCTCAGCAGGGGCCAATCTACCCGAACAGCTGGGGATCGTTTGGGTGTTAAAATGAAGTTTTAAGGGACACCATTTAGATAAAATCATATTTGAAAAGAATTATGCCTGTGTTCCAAATAACATCGAGTGTAGAGCAATTTTGAGTTTTATATGCTTTGCAAACATCTGCTTGCTTTTAAACTTTACTCATCTTGTGCCGTGAAGTTGGATTCAGTTTCAAAAATCTCCCCTGTTTTTATGGTGGGGTGATCCAGTTAAAAGGGTTTATAAAAATGTTTTTTTTTTTAAAGTGTGTATACATATATGTATATATCATGAACTAACTTTTCAAAAAGCATTAATTTTAAAGAGGTGCCGGGTCGAGTGGTTAAGCACGTAGACTCTGAAGCTAGGTTCCCTGCACCCAAATTCTAGCTCCACCACTCCCTAAGGCTGTGTGGCCTTAGGCAAGTTACTTAAATTCTCTGTGCATTGGTTTCCCAATCTGTAAAATGGGGTCATAACAGTGCCTCCTCTTGTGGCTACTGAGAAGATTAAATTAGCTCCTGGTTCATAATAAGCAGACTGTGTTAGCACTGGCTTGCATCGTCATTATTAAAATTATTCTTGTTTCACTGGGATAATCAAGTAAAGGGTATAAAATGAGATTCATATGCCTACCCCAAAAGCTTTTGTAAGAATTAAAACAGATAATGAGCTGAGCATCTAGCCCAGACGTATGTAAGAGGTGCTGAAGACGAATGACCAGGGAGCCAAAACACACTTTTGTCATCGGCCTGGCTCTCAGGGAGTATTCCTGAAATGAATTTGAGCATTCACTAAAATAGGAAGAAGTCACCACCAACTAAACCAAAACTGCCATTAATGATTTAATGCCTCAGTGTCGTCGCCTATTTTTAATGAATGAAGATTCATCTTACTGTGTGTTGCCAAGAGGGTCATTCCTATGGTCTACCAAGCAGAATCTCTTCTCACCCTGTGTCCCAGGAAAATGTCACGGGAAACTCTTTTGGTCCCGAATCCTGATTTTGCTCATTCGTTTATGATTTAATTCACTTATCCAAAGCAAAAATAAGAAATAAAGAAATAAAACCACCAAAGACTCCATTTAATAGACTGCTCAGTGATGTATTATTGTTTTTGGGGTGTAACTGTTAATTTCAGCTCGGTAAAAATTCCAAACGGCGCTGAGGATGATTAATAATAATTCACATGCCCCTTTTGAGGAAATTCCTGAAAGCAGGTTCACAGACGTCTAAAATCCAGACTGCTACATGAACAAAGAGCTCTCCCTCATCCGGAGAGAAAATAACTCACTCCCAAAAGTCCATTCACTTCACAGTAGCCAGAGTAAAAATGCAAATATGATCATGTTGTTTCACAGCTTAAAATTCTTTAAGGACCGGGGCGCCTGGGTGGCTCAGTCCTTAAGCGTCTGCCTTCGGCTCAGGTCGTGATCCCGGGGTCCTGGGATCGAGCCCTGCATCGGGCTCTCTGCTCAGTGGGGAGTCTGCTTCTCCCTCTCCATCTGCCCCTATGCACTCCCATGTGCTCTCTCTCATTTAAATAAATAAATAAAATCTTTAAAAATATTAATAGGGGCGCCTGAGTGGCTCAGTCGTTAAGCGTCTGCCTTCGGCTCAGGTCATGATCCCAGGGTCCTGGGATCGAGCCCCGCATCGGGCTCCTTGCTCAGCGGAGAACCTGCTTCTCCCTCTCCTCTTCACTCATGCTCTCTCTCCCTCTCTGTCTCACTCTCTCTCCCTCAAACAGATAAATAAACAATCTTTAAAAAAAAAAGATTTTAGGGGCGCCTGGGTGGCTCAGTCATTAAGCATCTGCCTTCAGCTCAGGTCATGATCTCAGGGTCCTGGGATGGAGCCCCGCATCGGGCTCCCTGCTCCGCGGGAAGCCTGCTTCTCCCTCTCCCACTCCCCCTGCTTGTGTTCCCTCTCTCGCTGTCTCTCTCTGTCAAATAAAATCTTAAAAAAAAAAAAAAAGTCCATGAGGTCAACACCTTTGGAGGGAGGGACAGGAAGCAGGATGGGACAGAGGGAAAAGTTGAGCTGCCATGTGAACCCAGCAACGGGCTCAGCCAACCTCCGAATTATTGCCCCTAGATGCCAGAACTTTACATAGCCTCCTGAATTAGTCATTGGATGTCGTGCACCCGGGGAAGTGGCATGACCTTGGGCAAGGCGGCTCAGCAGCCCCAGGCAGACCAAGGCAGACCTGGAGAGGGCTGGCTATGGATAACCCTCAGAGCTGGGCAGCCAGTCCTCCCTTGAAGCCAGATCTGGTAGCCTAATACCAGTAGGTAGTCGCCTACTCCCTCACTGGTGTTCTGTCCTTTCCACATGAGGAGGGAAAGCCCGAGGATGAGTGAGATGCTCATATGATGCCTCTTGTTTGTTGTCCTGGTGGTGGTAGTGCTCACAGTCTTGGCTAAGAGTGGAGGCCCTTCAGTCATGTTGCCTGGGTTAGAACCACTCCATAGCTCCCTGCAAGACAACTTCGGACAAAGATGCCCAGCCTCGGGGCACCTGGGTGGCTCAGTCATTAAGCGTCTGCCTTCGGCTCAGGTCATGATCCCAGGGTCCTGGGGTCGAGTCCCACATCGGGCTCCCTGCTCCGCAGGAAGCCTGCTTCTCCCTCTCCCATTCCCCCTGCTTGTGTTCCCTCTCTCGCTGTGTCTCTCTCTGTCAAATAAATAAATAAAATCTTTAAAAAAAAATTCTTTAAGGACCCCCAAATTCTCTTGGGATGAAGAATGAAATCCTTAATAGATAATTTACATGCCACGACTCTGGACTAGCCTCCTGCCTGGCTCCCCGCACTCTGCCCTACATCCTAACTCAGGTCCCAGCTGCAATGCCCCTCACTTGGTTCCCTGAACTTGCCAAGCTCCTTGCTGGCCAGCACTAGCGACAAATATGTCCATTCCTTGGAAGCGCAGTCATCTGGGGCCCTACAAACAGATAGCCTTTAAATATTTGTTCGATAGGTACCTAGTGAGAGTGCAGGGAACCTAATGTATTAGTGATAAAAACTGTTTACATGAATGGATTTAATATACGTTTTACCTCACCTGGGAAAAGCAAAATCAGTATTTTGAAAAAGCTGGACTATTTTCATTTGTTCTCTAGTTTTTTTTTTCCCCCTTAGGCTTTATTTTGTCAATTATGAAACAAGATGATTTCCTAGGGGGTGGGGCAGTACATCACATTTAGGTCACAAAGACCATCACTTCTTGGGCACCATGCACGATGTGCTTTTGGAGCTCCAGATGACCAGCTGCACCTGTATAAGGGCACACTAAGAATACTCGAGAGCAACAAACCAGTGAGGGTTTGGTTTCATTCTGACTCAACAATCCCTTCGGCTTCAGGAAGGGAAGAAGCCCGTGGAACAAGCTTAGACCGCAAGCGCGGGCAGCCCTCTTGCACTGCTGCAGTTTGCTGGTGGGACGAGCTGTCCAGCTGGTCGGCCCCATAATCTGACCCTGCCTTTACCAGGATGACACTTTTCCACCTCAACTTCTGGATAACTTCTTGGTTTTCAGGCCTAGGACTGTCACCATCTCCAAGAAAATGTCACTGGCCCGGAAGACCGGGTCAGATTACGGAGTGACTGTATCTCACTGATTCTGCATTATTTTTTTTTAAGATTTTATTTATTTATTTGAGAGAGAGAGAATGAGAGAGAGAGAACACATGAGAGGGGAGAGGGTCAGAGGACGAAGCAGACTCCCTGCCGAGCAGGCAGCCCGATGCGGGACTCGATCCCGGGACTCCAGGATCATGACCTGAGCCGAAGGCAGTCGCTTAACCGACTGAGCCACCCAGGCGCCCTGATTCTGCATTATTTTTATATTCCCACATCTCTGAAATTAGACGTGGCTTTCTAACAGTCAGCTCAGGCTGATGAGGTGGCCGTCGAGCCCACACACGTGTGCACGTGGGGGTGAGCCCCGGCAACTGACTGCACCACTGAAGCCTCTTGCCTTTGCCAACAAACCACTGAAGGACCATTTGAGGAAAGAATCCGAGTCTTAGTTGATGTCTGAAAAGCTCCCGTTAACACCTCTTGGTAAGATCGAGAAAGCACTGGCACATGAACTCTGAGAACAGGTCAGCCACTGGGGAGAACACCAGGCAAGAGCAAAGCACTGTTTTTAAGAAATGCTCTTCCTAACTCTTCTGATGACCAGAGAGTGACACTGGGTGGGAAACAAGCATGCTGATGATGCTCAGTCAGCAAGTGAGCCCAGAGTCCAACTCTCATTCTGAAAAAGTTTTAGGAATGCCTTATTTAATTTATATTTTCCTTTTTATGGATGTGTAAGAGTCATACATGATTTTTTAAATCTTTGAAAAAAGCCCAAAATGAGCTTTATCAGTAAAACAAAATGAGTTGAAAGCATAGGGCTTTCATTTCTTATAAACAAGCAAGCCTAAGGCCATAATTCCATTAACAGACTTTTATCTTTCTTAGCAGTATACAAAATCGTGATGTGACTTATAAGCAAGCAAGTTTTAGGAAACAAGGTGTCATGTTTGTGTAGTTGCCTGGGATTTTCATTCACTCCATTTATTACAACTGTAATTCTACCTCAGTAATTAACATCTATCTCCCCAACCTGTCTCTCAATACCGACTGATGCCTGGAATAAAGTGCACTTTCATTAAGTATTTTATAGTGAATTAAGTATGCTTAGATTTTTGTTCCTGGGTACACAGATGTCACCTGGGATCTTTTGTCCTCTCCCTGACTTCCAGGGCTAGATGGCTGCAGGCGCTGCCTGTTGTAGTCCAGTCTTCCTAAAAACAATTTCAATGAAACTGAACGCCTCTAGGTGGGGCATGTGGTCTCCAATTCACTGTCCCTATCACTTTTATCCATTTACATCGACATCATCTACCTGCCTCTTGAAGGCTTTTGAGTTTGTGATGCATATCCTGTGCTTTATATTATTAACACACAAAAATCACATCCTTCATATGGTCAGAGGGATAGTTACTGATTTGTGGAACAAAGCCCCAACCTGGGCCACAAGTGTACCCAGGAAAACATTACTGTTGGAAGAATTTACATTGTCACATTCAGCAGGTGGTCAAATTTTTGCACAAATACTTCATCACTGGTCCTTCTCCCTTGGGCCTACAGCATGCTTGTGCTGATGCTTTCTGCCGTCCACAGGTGGCAGTGGTCCTTCACCATTGCAAACGTCCCACATGCCACCCTTGCTTCTGAGCCCTGAAATCCTGGGCCTTGGGAGAGGATATCTGCAGAGCCCCAGGGCAGTGTCTGACTTTATCACTCCACCTCCTAGATGTTGGTGCCCACGTGCAGCATTTACACAAGGAAGAAACCTGGCCCCTTACAGGTCATACAATGTGTTTACGCTGAAAAGTAAATGTCAATTTGTGAGGGAGAAGGTATTCTTCCCCTGTGGCTTAAACCAAGTTAAGTTTTCCAGTCTTTCCCCTCAAATGAGAAAGCAGGACAGGAACAGGGATTTTCTGCTGCTTTTATCTCCTTATATTCTAACCTCTCTTTCAGTATTATCTTAATATATTAGTATGGTCTCCAACTTGACTTGTCAGTATAAATGAATTGTAAAAACTAAGACATTTTAGAAAATATTAAACACTGTCTTATCTGTTTTGCATTTTAGCACCATTCCATATATGTATAGACACAGGGGGAAGCTCAGTTTTAAAGAGGTTGAAATTAAGCAGTATTTTAGCTCTAGCCAATTTTTCCAGGTAACTTAGCATTTGACAGATGGAAACTCTAAAAACAAGGCTTCTGTACTGTATCTTTCTTCTGTTTGAACTCTGGCCGAATGTGTTCAACTTATAACTCAGTTACAAAGTATTTGTTTTCCCTAAGAACAGTCCCACAAAAGTAAATATTGCTTAATAACACACGACCAAATGTTAAATGCTTTTGTTAAAGACCATGGTGTTACCTACAGCAAAGAGTAAGTCACAGCAGATAATTTTCCCAATGGACTAACTACTCCAGAGAAAAGTCAGTCCCACCGTACATACGATCATTAGCAATCGCATTTGTTGGAGGTGGCTTAAATAACTTTCTTCACACAAGGAAAAAATATGGTTATAAAAGCAATATTTCCATGCACAGGATCAGCAGCTCATTCCTTTTCATGATTTGGCATTAAAAATTTCATAAGAAAAGTGGAGCCTTTTAAAAAGTATATATTGCTGAATAAATGGAACCTGTTTTAAACCGGCCACTTGAATTGAAAAATCTTTTGCAAAATTGTTCTCATACTTTTAAAATTGGGAAAAGCACATTAAAGACAAATGGCCCCATTTAGACCTTATAAAAGAGAAAGAATAATTTGATAAATAGTAAACATTAACAGTGTTATTTTTCTCTACTGAGAGAGATTTATGGCCTGTTCTATCTCATTCAGAAGTGAAACAGCCGGTGTGCAGCTCTTCCTGCGCTGGCAGGGCTAGCTTCCCCAGCGCAGCTGTGCACATCTGTGCCGAGTCCCTCCACCACACAGCGCACAGAACCGCCACGTAATCTCTGTGCGCTCTGCCGATAAACCCCTGCTGCTCATGCCCTCCCTGGACGTGTTGCTTTATCTGAGTCCTGCACCTAACCGAATCTCTGTCCAATGCTAAGGGAAGACCGGTTTGTTGATCTTCCCTAGACTCAAAAATCAGTTTATCTCCAGCTGTTGCAAGAAGAAAATATTGGGCAGGAGGAAGAATGCACCACAAGGGAAACCAATGCACTGTGTTGGGAGATCTGGGCAATGGAACCAGGTATAACACCCATGACTTTATACTTCATTGAGAGGCTCACAAAATGTTCATTCCTTAAGCTTCTTGGGGACAGATCTCTGACCCACCTCAACGTTATTCCCTTGGTGCTTCCAACTGAACCAACAAGAGCTACTGAACCTGAAAAAACACTTGCAGGGAAAAACCATCATGTCATTCAAAAGCAACATCCAAGTACTCAAGTTACTAACGGGGACAGAAATTAGCATTTATTAAGTTCCCACCATAAGCCAGGTACCTTAGATGCAGTATCTCAGTAAACGCTTAGAAACAGTGTGACAGAATTTTATTAGTCCTTCTCCACGGATGACACAACTAAAATTCAGAGAGATTAGAAGTTGACTCCTTCTATGTTTTTTTGTCCCTAATTTTTAAAAATACTTGCTTTGAGGGGTGCCTGGGTGGCTCAGTCGGTTAAGCGTCCAACTCTTGGTTTCAGCTCAGGTCATGATCTCAAGGTCCTGGGATGGAGGCCACACTCAGCGGTGAGTCTCTTTGAGGACTCTTTCCCTCTGCCCCTCCCCGCCACTCACATGCACATGCACTCTCTCCCTCTCTAATAAGTAAATAAAACAAACAAAAAAACCTGCTGTGGAAAGGGTAGTCCCAGTGCCTATGAAATTTATTCCCTCCATTCTTTTATGAAGGATCTTGGGGGTAGGGTAGGAACTTGATATCAATTGTGGCTCTGGATATGGCATTTACTTTTATAATAAATATTATTTTCTCTGAGTTCAATGATAGGCATCTTTGATTTTAATGGAAAAAGATGTCCTTTTTATGATGGATTTCAGCACTAGTAATACAAGTTACATAGATTCAGTTCCTAAATGCAAGATAATCACAGATATGTAAGAGCAGAGCAAGTCTACACTTGTCAATGTGTTCCATGTGTTTCTGGGATCACTTTATCTTGGCCAGTGTCTGTAGCAAATAAGAGTATGAATTTTCTCCAGAGAATTCTCAGGATACACAGCACTGTGGCATGGCCTGAGATTCTTTCAGCTTCCATATCCCAGCTGATCAATGTAGAATTGCTAAGAGATGTGAAGAAGAGCTGTATTATTACAAAGAGCATAAGCTTTTCTGCTGAGAGGTCTGGATGAGCCGAATGCCCCTGGTTCGTGTCTGCTGAGTATAAAGCAAGTCACCTGACTCAAACAGAATTTCAGACGGACAGCTTCTGAGGGGATTGGCATATATGTCAGTCTTTTAGATATAGTAATTAAGCCAAAAATCTTCCAATTTATAAAATATTTTGTGTTTGCCTTGGGATTGTGTATCAGATGTGAAATCTTCCTTATTCTGTTTGAACAAAGATTCCAACTGCTCAAGACCCACCCAGTCCAGTTTCATCCCCTTCCTCCCTTTACTTAAGAAAGACAGAAGCATGGGAAACACCCAAATATTAAATAAACCACTCGTGTAGCCCTATGCAAAGTACAAGGAAAATTAACCCTGGTGACACCTTCCTTCTGGGGTCTAGAGATGTCTATCCATCAGGAATCGACTTTTCTGAATTAAAAAAAAAAATAGAATTTGACAAATACTAGGCGAAAGGTTTCAGACTGATGACTTTATTTCATTTTTAGAACTGAGAACTCCATCAGAAAGTAAGAAAGCATAATTATCACCCACAAAATCCTATTCCAGCCATATTCCTCTCTGGAATATTCACAGGCTTACAGTCATCATCTCAATTTTCCTTATTTCTTTGGTGGAAGAAAAACATTTTAAAAATTTATTTCCACTAGTAATATTTTCCTTGAGACCACCTAGCTATTTTATAGATGTATTTGTTGTTGCAAAGACAGTCAATGGGAGCTAAAAGTACATTACACTCTAGAATGCTCAGAAGCTAGGTTCAGATGATTTCCATTTGTCTATGGTGTAGACAAACTAATTTAATTACCTCTTTTTCAAGATCCTTGTTTTATTGAGACTGTGATCTAAGACTCTCTATGACCACAAGCATGTCAAGTTACTTGGTACACTAAAAAGAGCCCCAGGTCCTGAAAAAGGAGACCTGAGTCCACACCCATTTAAAAAAAAACAAACATTTATTTATTTGAGAGAGAGAAAGAGACAGAGTGAGGGGAGGGGGAGGGCAGAGGGAGACAGAATCTCAAGCAGACTTCCCACTGAGCATGGAGCCCAACACAGGCCAGATCCCCAGATCCCCGGACCCTGAGATCATGACCTGAGCCGAAATCAAGAGTCAGCCACTCACATGACTGAGTCACCCAGGCACCACCCCTCTTTTAGAACGACAATGAAATCAGATGATATTTCAGAAGTCACCACACCTCTAGCGCTCTTTCCCTATGTATCATAAAGCTGAAAAACTCAGTGATCTCTAGGGCCCCTTCACAACTTAACCTGTCTGTTTTAATGTATGAAGCACATCTTTAAAATATGTACAACATAAAGAGCCGATTTTAACACATTTTTTAAAACTCAGAATATTCCCTGGTAAGTATTGTATCTCAATTATAAGTAAAGCAAAATGAAGATGTAAGTGAGAGAAACAGAGATACAATTATCTTCCACATTCTGGGAGCTCCTCTAAAAATCCACAACTGTGGAAGTAAACCAACATTCATTCCCCTGTCTCCTCCAGCAAATGTCACAGGGAGGCACAGGCTAGGCTATCCTGACTCTCTCCAGCAACGCCAAATTGACAGGAGGACTGTGAGCACATCTGTGCTTCCAGAATCCCTCTCCGGGCCAGGCTATGAGACATCCACACGACTGAAGAGTTGGACAGCACATCCCTGGCCCCCGTCCTGTGAGGATTACTATTAAAACAGAGATTCTGGGGACACACCACTCTTGTTCCAAATTCAGAGTTCAGTTACCCACAATCCTCTTTGGACACAGACTGGTAGAAACTCACGGACTAAACAGCACACACCTGTTGCAGTGTTTTTGAATGTAACTCAACCACGTAGACTTCAACAGTGGTGGGGAAAGAGAGGAGGGGAGCTGGAAAGAGTTGGAGGAGGAGCCTTTTTATCCCAAAGACTACAACTTAGAAAAAAAAGAAAAAGGCGCTTTTGTTAATTATTAGATGTTGCCAGCTCACAAACTTGAATGTTTCACTATGTGGTAAGCATTTAAGAAGTATGACTTCACTTAGGCTACACTGGCTATTCCTTTCCAGAGAATGAATGGAGATTTCAGTGAAGTCAAGCCCAATTTCAGCTGCTGTTTTATCAACAACCCGGATAACCCCATGCTAAGTTATGCCCGAATTCAGAGACACTGGGGTTTTGGTGACTGAACAAAGGTAAGCAGTTGAGCCAGGGGTTCCAAAGTGAGCCTCTGGTTTTGAGGGCAATGCATCGACTATTTCTCCAGATGCTCTGGTTCACAATCACTCATTCAGCAAGAATTTAATGTGTTTAGGCTCTGGGGAAATAAAGATGAAGCTACACTGTCCCTCAGAGTGCCCAGACAGATAGGCAAAGACACTGTAGAAGTGGTGATTGCTGTGAAAGAGGCATGTACAAGGTACACAAGGGGGCAGAGCCTCTCCATGTGCCTGGTAGAATGAGAGGAAACCTCACAGAGAAAGTCTTGCCTGAGGGCACACCAGAAGGATGAGTAGACATGTATCTGCTGGACCACTGTGTGAGTGTGGCAGTGAAGTCTTAGGACAGGGTATGGGCCAAGACACAGACATTTGAGAGGGTTTAGTTACGAACTGAGAGCATAAAGTTCAGAGAATGTATGGCAGTTCATGATGATAAACAGACAGGCAGGAGGCAGATTATACTCCAGAATTCAGACCTTTGCTAATGGAAGGCCCCACATCTCCCCAGCATTTGTTTTTCAGTAACACTACCTTATACACAGGTAGAATGTGGGATGCAAATTGAAGCCTGTAGCTCAGGGGTGTGTATTCAGGAAAGAAAAGGAGGCCTCCCTTACTAGGAGATTGGGGTGGGAGATAGTTTGGAGGTTCCAGCAACAAAGTTCGCACATCACAATTCAGTGCACCCCTGTAAGGCTCTCTGAGTCCCTTCAAAGTGAGGACCTCCCTTTCTCTCATACATACTTCATATCTGACTCTCTTGGTCATTTCAGGGCATTGAACTGGATGGAGGGGGTTATCTTGCAAAGCTTAAAATGGCACGGAATCAATTTCTTTTACCTAATTCAAGTTTTAAAATGGAGTCATGCTGCTACTGATGATTTGCCATAATGAGCAAGGGAGTATGAGCAGGCCGGTGACAAGCGAATAGGAAACAACAGCACATACGGTGTCACACACCCATTTAGCCACACTCAAACACGTTACTGCTGTTATATTCATCATTATGGGAATTATAGGAAGCATCCCCACAATCTCACAAAGTAGGAATCCAATCCAAGATATAATGGATCCAGCAGTGACTCATTCAAATATTTGTTACCCCAAATAGGAAAACTTCTAATAAAACTTGAAGGATTATTAATGACTGTACTTAGTATTCTAAGAAGCCAGAAGACCTGGTGTATATAAAATCCTGCCTTTTACACCTACTTAATATCCAACTTTGAATAAGTCATATGATCTCCTGAAAGTTTTTTACCCTTTATTTATTGAGGTTCAGATTAGTCATCAAGTACTCAGGAAAATGATTACTTTACTACTTTAAATGGCTAAAAATAGAAGAAGGAGGAAAAAATCATTATGTAACTGAATGAGACCCTTTTTTCTATTATTTCACTGTAACATACATGTATAAACACACACACACACACACACACACACACACCAGAACAAGAGCAAATCACAACAGAAGACAGAACTAAAATCCCATTTTAATGAGTCAAAGAAATGGCAACGAGCTCAAGTTACAAACAAGAAAATCCTATTTATGGAGAACAGAGATCAAACACGCCCAAGCATGGTAGACATCTAAGGTCCAAATGGGGTCCTACATGGGGTTGCAGCCTATGGAGAAGGGAGGAAGCAGATACACCCTCAAAACTGGGAAGTGGCGATGCCCTGCTCTGGCTAAGGGCCTGGAACAGTGCTATTCCTGCAGGGTAAGAGCTCCAATCTAATAAGTCAGACCTGCTTCTGCTTCTGAGCTGTGTATCGCCATTATCACCAATACCACTCAACACAGGCTGAGACATCATTAAAATCCTCTGATGCATAGGGACAACTAAAAAAAAAACAACCACTTAAGGTAACTTTCAAACAAAAATTACAAAGTACACAAAAAAATTCTAGCACTGGGAAAGACAGTTAGCAAACAATCACCAAGAAAAAATGATAGCCAAGAATATAAAGCAATTTGAAAAGAATTCTAAGTATGGATTTCTAAGACCTTCAAAAGGAAAAGTGTATCCATAAAATGAAAACAGGAGATTATAAAACCAAAGCATGTAATAATAAATTCATGAATAGAAATCTTATCATTTATCTTCTTAAAACCTCAAGAGATGGGATAGACTAGACACAACTAAAAGAAATAATCCGTAAATAAGATACAACTGATTAAGTCACTCAGAACACAGCAGAAAGACAAAAGACATGGAAATGGGAGGTGACATATAAAACAAATACTGAGTAGTTCAAACCTAACTCTAAGAGATCTCCAGGAGAAAATACAAAAAGGCATATATCAGTATGTAATTGCTGAAATTTTTCTAGATTTGTAACCTAACCTGGACTAAATGGCAAAAGGTTAAACTTATAATTCAAATGAGCTAGGAGTGAGTGTTAGAGAGCCAGCGTCTCCAACCTTTTCTTGTTTGACTTAAAAAATCATAAACAAAGTAAGAATGAAATCTTGTTAAGTGTGGACATGTCATGTCATTAGTAATTTGTATAAACCGGAGGATACTGTCATTGCATGTGGAGCAGCACATGCCAACTCACAAACCTGTGAAGTCTTCCCGATAGGTCTCCAAACCCACCCCCCCTCCTCCCCCACTGTCCCATCCCATGAATCCACTTTGTTAGGCATACTCGGTAGATGGGGTCATTCTTCTAAGTTTGTTCCTTCCCTGGTTGAAGTAATAAGACACTGAATTTAGGTTCCATAACACAAATACATTAGACTCCGCTGAGCTGAATGAGGAAAACTCCCTGAGAACCACAGTACCTGACAAATCCTAGTTCTATAAATAACTGATACAGGGCAGTAACCAACAAAACAGAGGTCCGAGGTATCAGTGGAAAAGCTTCCCATCATTTTGAGATGATCTTCCTTTTTCCTGGCCTTGCAAATTTAGCATCCCCTTTTTCCTCAGTCCTTTTTAACTACTAAACATCCAGTGAATATGACAAAAATACTGTGGGATCTGGTATTTTGAGGCTAGACAGAGACCCTAAACAGTAAGAGGAAGCATGAACGACATGAAATGGTAAGTGGGGCTCATTGTGATGGATGGCTGCCATTTAAGGATTCATCAGTGGTGGAAAGACATGGAAGGGAACGACAGTAGACATTGGGAAGCCACGGGAAGGCCAGAGGAGTTTGGGTTCATCTTAGAATAGATCCCAAGAGGTTGAATGTACCCTGGGGAAGCGGAGGGAGCAATAAATTCCACTGCATTGCCAAGGTAGGCTGAGAACCCGGCACTGCAAGTTCCAAATTTATATATTTCTTTTTTTCTTTAACCCCAATCATGACACTTGAGGCAAGATTTACTGAAGTCTTTTGAGAAATTTATCCTCTGTTGATATCATGTCCCTAAAGTATTAAAACACAGCACCAACTCCTGAAAGCCGAGTAAAATGGAGCCTCCATGAAGCCCTGGAAAGTACCACAAGCTAGGGGAATTCTCGTGGCCTAACCAACCCAAAATGTCTCCTCACTTGCCCGAAAAAAACCATTAAGGAAATAATAGACTCTAAGTCCTAGTTGTTACTACTGTAGCTATAAAAGGGAAACTATGATGAAGAATATACTTCTAAAGGTTTGATTTTGTTTTTTTCTGTAATGAAGATTTGCATCAATGCACTGTTATTTTCTGACCTGGTCCCCCCAGTGACTCATGTGAGTTTATACTGTAACTGAAAGGATAGGAGTGAAGTTAGGAGCAGCCACTGACTCGGGGACAGAAAACAGCCAGCTCACCTGCTCATGAAGGCCTCAGTGTGTACATTCAGGAATACTTAGTCTCCTGGCCTATCCTATGTATTCATTCTTTCCACACATTTTTACTAAGTCAATCACATACCTGGCAATACACCCAGGACTAGGGAGACAAAGGTGAATTAGACAAATAAAATCCTTGCCCTCTTGGTGGGGGTGAGGGGACACACTAAAATAAGGAGACAAACGAGTAAGTAAAACAATTGCAAGTTTTAAGAAATGTCGTGAAGGAAATCAACCAAGGGCAAGTATACAGGGGAGGCTTATTCTAGATTAAGGAGGTCAGCAAGGGCCTTCCTAATAATAAATATCCCTATAAAATTCCATCAAAAATTTGAAGATAACTAAGGCCCAAGAAAAACTGCCTTCTTTTCTGGGTAAAACATTCACAGTTTCTTTGGCCCATCCTCCTATGAAATGGTCAAAGACGGTGCCTTCTACATCTTCTTAACCCACTTCTAGACATGGGTCTTTCACAATAAGAAAAGGATGGAGAAGACTCTGCTTAAGAGAATTTATTTGGGGGGGGGAAATAGTTGGTAGATACATCAGAAAAACCTTGACACTGTATCATTTGCTGTCATTAGGAAAAAGCTGGAATCCCAAAATCTGATCTTCAAATCTTTGTTTGCAAACAGTTCTGGATCTCTGAAAAATATCTCCCACTGAGTACACTCCTGGTGCCAGGTGCTATCAGCTACCACTGGAAAGCCAAACCCATACGGGGGCTTCCAGAGCCCTGATATCTAAGAAGATGCTCAGCAAGCTGTTATTCACAGAACAGCCTTTTCCATCCCCATTTATCTCCTGTTTTGACTTGTCCAGGCCACTTCACACTCCCTCCTCATGCCCACTGTTTCACCCAAAGGGAGGCTATCATGAGGGTCCATCGAGAAATAAGGCTATGGGATGCACGGGCAAGGCAGGTGCTCATTCTTGTTTATTCCAGATTCGGGAAGAAACTCATTCCCATCCCAAAGTGGGGGATGATATGAGACATGAGAATGTCTCGATATGAGACGTTTCGAGAGAATGAAACCAATTTGTTCACAAACAATGGAAATGTTTTCAGTACAACATGTAGATATTGATGACACTATAAAGGAGGCATTAGTTTTATTTACTAAACACCCCCCTTTACTGGGTTTGGCTGTAGCCAGTCAGAACTACAAAAAATGTGAGTCCAACTGGTTTGCGCAAAGCTTATTTTTTTATTTTATAGTTCCTCCCATCTCCCAGCTCTGTAAATATTTACTCAATATTTTACCATACTTAAATTTAAGATTTCACTTGTCTCTCTTAACTGGTTTATAAACACCAAACAGAAGAACCAGTTCTTAAGATGGAGGAGATAGCATCTGATTGACACGCTGAACCTGGATTACGTATTAAACAAGAAATGCCCTCCTTGAGCCAAGATCATTGTGGAAAAGCAAGTGACTTTCTCGGCCGATGATGCATCCATAAAATGGTTGGAAAGCTGCCCTGTTTGCACATGGAATCAGAAAATAAAACAAAGTAAAAAGAATCTATCCCATTCCTCTAATTTCATCATCTTGCTACAGCCCTTCTCCCCAGGGCTTTCCTCTAACCTAGTTGCCAAGGAGGCGTAAGGGGTTATCCTCTCTGAAATACCATTAACAATTCTGCAGGCCCTCCTGGGGCCACTCTGAAAGAGCTCTGTAGGGAAACTGGCGGCTTCTCTGGGCTCATCATATGGAAAGTATATTTCTCAACACGGCTGGCAAACAAATCTCCTTGAAGGAGATAGCCAAGAGGCCCGAGATTGGCCCTCCAGTAATGAGTTCAGCATCTTTCACTCTCCCCAGCCTATAATATTCTTCCTCCCTTGTAGTTATTTATTATTATTCAATACTTATGCAAGCTATAAATGTGCAGAGCGCTGCACAATATCACAGAGAGGGCCAATGCAATAACACCATCTTCTCCCGAGGCAGAAGAAAGAACCAGCAAGTCCAGTCCAGGGGCAGAGGTGTCCGAAGGAAGAGGAGAGGAGCGAGGTAGATGGAGGGCTGTCTATCTGGAATCGAGGACCCATTCTCGGGCAGGGCACATTCTGCTGGATCAGAGCTCTTTTACCCTGCTACGAATTCCAGGAGAAAATGGCTTGACCTCTCCATGCTTTGGCTATTCCACACTTGTTTTGTAAACAGAGGTAGAAATAGTGATCCAGAATTAAGACATGCACCATAAACTACAACTATTCCTAGGCCACATCCACGGTAGTGGGAACTATCAAAAGCAGGAATTTAGCAAGCAGTGCTTTCACTTGGGGTGCTTAACCTGTGGAACACCCCGCCAATATTGCCTGTGTCCATATTCAAAAATAAAATGCCCTGACCTTCTCTAGCAATGACCTGAGCACGGTTTCTGTGTACCAAGAAATGAGTGCAATCAAGTTCAGGCCATGGAAGAACTATCCAAGGTCATGTCATCAGAAAATGAGCTGAGACCCAGACCCAAATTCCCTGACTCCAAGGCCAGTATCTCTCCATGGTAGGATACTGCTGCTTTGGCTTGCTCCTCCCTTGGCTGCTCTGCATGTCGGTTCCCTGGCTTTCTTCTTTTCTCTTCCATCCTTTTTTCCCCAAATGGTTATTCATCTTCCCCTTTGACTCCAGGCCTTCTCTAGCCTCTGGCTTCTTTATTTCTCTCCTCGTCGTCCCCTCTGCTCTTTTTATCTCTATGTTCTTCCTGGGTAATGACATTGTCTCTCATGCTTGAACCACTTGCTCTATGCAGTGGATGCTCCATTAGCTCTCCAGCCCCACACTTAGTCTAGGCAAAAGCTTAGGGATGTTGGAGTCAAACAGACTTGGGGTGGAATACCTGCACAACTACGTATGACCTGTGGGACCTTTTTAAGCTCTCTAGAACCATTTTATATCTGTCAAATGGGATAATATTTACCTCAGAGCTGAGGCTGAGACAACCAGGTACTGTCTAATGGACATTCTCTGCTCTTTCTTGGTAACAGTGCCCTGGTTTTCAGCTAAATACATTATGTTGAACCTACCACACCAATCCTCAGCCTCCCTTTCAGCTTCATGTGGTCATGTGATTATGTTCCAGCCAGTGAGATACAAGGTGAGGAATGCAAGGAATAATTTTTCTTCTCCGTTTCCTCATTCCCACTGCCTAGAACACAGATATGATGGCTGAGCTTCATCCATCATTTTGGATCCTGAGGAGACCCTGACAGTAGACACCAGGTGCCAGAGATGGCCAAGCAGAAAGATAAATGATTAGGTCCCTAGAGAGACTGCAAAGTTACTGTAACAGCCCTGAACAGCCTGCATTTTATATAACAGAGTAGAGGAAAATTACTACTTGGCAGGGTTTTTTTTTTCTTATAAGCAAATTCAGCCAAATATAGCATATATATGGGGTTTTACTCCCTTTTTCTACCCAGTGGGAAAAGATGTCACAGAAGAGACAGGGCAGCTACCGACACTGGGAGACAACTGGAAGCAGACAGGAAAGAAAATACCTTTCTCCTGCCCTCCAATATTCCATGATGACACTCACTGACCAAACCTAGCCAGAAGCCATTTTCCAAAAGTCTAGGAAATGTTGTGGCATAGGACAGCCTCCTTCAATGTGGAACAAAGCAAGAAAAGGTCAGGGGATGGATTTGAGAACAAACAGGCAAATGACATGCCCAGCCCAGAGAATGTTAACTAAAGGAAGACCCATATGTGAAGCATTTAGCATTTAGTGGCTGTCACATAATAGGTATATCATAAATGCTGGCTCCCCCTTCACCTTCAATGATTTCTTTTCTGAGTTACAGATTCACAAAGTCATTCATCTCTGTGTTTCTCTATCTAGATATTCCATAAGTACCCCCACCCAACTTGAAGACAAAACTCAGTACCTTCTGCCCCTACAAAATTCCCTTAGTCCTATGATCTAACACAAGTGATGGAATCACCACCATCCTAGTAACAGTCTTGAAGTATCAGAGTCCTGTTAAACTCTTTCCTCTTCACTAACTCCCCTTCCCCACATCCACTGAGTTAGAGAGACACAGATGTCCTGCCTTGCTGCATTTCCTAGCTATCGCTTCTCATTCTCATGACCATGAATCTAACTTGCTCTTGGAATCACTGCATCTTCTCACACAGTCTTTGCCCTCCTCTGTTTACCACCCGCACTACCCATATCTCTCTTCTAGCTTCTCCATCACCTGCTTCTTTTTTTTTTTTTTTCCTCCTCACAGAGGGCTTTGAATTTTAGTGGTTCAGACTCAACTTCCTGGCCTCCTTTTGCCATCAGTTACATGGCTAACTCACCAATTTCTGTGTCTTAAAGATTAAGTTCACAAAAGCAAGACTCTGATTGGCCCCATTCATATTTTCTTGCTACACCACTAAGTTATTACCTATGGCTCACGTGCCTGTGAATGATATGTCTACCATGCCTGCCTACTGGAGGTCAAGAGGGGGCAGAACAGGCTACAGTTGCTATCTTGTAAACAGCCCTGTTGCCCTAAATATTCTTTTCAATCTCAGATATGATCATGGTATCCTTCTGGTCAAAATTATCTAAGCTTTCAAGGCCTGGCGACAACAGGAGGGAAAAAATTGCCCTACAAAACAGGAAATACCTCCATCATGAAGAGATGTTTGTCATTTTGTGGCTCATGAAATGATAAGTAAAATGTGCTCACTGGGAAATCATCTACAACATGGAAACAATTTCTAGTGGATCTTTCTATGCTATGCATAGAGCATATCCTATGCTCCACGGTCTTGGAACCAGTGTCTGGGATTTACTTTCCATTTCCAAATACACCCTCCAGAGTCTCTTCTCTGAGCTTCTGTTGTGTCTGGAATCCTTCTCCCTTGATATCTCTACATGTTGAGATCCTACCAAACAATCCCAAGAAATTTTAATTCAGAATTAGTCCCTTCTAGACACGGACGCCCTCCGTACCCTATAAGCTCCAAGAGAGCAAGGACAATGTCTGTCTTGCTGGCCAGTGTAGTCTCAGCACTCAAGAGACCGTGGCATAGCAAATGCTCAACACCTATCTGTTGAATAACTACACACCTCACAGCACATCATTTCTTCCCCATATGTCGACTGCAGCACTGATCACAGCTTGCCCACATCCCAGCCATGACGGTTCCTGTCTCTATCCCCTCACAGTAGTGAGTAAGGACATGTCTTACTAACTCTGGCAGCTCCCCTGCACATAGAGGACTAATTGAAACACACCAGGTACTTGGGTGTGTTTGTGAAATTCACATTTGTGAAATTACACAGTTGAATGTATTTATTCCTCTTGAAGTCAGGAGAACTTTTTCTTCACAAGTGAAAAATATAACAAAGGCAGCTATAATACAAAACAGAAATCTCTAAAACTCATGGAATAATATTTAGGTTTTTGACATTTCCTAATTGTAACATTTTAAGCTGAAATAACTAATTCCATCGGAAGCAATTAATGTTGTTCTCATACTGTCAGCCGGCCACTACTGCAAAAATAAGATGTTTTTAAACCTCACATAGTGAAAATAATATATACTTTTTACTAGTGCAGAAATTATCTTAATTTCAACTCCACCTGTGGCAAGGATTCTTTTCAAAATTTATCTAGAGTGTCCTATTAGGATCAATAAAGACAGGATGCCTGTAAAGACAACTGTTGCTTTAAATGGTCACATACAGTAAGTTTAACAGAAGCAAAATGAATCTGGATAAAAAAATTATTCTCATTAACTCTTTGGTCAAAGGTAACAATGTGTGGAATTAAACTAAAAATTTATTATTTTCTTTTAAGGGTAGAAGAGTGTCCACTACAAGAGAAATTGTTTTGTTTTTGTTTTTGTTTTTAATGGAGTCAGAGACAAAGAGGACAATGCTGAGGAATCATGAAATTATATGAATTCATACAAGATAGAGTTCAAAATAGAAGGAAGAATCATTCTTCAATATTCCATCCAAGCACCTTATTCCAACCATGTCACCTCTTCAGTCCTTCTAGGGAAGTTCTGAAACTTCCGCTCCTCACTCCACCCAACGCCCTACTTCCTGTCCCTCTGACTTGCCATCACGGGACCATATTTCTCTTTGGGTGGGATGCATGTATACATGGGTGGCCTCACCTCTCCCCTAGTCCAGCAGCACTAAAATTCAGGGCCACGGTCTTGGCTTGCAGGTTCTGCAGGAAATGCAGTTCAGAGAGGACCCCCTTCTGGGAAGCATGGCCAAGATCTGCTGACTTATCCTGCTCTGGCTCACCTCCCAAACAATGTAGGTAGAACAAGCTAAGGCCATCTTTCCATATGGCACACATTCGGTGCTGGAAGGGTTGAAGGAAGGCACTACATCAATTTTCATTCCATCTTCGCTGTTACTAAAGATCATCCCATGGTATCTATCAGTGCCTCTCAAAAGGGTTGTTAAAAGCAATTTTTGGTGCATCAGTTTTTGTTGTGTGAAACTGTTCTGAATATTGTAGGGATGTCTCACTTCTCTGCTTCCCACCATTAAATTCCAGGAATGCTCCCAGATGTGGTGAACATGAAAAACACCCCCACACTTTCCCAAACCCTCTAGAAGGATGGTAAAGCCCATGTGCCTAGGCTTCCTTTTGGTCTCAATTCAAAACTGAGGATGGCTGACCCTTAATTTCCCACACGAAGAGTGAATTAGATATTTAGGTTGTGGTCTTGGTGCCACTGCTGTCGATATAGCAGGATCAATCAAGAAAACGTATCATTTTTACTACCCTGAGACAGAGAAGGCACAATTCAAAAAATGCTCTTGCCCCACAAAATTCTAATGAAAATACTATCTCCACTTAGGAGAATTTATCACTTCATAAACTCCAGAAATGACAAGTAAAGTATGTTCTTAGAGTTAAACCCACCTCACCCCATACTCCTCACCCCAAAAAACACACATGTAGAGAAAATGGCTCCCACTATAGATGAGTTATCTGCATTCATACAGACAGTTTTGACAGCTGAAAGAAAGGAAGGGCTTATGTGAGAGAAATATATACTGAAGATTGACTTTTCAGGCAAATGCTTGTTAGTGTTGCACTGCTCCTCAAGGGACAGGGATATATCCTGAAGTTTAAGATTTAATGAGGATTTTTGGAGAGCAGACCAAATTGCAGCCACAGAAAATAAATTATAGGCAATTAGGTCTACATCTGATCCGTTTTCCAGCACCCTAAGTTTCACTCATAATCTGTCTTCAGATTCACATTTTCCTGCAAATACCAAACCTGCTTTGCTGTTGAGAACACAGGTGATTGGAAATGAAATGTCTCTGGGTTGACACCCAAAAGTCCAGCCACAGATGAACCCAGATTATATTTGCAGGCAGCCAAGTATTGAGTTACTGAGTCCTTCCAGGGTATATGTTACAATCCCACTGAAAATCAGCTGGCTTGGCAGAGAAGGTCTCATTTGCAAAGGAGAAAAATGAGAATTGTGCCACTGGACAGAGCTGCAGATCTAGCAGGTGTTTGCAGCAGCTACAAAACACTGACTCTAAGCCTGGCTATATCAAAATTACCTGGAGACAGGGCTGGAAACACAGCTTCCCTGAGTTCTACCTGTTATGAGACGAATTATGTCTTTTCTAAATTCCTATGTCGAAGTCCTAACCCTAGTGCCTCAGAAGATGACTGTATTTAGTGAGTGGGTCTTGAAAAAGGTAATTAAGGTTAAATTTGGTCAAGTGGAACCTAATCCAACACGACTGGCATCCTTTAAAGAGAAGGTTAGGACACAGACAAGCACAGAGGTAAGACCAAGTGAAGATACAGGGAGCAGACGGCCAACCGCCCTGACACCTTCACCTCAGTCTTTTAGCCTCCAGAACTGTGAGGTAAACAAATGTCTCTTGTATAAAGCACCTAGTCTGTGGTAGTCTGTTACAAAGTCAAGCTGAGTAACACACCCTTCCCTAGACACAGTGACTCGGAATCACTAGAGGTTGGGAGCAGAAGTAAGTCTAACACACCAGGGTTTGAAAACCGCAACTGTGAATTTCTTCCCAAGAGGCTAAAGCCCTTCCCCAGATCGCCCAGCACCTTGACCTGCTCTGACTGTGGCCAAGTGCTGGGCCCACTCTTGCTCCAGCAACACTCAAGTGTCTACAGTGGAGTCTCAGTTCTTCCTCCTTCTGAAACCTGACGCATAAAATAATTGCTGCCTTTTGGTTCTAAGAGTTTCACTAGAACTTGTCTCCTCAGAACCTGCTTCTACCAAAGTTATTTGAAAGATAGCTCAAAGAGGTATGTGAAGATGACATTAAAATCTATTTTTTTAAAGAAATATGTAGAGAAAAAGCAGAGGATCAGGTCAAGCTGACCAACCTGCTGTACGACTGATAAGAGATGAGGGCAGCTCAGCGGCTCAAGGGTTCTACGTTGAAGCACAGGGCGTCGTGAGCTCACTAACCCTGGAAGTCTCCAGCTTTTCCTGGGGCTGCAGAGTCCAAGTATGCCAGGCTCCAGAAAGGAAATCTGGGAAAGCCACGGTCACTCTTCAAGGAATTATCATGCAAAACCACCTTGCTCATCTCAGTTCATAAACACATAGGCAGTAGCACTGGGGAGGTTATAATATGTGGTCTGGCTTGAATACTTGCTTCTGGTAAACCAAAAGCCATGCAGGGATCCATCTCCCAAAGAGCTCCAGAGACTCTAGAATCCACCTGTGGACAAGAGGGACCCTTGCATATCATTCTGTCAGAGCTGTGGCCAAATACCCAAGGGTGAAAGAAAACTATTAAGTCCCTTCTATCCCCACCATTTAAATTATCCAGTTGGTTCCCTAACATTATGTTTCAGGATTACTGCTCCCTGCCCCTAGATTTGCAACTTTGCATTTTATTTGCCTAGAAGCAAATGTGACCAGTAATACCTCCTATCTGGGCATAGGGACAACTATTTCTTTGGCCCAACCTTACCCCAATCACCACCATCTAATAACCTCTCACCCACTAAACTTCCGGGTCATGTAGTCATGTCTTAATTCAATAAATATTTACTGAGTACCAGTTACAGGTTAGGCATATTCCAAGCCCTAAGGGTATAGTAGTGAACATAACAGACTAAATTTCTGCTCTTATCGAACTTAATTTCATGTGGTGGAAACAGACAATAAACAAGTAAATGAATACAAAGACAATTTCCAGATATACGCTAGATGAAAAATACAGCAGAGTCATGAAACAGGGCAGTTGTCCCCCCCCAGGGTGGTCTGTGAGTCAGCAGTGTCAGCCTCACCTGGACACTCACTAGAAAAGCAAACTCTCAGGCTTCCCTCAAGACTTCCCAATCAGATGCTCTAGCGATAGGACACAGCAAACACTCTCAGTGAAGTTTGGAGAACCATGGCCATAGGAAAGAATGATGGTAGGAGAGTTGCTTTAGATTGAGTGGCCGTAGAAAACCTCCCTGAGAAGGAGACATCTGAGCTGAGACCTGAATGTCACCTGCGCTAGGACATGTCGTGGTCTTAGTTCCCCACAGTGGTCACTTCAGGTCTCCTAAAATTTTGGTCTTTGTTTCATGCTTACCAAACACTCTCCGAGGTTCATTTTCCCTCACAGCTAGCTTCATGGATGTGTGACCTGTGCGGTCACGGAAGTCCTTGCTCTCCGAAGGGCCCCACCTTTGGCTTAAAGCTCCACTGTCACCATCTTGAAATTCTTTGTAGTTTTATCCCCGAACTTGTTTTGTAAGTGAGCTCCCACAGGACAACAGAGCAGGTATGTGAGCCGAGTAGGTGTGCGCATCATGGGTGCTGCCCCATTCACATGCGGCCCAGGCAGGCCCTAGGAACACAGGGTTCTGGCGGACTTGTAATGCACAAGAGTTCCGTGATGCTCAAAGCGAGTTTCATGTAAGTGTGTTAAGTCCACCACTGGAGGAAGCAGGGGCACTGACTCCTCAGAGAGGCCATGTTTTCTCTTCTACTCAGAATGTGCTTCACACACAGAAAGAATGCGATGGTATTCCAGGAAATCAGACCTCCCAAGAGGGCTGTCCATATCCCCATACTCAGGTCACTTCCCTATTTTCACCAAACCACTTATGCTGAAAATGATGACGCAGAAAGGTAAAGGTACGAGACAGCCCACAGCTCCTTTTCCTTTCAATTCTTCTTTACTCTCCAGTAAGTGGTGGTAGAATGTGCTAGTATGATGCAGGTGAATCAAAAAGTGAAATAAAAACAAATGAATTAGTTATCGTGCAACAATTCCACTGTTCAGGGCAAGGATGAAAGACAGATGCACACATGAGCTACCAAATACGTGTTGTGTAATTTCAATGACTCCATATAGGAGTTAAATGCTCATAAATTTACAATTAAAACTGATGGGCACAATAGAAATGGTCAAACTCATGCAAATAATGTAAAATTTTATTTTTTCTTTACTTAAATGAAGTGCAATACCAAATCAAACGTAGCATGACTCATTGAGAGGAAAAAACAGGGAAGAAAAGGAAAAGCTTTATATTTTCGTTCCTTTAGTGACAACTGTTTCCTGGTTTTTGAACAAGGAGGCCCATAAATCATGTAGCCGGCATTGCTTCCCGCGAGAAGTCTGCCCACAGAGAGAGAGGGCACTGTTGCGTTGCTGGGCTGACATGAGCATTCCAAGACATGTATGTAGAAGCTCTGTTCTCTTTGTCACAAATGGGTCTCATCTCCGAGAGGGTGCCGGGTGGCACTGTGATCGGAAAAGTGAGCTTTATTTGTACCAGGTAGGAAGACAAAAAGAAAACTTTTCCCCCTAGCTCATGCCCAGACCCTCTGAGAGCAACCGCTTCTTTAGAGAGAGACAGGTGGGTAGCTACCATAACCTAGCACAATGTTGAATCTTAAAATTGGCCCCTATTCTGTGAAACCGCTGGGCCGCTCCTCAAAAGCAAGAAATACAAAAGAGCTTTCAACCCCCATACTTCCAGAAGAACAAATGCAGCATGGAGACATTCAGTAATTGACTAGCGCTAAAACAGTACACACACAAACCCAGTAGGACTCCAAGAGGATTCCAACTGTTGAAGATCATGAGGTCTGATGCTCCTGTCTTATTGTACCTTCTGCTACAAACTCACATTACACTCATACTTAGCGGACACAGCCCCCCTCTCTCCTTCACTTCCAATTTGCATTGCATGCCTCGAACAACCAACCAAAAAGGGGGGCAGGGGAGGAGTTCCTCTGACTTTGCCTGCCCAAGGTTCAATCCTAAATGCTAAAAGGGACGTCCATTTACAGGCAGTTCCAAGGCCTGGTGTGTGTCACCTCACACGATCAGATGCATCACTGAGGTCACTTCAGTTCATGAGAAATCTGGGCTCTCTGTTCCACATGGTGCCAAACGAGGTACAAAGACTGCTTTCATGAACTCAGGCAGGTTTACAAGGCTGAAAGTGCCAAGATTTCAGGGTTGCAGCACTATCCCACTCATTTCCTATTAAGATGCTCCTTCATCATTGGAAATTCCTTTCAGTCCCAAATGATTTCAGTCCTGTTACTGAGCCATTAGTTAAAAGAAAAGGCTGAGAACCAAAATCCTCACCTCCCCAGTGAAACCATTAGCTTTTGGAGATCGGTTTTTACAAGATGCCTAAATGCTGACCCTGGAGAATACAGTGTTGTATTAGGTGAAAACATGGGTAAAAGATTTATTTTTCACCCTCAAAATCAAGAAATAAATAACTTTTGTTGATAAGTCATGTGTGGGAAATGTTCTAGAAGAGTTCAGAGGTGGAGTTTACACCCTACTCCACCACAAAATAAAGAGCTCCCCGTGTATAGAACCTGCAAAGAGGCTGGAGGTGAGGGGCGTGGGGGGCAGGTGAGGCAAGCCGCCTTGTCTGTCCTCAACCTTCAGCCACTCCATCTGTTTCTCAGTGTCTCCATCTCCAAGAGGATCACAGAGGGGATTGTAACTGCGCTCTGTGAAGTTTTTAGGAAAAAGGTGGTTAAGCTTTGGTGAGCAGTAAGAATCACGTGGGATGTGTGCGCACAGACCATACTTACACTCCGCGTATGAAACTGATTTAGTAGGTTGAGGAGGACACAGGACTCAGCAACCTCAATTACTAAAACAATTTCCAGCTGATCTGGCCTGCACAGGTGCCAGTTTTAAGTTGAGGGAATAGATGCATACAGGGCTCTACCTCTTCACCCCTGCATGCAGGGAAGCAGCTCAGCCTTCTTTTATTTAACAGTTAGGCCACCCTACCCCTGGGGAACCTGGGGGGCTCAGTCGTGCCTTAGGCTCAGGTCATGATCCCAGGGTCCTGGGATCCAGCCCCGCATCAGGCTCCCTGCTCAGCGGGAAGCCTGCTTCTCCCTCTCCCGCTCCCCCTGCTTGTGTTCCCTCTCTCGCTGTGTCTCTCTGTCAAATAAATAAATAAAATCTTTAAAAAAAAGAAAAAAAACAAGGGCCCCCAAGGCTTGAAGAGGGACTCGCTGCTTTGAAAAGCACAGGACTAGATGTCCTCTAATGCCCTGTGCAATGTCCGTGTCTAGGATTCCAGGAAGCCCATGTGAGGCCAACTTCACTTAAAGGAGGTATGTGTAGTACATTAAGAGCCTCCATTCTTCCTGTGGAAAACCCCCACAGTGGGCCAGACAAGAGATACTCACCCCGCATCCCAGGACTCCAGGACCTCAAGCAGTTCTACTCCCATAATAGAAAAAACATAAATACCTCACTTCTTTAAGAAATTACTACAAATAATTAGTGCTGTGGGTTGAATTTTGTCATTTCAAAAGACATGCAGAAGTCCCAAGCCCCAGAACATTACATTGCGATCTTTTTTGGAAAGAGGGTACTTAGGTAAGATGACGTCACACTGGAGCAGGGTGAGCCCTTAGGGCAGTATAGCCAGTGTCCTTAGAAGACAGTAGAAAGACACAGGGAGAATGACCACATGGAGGTGGGGAGTGGCCCACGGAAACCCAGCAAGGACTGCCAGCAACAAGCAGCAGCGGGGAGAGAGGCAGGGAAAAGACGCTCTCTCAGAGCCCTCAGAAGGAACAAACCATGCCCTCACCTTGACTTCAGACTTCCCGCCTCCACAACAGGGAGAGAATAAATTTCTGTCGCTGTAAGCCACCCAGTTTGGGGCACTTTGTTACGGCAGCCCCAGGAAACTAAGACAATCACTAAATTTGCACACAATAAAAATGATCTTTGCAAAGGTTGCTCTTTTATCTTAATTTAATTTTCAGTGCAGGAATATGAAAGATTATCCAAACTCGGCCCAGGCACGAGAGAACCTTCTACCCACCATCCTTCAAAAGTGACAAGGTCCATCTCTAAATTGAGTTTCAATGTGTCATTAAAGCAATCTCTAGGTCACAGTCCATGTGGCCCCATCACTCAGGGTGCCTCATCTTTTCAAAGAGGTCATTAATTGGTCTCAGGCATGAAATGAAAAAGATTAAAAAAAAAAAAGAATGTTTAAAGGGAATAAATGATCTCCATGTAAAAGGATTCCAAAAGCTCATGTCCTACAAGAGGCAGGAAAACATTGTACATTCTGAAGTTTCTCTGGAAATAGGTCACATTTCCATTTCCCTAAAAAGAACTTCCCATTTTTAATCTCATTTGATATTGTGATAATTAAAATCGCCTCTCAAAATATCTACACAGTGGTACTTATAAACCACTGGGCTCAATTAACCTCTTCTTATTAAGGAGCCAGCCATGATTTTAAACATATTTTTTGAAGTAGAATACATATGACTATGACCCTCACTTCTATAAGGGACTCAAAAAGAAATCCAGGTTTCACAATTAGGACATTCATTTTTATTCTGAAAGAAAATAAAATAAATAGGAATCCAACTTATGTAAAACACACACAGTCAAATCTCTTAAATATAATGAAGTGTGGCAGTTAGATTTTACATGTCAAAATACCCACTATCTAATGTTAAAATTCTTTCCATTTTGCTCTAAGTTTTAACACTCTTTTTATGATGACACGTGCTCTGCATGTCTACAAATATAGTAAGATGAAAAATGAAAGAAATTCTGGGGCCCCTACCATCTGGCTTGTGATGTGGATTGCTAATTGATCAATAAATCCCCTGTAGGCCCCTCCCCTGCTGTGTGGGTTGCTCCTCCCCCACCCCTGCTTTTAAATCCTGGTAAGTGCAGACCTGAAGCCTAAGTACCTAAATCACATTCAAGTAAGTTATGTTGTTTAATGAGAAGTATTTACCCCTGTACTTTGATGTAAGCAAAGCTGTGACATGACAACCCAAACTACCAAAAGTATTCATCGGAGATGATTATTTCCATCATAAAAGGAATCATAATGAAACTCTCTGAAATAACACTTGATGTTAGTATACTTAAAATTTGATTCAACTAAGAAGAATTCTGTTTTCATAAAATGTTTAGAACCTCAAGTAATATATCAACTGAGGTGAGATGATTTGTTTTGTATATATATATATATACACACACACACATACATGTATAAACACACATACACACACACACACACACATATACACACTCATTTATTCAACAAACATTCATTGTATAAACCCCCTACGTGCCAAGAATCACTTGGCACTAGGGACAGAGCTGAATAAGATACAGACTTTACCATAAGAATATTTCATACAATCACATCTCATAAATAAGTACAATGGAAGGGAAGGAAATGAACAACTGCATATGCAAAATAAACTCCTTAACAAAAAAACACTAGGTTTCATTGATGGCTACATGAGGTCTACCCTAATTTATATCCTTCTCTCACACCCCTCTGCTTGCTTATACAGGATTCTGAGTCTGGGTTAACTTACATATAGCACCAAGAGCCACCCCAATTGGAGGGCTGGGGATTACTGATACAGAATGATCCAGAAATGTTAAGGAACTACAGAGCTGAACTCCCTCCAGTTCACAGGAAAGTCGTCATAAATCTCAGCAAATTATACCTGAAAAATATTTTGATTTTGATTCGTAGAGCTTGACAGCTGTAATAGATCCAGTTCCAAGGAAGTGCATTACAACTTTTACCATACAATCATTTTCAGTTCATCAATATTTACCCAAACAATTACTCCATTCTTCCCATTCCCAACATACACACATTAAAATAAATCATAAATTGGTTATCTTGTACGTATAACCAGTTGCTTAAAGGTAAGTATATCTGTTTTGGTTTCAAGCAACAGAAATCAAATCTGAGTAATTTAAGCAAAGGAGTGGTCATTTATTGAAACCAAAGAAACTGTTGAACCGTTAAGCCTTGAGAAAGACACCAATATATCCCTAGAGTCTCAGTAAGTATGCAGAAGTTCTCTCTAATGAGCTAATTACTCCTCGCATGGCTCCAGGGAGTCCTGGCCTCCTGACCATTCCAGTTTGTGTTTCAGATTTCCAGAACCAAGAACCTAGTTGGGTTGGCCTAGTTTGGATCATATGCCTACCCCTAGATCACCAAGGGGTAGGATCAGCATATGCAGGCCTATTACCGGGGAGGTGGGGGGGGTCCTGAAAATGGAGAAGTTGTCTTTGGCATTAAAGTAAGTTTTTAAAATAGTCCCTCTCTTTGAGGAGTTAGATTTCCCAGTTCACCATTGCTTCTTTTCTAATACTTATTCTGAGTATAACACAACAACTATGGAGAACTATAGGAGAAAGGAGAGTGTAAAAATAGTAAAATGAGCGTAACATACAACCCAACACTTTACATTCATCTCAACATGTAAGAGCTACTTTGTGATTTATTCTTCATCTTGTGGACATGGAGAGCTCCAGGAAAACAAGAGTCACCTAGAGTCACAAACGGATCTGATTTCTAGAGTCAAGAGAACAGAATGAGGTTTACTCCAAAGCCTAGCGAGAGCTTTATACTCCCTTAAACAGCCAGCAGAGGGATTCCTCAGAATCAGTGCTTCATGGTATCTCCAATATTGCTCTGACAGGAAGACATTACCTTTCTTTGTGAATTTTGAAAAACAAAAAAACAAAAATCCTAACTTCAAAAAAAAAAGGAGGAGGAAGCAAAGACTCTGGGTTGATATATGATGACTGTCTAAACATAGAAATTTACAGGGTGCCTGGGGAGCTCAGTCAGTTAAGTGTCTGACTCTTGATTTCAGCTCATTTGAGATCAAGGTCTTGAGATCAAGCCCTGCGCTGGGCTCTATGCTGAGCTTGGAGCCTGTTTAATATTCTCTCTTTCCCCCTCTGCCCCTTCCCCCGCAATGTATCCACTCTCTTTAAAAAAAAAACAAAAACAAAAAAACCTCCACAAAACTGTGTGTGTGTGTGTGTGTGTGTGTGTAAATTTACTTCTTCAAGAAGCAAATGGGTCTACTGTTTCTTTCTGTTGGAAAGGTTGCTTGATGAGCTCAGTTTTGAATTACATGAAAACACTTCTACACAGCGAACACTTTGAGTCTAATGAGAAATGTCAAATGGAAAATGTAACTAAAAGAGTCTTGCTCAAAAAGTCCCAGCTGATGAAACCTGAAATCAATATTGATGAATTTGGCTTGCCCAATTTTTGCTGAGTGGAATGAACTGGGTTGGTAGGAGAAGTTATTTTAGCTGTATTTCCTCAGCATGCCAATAGAGATTTTTCCCTGTTCCTCCAGCCACACATGTGGCATACATTTATTATTTACAATACATGCACAGGAAGCCCTTGATTGATGAGATAACCCCTCTTTCAGAAAGATCTTTTCCAAATGGGACTTTATACTGTAGGTGTTAAATCAAGTACCATAAACTCAGTAAGATATAATTTTTCAACCATAGATTTTGTTTCCGATAAAAATATCACAAGGGTGATTTTTTTTTTTGTAGACAGTATGTGATGTAAAATATGGTTACAGATAAATATAGACTGTCCCTATATATTTTTCTCTTTACATGCTCTCAAAGGCTTTGTGTATGGTGTGTATACAAGCTTACATAAATATGAGAGGAAAGAGAGAATAAGAGACTGGAGAGACTGAAACTGGGATGGTTCCTGTATAAAATGTAATCATATAGAGGAGGTTATTGTATTCATGTAGATTTTAGCCCACACGTAAATATTCATATTGTACTATTCCACTGAATAAGAAGTATGAGCATTCAAAATAGCATCTATGCGGCATCAAAACATCGATGTTTCAGGTTTGATTTTGAAACATCACTATTGCTACCCTATGAGTGTTCCCATCTAGTTTTAGAAAGCAAATTTTGCTTTTAAAGAAGGGAATAACATTTAGGACCATGTGAAATTCATATCATTTGGCTTAATATGAGCTACTGGTTTTAAGTCTGACCACATCCAAATACAGTTCTGCCTGCTTTAAGAGTTGTTAAGAGTCTTTTGTGTGTTTGTGTGTGTGTGTGTGTGCACTGAAAATTTCCTTTGTAAAGAAATAACTCTTTCCTTTCCAAATCATCACCTTATAGCTTTCCTGTCAATAGTATTCACCAAGAGCACATTTCATGGACAATTACAGTCACAAAAAGAAAACATTCATATATGTTAAATATATGTATTAAGACATATTTATTTATACATAATATATATGCATATATGCATATATGCATTTATAAATGCAAACATGTCTAAATTATAAGTAATTTGACATCATTCTAATTAACATTCTTACAATAGATCAGGCACTATTCTCAATGACTTGTAAATATTTACTCATTTACTTTGTATGACAACACTATAAGACAGGTATTATTATGACTATTCTTCTCAATTTTCAAATGGCGGCACAGAGGTACGGTGTGCTTTGTGACTGGCCTCAGGTCTCTCTCTGAAACTGCTCAGCCAGAATAAGTACCCAGCAGACTAGACACAGAGTCTGCAGGCTCGCTCACCATGCTATCCAGAACAGGGGTCAGGATTTCTGTTGCATATTCTTCTTTTTTTAACAATACGTTTTAAATGTTGTTCACAGGCAATTACAACACTGCGCCAAGGGCTGGATGTGGCCTGGAGGCCATAGTTCGCCAATTCCAGTTCACTGCCAGATATTCTCACACAAGTTTTTTAAATGTAAATGCAATAAATGTAGACAAGAGAGCTTTAATTTTTGTGGACAAGTACTCTGTCAACTTCACAGTTTTTCCCAAAGACTTTATGGTCACCCCCCTCTAAGATCTTGTCCACCCTTTAACCACGTCTGGGTTTGAGCTCCTCGTAGTCCAGTTCTTATCCTGTGACCCCACCAACCAGGCTCAGGTGACTGGCCCCAGGGGATCTTGTCACCCAATCTGGGACAGAGGAGTGGGAATTCTTACCTTGAGTGACAGTCCCCATCTATTCTGCTTGAGGGTCTGTATCAAACGAAATAGGAGGATTTCCAGTGGTCATGGTTTCCAACAGCTGATCTGGCAAAGCTGGGACGGTCAGCCTGAAAGGGAGAGAACTGAGTCAACACACAGACAAGAGCAGGGTGACATATGGAGAAAGGATCTTGACAGCGAGTCCTTCATTCAGTTTATTCCTGAGGCTCAGCCGCATTCTTGTCCTTGAATTTCCTGAGAAAACTTCTATTTCCTTGTAATAAATCCCCTTCTGCCTCCCTACTCAGCTATCTGGCATTGGTTTCTGTTGCTTACAAACAAAACTAATACTTTTTATGCGTACGTACCATTTTTAATTAGCCAGCATGTTTAGACAGTGAAATTATTTTTAGGGAACTCGCTCACTAAAAGATTAAGAAAGTGCATTCTTTCAGATGACTTAAGAGGTTTTTAGTTCAGATATTTCCATTTAGACATTTAAAATACACCTCTGAAGCAGTACTCATTTCCCTACCACCTCCAAAAGCAGTTCTAGTCACTCAAAGGCCAGAAGCTGATGTACAGGGCAGTTCTACAATTTTTAAAATTCCTACTATTTTCCAGCACTTTTCTTCCCTTCAGCTGTCACCCATGACCCAAAATTGTACCTGGGGCAGAATCATCACTAGACACATATGGTGTCAAAAGGATCAATGAATCAATACACATTTTAATGACTTTTTAATGTTTAATAACCCTCAAAAGGCCCCTCTTCATCTGAAAAGGATTTTTAGTTTAAATAACTACTTATAAAAAATGATTAAGAAAAAATCCTAGGTAAAAAGAAGAAATCAGGGTGAGGGGAATCTTGTTTTAAGATAAATGTGTTAAAGTGAAAACACAATACATGTGACATCTAAAGAAAAGACTGTGGTTTTTATGTTTTCGGAGCAATTTTTAAAAAAATGGGATTATAACAATATGCATAGAATTTCTAAACCCTTTAGGAACATCAAGCCGAAATTCGTATGTGGAATTAATGGGGGCTATTTCTCTACCATCTCTTCTCCTGGAAGCCACATAAAACTGTAGTCACACTTTCAGGGCAAATGGCAAAAATCACCCTCGATTTATTTATTTATTTATTTATTTATTTATTTATTTATTTAATCACCATACATGACATCATTAGTTTTTTTTTTTTACGTTTAGTTTTTTTTTTTATTCTTATGTTAATCCCCATACATTACATCATTAGTTTTAGATGGAGTGTTCCATGATTCATTGTTTGTGCATAACACCCAGTGCTCCATGCAGAATGTGCCCTCCTCAATACCCACCACCAGGCTAACCCATCCTCCCACTCCCCTCCCCTCTAGAACCCTCAGTTTGTTTTTCAGAGTCCATCGTCTCTCATGGTTCGTCTACCCCTCCGATTTCCCCCGCTTCATTCTTCCCCTCCCGCTACCTTCTTCTTCTTCTTTATTTTTCTTAACATATATTGCATTATTTGTTTCAGAGGTACAGATCTGAGATTCAACAGTCTTGCACAATTCACAGCACTTACCAGAGCACATACCCTCCCCAGTGTCTATCACCCAGTCACCCCATCCTTCCCACCCCACCCCCCACTCCAGCAACCCTCAGTTTGTTTCCTGAGATTAAGAATTCCTCATATCAGTGAGGTCATATGATACATGTCTTTCTCTGTTTGACTTATTTCACTCAACATAATACCCTCCAGTTCCATCCACGTCGTTGCAAATGGCAAGATCTCATTCCTTTGATGGCTGCATAATATTCCATTGTATATATATACCACACCTTCTTTATCCATTCATCTGTCGAAGGACATCTTGGCTCTTTCCACAGTTTGGCTATTGTGGACATTGCTGCTATAAACATCGGGGTGCACGCACCCCTTGGGATCCCTACATTTGTATCTTTGGGTAAATACCCAGTAGTGCAATTGCTGGATCATATGGTAGCTCTATTTTCAACTTTTTGAGGAACCTCCATATTGTTTTCAGAGTGGCTGCACCAGCTTGCATTCCCACCAACAGTGTAGGAGGGTTCCCCTTTCTCCGCATCCCCGCCAACATCTGTCATTTCTTGACTTGTTAATTTTAGCCATTCTGACTGGTGTGAGGTGGTATCTCATTGAGGTTTTGATTTGGATTTCCCTGATACCGAGCGATGTTGAGCACTTTTTCATGTGTCTGTTGGCCATTTGGATGTCTTCTTTGGAAAAATGTCTGTTCATGTCTTCTGCCCATTTCTTGATTGGATTCTTTGTTCTTTGGGTGTTGAGTTTGGTAAGTTCTTTATAGATTTTGGATACTAACCCTTTACTGATATGTCATTTGCAAATATTTTCTCCCATTCTGTCGGTTGTCTATTGGTTTTGTTGACTGTTTCTTTTGCTGTGCAAAAGCTTTTTATCTTGATGAAGTCCCAATAGTTCATTTTTGCCCTTGCTTCCCTTGCCTTTGGCGATGTTTCTAGGAAGAAGTTGCTGTGGCTGAGGTTGAAGAGGGTGCTGCCTGTGTTCTCCTTTAAGATTTTGATGGACTCCTATCTCACATTGAGGTCTTTCAACCATTTGGAGTCTATATTTGTGTGTGGTGTAAGGAAATGGTCCAGTTTCATTCTTCTGCATGTGGCTGTCCAATTTTCCCAACACCATTTGTTGAAGAGACTGTCTTTTTTCCATTGGACATTCTTTCCTGCTTTGTTGAAGATGAGTTGACCATAGAGTTGAGGGTCCATTTCTGGGCTCTCTATTCTGTTCCATTAAACTATGTGTCTGTTTTGTGCCAGGACCATACTGTCTTGATGATGACAGCTTTTTAATAGAGCTGGAAGTCTGGAATTGTGATGCCGCCGGCTTTGCTTTTCTTTTTCAACATTCCTCTGGCAGGCTGTTTTCTGGTTCCATACAAATTTTAGGATTATTTGTACCATTTCTTTGAAAAAAGTGGATGGTATTTTGATGGAGATTGCATTGAATGTGTAGATTGCTCTAGGTAGCATTGACATCTTCACAATATTTGTTCTTCCAATCCATGAGCATGGAACGTTTTTCCATTTCTTTGTGTCTTCCTCAATTTCTTTCATGAGTATTTTATAATTTTTTGAGTACAGATCCTTTGCCTCTTTACTTAGATTTATTCCTAGGTATCTTATGGTTTTGGGTGCAATTGTAAATGGGATTGACTCCTTAATTTCTCTTTCTTCTGTCTTGTTGTTGCTGTATAGGAATGCCACTGATTTCTGTGCATTGATTTTATATCCTGCCACTTGACTGAATTCCTGTATGAGTTCTAGCAGTTTTGGGGTGGAGTCTTTTGGGTTTTCCACATAAAGTATCATATCATCTGCAAAGAGTGGGAGTTTGACTTCTTTGCTGATTTGGATGCCTTTTATTTCTTTTTCTTGTCTGATTGCTGAGGCTAGGACTTCTAATACTACGTTGAATAGCAGTGGTGATAGTGGACATTCCTGCAAATTCCTGACCTTAGGGGGAAAGCTCTCAGTTTTTCCCCTTTGGGAATGATATTCGCTGTAGGTTTTTCATAGATGGCTTTTATGATATTGAGGTATGTACCCTCTATGCCTATACTCTGAAGAGTTTTGATCAAGAAAGGATGCTGTACTTTGTCAAATGCTTTTTCTGCATCTATTGAGAGGATCATATGATTCTTGTTCTTTCTTTTGATAGTGTATTGTATCACATTGATTGATTTGCGGATGTTGAACCAACCTTGCAGCCCAGGGATAAATCCCACTTGGTCATGGTGAATAATCCTTTTAATGTACTGTTGGATCCTATTGGCTAGTATTTTGGTGAGAATTTTTGCATCCATGTTCTTCAGGGATATTGGTCTGTCATTCTCCTTTTGAATGGAGTCTTTGGTTTGGGGATCAAGGTAATGGTGGCCTCATAAAACGAGTTTGGAAGTTTTCCTTCCATTTTTATTTTTTGGAACAGTTTCAGAAGAATAGGTATTAAATCTTCTTGAAATATTTGGTAGAATTCCCCTGGGAAGCCATCTGGCCCTGGGCTTTTGTTTGTTGGGAGATTTTTGATGACTGCTTCAATTTCCTTAGTGGTTATAGGTCTGTTCAGGTTTTCTATTTCTTCCTGGTTCAGTTTTGGTAGTTGATACATCTCTAGGAAGGCATCTCTTTCTTCCAGGTTATCGAATTTGCTGGCATAGAGTTGCTCATAATATGTTCTTATCATTGTTTGTATTTCTTTGGTGTTGGTTGTGATCTCTCCTCTTTCATTCATTATTTTGTTGATTTGGGTCATTTCTCTTTTTTTTTTGATAAGTCTGGCCAGGGGTTTATCAATCTTGTTAATTCTTTCAAAGAACCAGCTCCTAGTTTCGTTGATCTGTTCTACTGTTCTTTTGGTTTCTATTTCATTGATTTCTGCTTGGATCTTTATTATTTCTCTTCTCCTCCTGGGTTTAGGCTTTATTTGCTGTTCTTTCTCCAGCTCCTTTAGGTGTAGGGTTAGGTTGTGTACTTGAGACCCTTCTTGTTTCTTGAGAAAGGCTTGTATTGCTATATACTTTCCTCTTAGGACAGCCTTTGCTGCATCCCAAAGATTTTGAACAGTTGTGCTTTCATTTTCATTGGTTTCCACGGATTTTTTTAATTCTTCTTTAATTTCCTGGTTGACCCATTCATTCTTTAGTAGGATGCTCTTTAGCCTCCATGTATTTGAGTTCTTTCTGACTTTCCTCTTGTGATTGAGTTCTAGTTTCAAAGCATTGTGGTCTGAAAATAGGCAGGGAATGATCCCAATCTTTCGGTACCGTTTGAGACCTGATTTGTGACCTAGGATGTGATTGATTCTGGAGAATGTTCCATGGGCACTAGAGAAGAATGTGTATTCTGTTGCTTTGGGATGGAATGTTCTGAATATGTCTGTGAAGGTCCAGTGTGTCATTTAAAGTCTTTATTTCCTTGTTGATCTTTTGCTTAGATGATCTGTCCATTTCAGTGAGGGGGGTGTTAAAGTCCCCCACTATTATTGTATTGTTGTCGATGTGTTTCTTTGCTTTTGTTATTAATTGCCTTATATAATTGGCTGCTCCCATATTAGGGGTATAGGTATTTACAATTGTTAGATCTTCTTGTTGGGTAGACCCTTTAAGTAGGATATAGTGTCCTTCCTCATCTCTTATTACAGACTTTGCTTTAAAATCTAATTTGTCTGATATAAGGATTGCCACCCCAGCTTTCTTTTGGTTTTCCACCCCCTCACTTTCAATGTGGGGGTGTCTTTGGGTCTAAAATGAGTCTCTTGCAGACAGCATATCGATAGGTCTTGTTTTTTAATCTAATCTTATAGACTGTGTCTTTTGACGGGGCATTGAGCCCATTTACATTCAGGGTAACTATTGAAAGATATGAATTCAGTGCCATTGTATTGCCTGTAAGGTGACTGTTACTGTATATTGTCTCTGTTCCTTTCTGGTCTGTGTTACTTTTAGGCTCTCTCTTTGCTTAGAGGACCCCTTTCAAGATTTCTTGTAGGGCTGGTTTCGTGTTTACAAATTCCTTCAGTTTTCGTTTGTCCTGGAAGCTTTTTATCTCTCCTTCTATTTTCAATGACAGCCTAGCTGGATAGAGTATTCTTGGCTGCATATTTTCTCATTTAGTGCTCTGAATATATCCTGCCAGTCCTTTCTGGCCTGCCAGGTCTCTGTGGATAGGTCTGTTGCCAATCTAATGTTTCTACCCTTGTAGGTTACATATCTCTTCTCCCGAGCTGCTTTCAGGATTTTCTCTTTGTCTATGAGACTCGTAAGTTTTACTATTAGATGTCGGGGTATTGACATATTTTTATTGATTTTGAGAGGGGTTCTCTGTGCCTCCTGCATTTTGAAGCCTGTTTCCTTTCCCAAATTAGGGAAGTTCTCTGCTATGATTTGCTCCAATATACCTTCTGCTCCTCTCTCTCTTTCTTCTTCTTCTGGGATCCCAATTATTCTAATGTTGTTTCATCTTATGGTATCGCTTATCTCTTGAATTCTGCCCTTGTGATCCGGTAGTGGTTTATCTCTCTTTTTCTCAGCTTCTTTATTTTCCATCTTTTGGTCTTCTATATCACTGATTCTCTCTTCTGCCTCATTTATCCTAGCAGTTAGCGCCCCCATTTTTATTGCACCTCATTAATAGCCTTTTTGATTTCGACTTGGTTAGATTTTAGTTCTTTTATTTCTCCAGAAAGGGTTTCTTTAATAACCTCCATGCTTTTTTCAAGCCCAGCTAGTATCTTTAAAGTGGTGATTCTGAAATCTAGATCTGACATCGTACTAATGTCCGTATTGAGTAGGTCCCTAGCAGTTGGTACTACCTCTTGTTCTTTTTGTTGAGGTGATTTTTTCTGTCTTGTCATTTTGTCCAGAGGAGAATAGATGAATGAGAGAACAAAATGCTAACAGGGTAACCACGTCCCCAGAAAACATACTCTAAACAAATCAGAAAAGACCTGAAGCAGGGGGAAAGAAAGGGAAAGAAAGAAAAAAGAAATAAAGAAAAAGAAAAAGATAAAAACAAACAGTAACAGAACAAAACAAAAAAAAACCCAGAATATGATCAAATATGATCAGGCTGGTGCAAAGATCAGTGCCACACACTAGATTTTGGGTGTATTTTGGTCTGTTAGAAGAAAGTGCCTCCCAAAATTTTAAAGAAAGGAAAACTTATATATGTACAAAAATAAGGGTTGATATGATGAACAGATGGAATATGACTGTAAAGATGAAAATTATTAAAAATTTTATAAAAGGAATTGATAAGAAGTTGTTTGAAAAAAGAAAGAAGAGGATTTAAAGAAAAAAAGGAAAAAAAAGGGAGAGAATGTGATCAGGCAGGAGACTAGAACAAAGCCATACACTAGAGATTTAGGGTATATTTTGATTTGTTAGAAGAAACTGTATCTCAAAATTTTAAAGAGAGAACAACTTATATATATATGCCAAAAATAAGGGCAACTACTATGAAGGGATAGAATATGACTATAAAAATGAAAAATAAAAATGTTTTTTTAAAAAAGGGATTGATAAGATGTTGGTTAAAAAAGGGAAAAAGAAAAATTCAAAAAAAAAACTTTGAAAGACTAAAGAATCATGGTAAAAAAGCCTTGAGTTCTATGTGCAGTATTCCCCTAGCGCTGGAGTTCTGCCGTTCTCATTGATCGGTAAACTTGGTGTGGCTGGCTGTTCTCGCTGATCTTCTGGGGGAGGGGCCTGTTGCTGTGGTTCCCAAATGTCTTTGCTGGAGGTGGAATTGCCCCACCCTTGCCAGTCCGGGCTAAGTAATCTGCTCGGGTTTGCTCTCGGGAGCTTTTGTTCCCTGCAAGCTTTCCGTACAGCTTTGGAGGCTGAGAGTGAAAACGGCGGCCTCCCAATTTCCGCCCGGAGGAGCCGAGAACTCAGAGCCCCGCTCCTCAGTGAGCCCCCAGAGAAAAGCAGTCAGTCACTCCTGTCTCCCCAGTCTCTGGCCACACTCCGTGCTTACCCGGCCTGTGACCGAGCGTTTCTATCTCTGGCACCCAACCCCGTGCAGAGTCTCCAAACCCAGCAGATCCCTGCGGTGCACTCCCACACCTCTCCTCCCGGGGGAGGAAGGGGAGTCTCCCCAGATCTGCCGCTTCTTGGGTCCCTGCTGGAGGAGCAGTGGCCTGACTGTGCCCCAGATCACAGTTTATGGCAACCCCGAGCTGAGAGCCTGCGCCTCGGCTCCGTCTCTGCAGCCAGCTTCCCCGCTCTGATCCCTGGGAGCTCTGCCGCACTCAGGCACCCCAGTCTTTCTGTGACCCAGAGGCTCCTGAGACCACACTGTCCCGCTAGGGTTCCACCCCCCACTTAGCCACTGGAGCGATGTCCCTCAGCGGAGCCGACTTCTAAAAGTTCCGATTTTGTGCTCCACAGCTCTATCACTTGCCAGAAGTGGCCAACGGAGGCCCCCTCCCCTGCCATCTATACTCCCAAATATCGCCTCGGATTCACTTCTCCGCACGTCCTTCCTTCCAGAAAGTGGTCGCTTTTCTGTTCAGAGAGTTGTTGCTATTCTTTTCTTCGATCTCCTGTTGAGTTCGTAGGTGTTCAGAATGGTTTGATCCCTATCCAGCTGAATTCCTGAGACCAGACGAAATCCAAGTCTCCTACTCCTCCACCATCTTGCTCCGCACCCCCACCCTCTCTTTTTTCAAATGTGTTCTGAAGAATGGCCAAGGAACCTGTCATCCTGGTGAGGTCAGTCTCACCAGCTGCCCTCCTCAGTTTAGTTCCACAAGCCAAATGAATCAACTGACATAAATGGGATACAGTATGGCAAAGTGATTTCTTTAAGAAATTCACAGATTTTTTTAAAGTGAATAATCAAATGGGAGTATTCAGTATCATAAGATTGGCCTATACATTTGGCATACATACACACGCACACACACACACACACACACATACACACAATGTTTCAAAGGGACCAGCTTCATTATGAGTCCTGTTGAGACTTCTAGATGAAACTAATGACACTGATGACATCTGGCCACCAAATATTAGTTGGATACCATGCATTTACCACTGCATATTCTTGTTCCTGCACCTGAAGATTCTGTGCTTCAAACACGCAACACCAGAAGATCCATTCTGTGTTTTCCACCGTTCTGGTCTCATTTCATTTCCCCACACACAGGACTGCCTTCAGTTGTTAACTCTACCTCAGAGGGTCAGGAGGTCACCTGGAAACAGTCCCGTTTGTGAAATAAGAATCTATACTTAAAACACAGAAACCCACTTTTCTGGGTTGGAAGGTATTTTCATTTGAGCACTCAGACGATAATGACCATTGTCTATCAGTTGCCAAATGACCTTCTCTCTTGGGATCCTTACTGTTTCCTTGTTATTACACAGAGTAACAACTCTTTGGTACTCATTTCCTGAAGAAGATTACTTTTCAGTATCAGACTTCACCAACAAGCCTTTTCCCAGCCAAGGACTACAGATCTACACTGTGCCTAACAGAGTGACTTTCCCAGTAAAGCTGAATGGGGAAGAACACAAACAAACAAACAAACAAGAATGAGAGAGTTTGCTGAGTTGCTCCACTGCCGCTCATAAATGAGTACTTCACTGGGCTGTCCTCATGTAAAAGAGAAAAGTTTAGCCAGAACAGTGGTACAACTTCCCGACCAGGATTTAGGGGCCCACCAAAATAGGAGAAAACAGTGTCCATGACCAAGACTCGGTCCATGTCAGTTAGAAAAGGAATATGGAATGTTTCAAAGATTTTCAATAGACACTGGTTCATTCCAAGTGATTGTTTTACACAGAAGGTCACGTGGACCAGGTCCACATACCAGATAGAAGTCCACACGTGTTGAGTGACCACCTCATGAATACGAGACTTGGGAGTCACGATGTGGCTTTGAATCTGGAGTATTTAAAACATGCTAGCTAGCTGTACTGAAAAGATATCCAATCTCAGTGAGCCTCAATTTTCCTTATCTACTAATTAGACATATCTAGTTCATAATCTTGTTTCAAAAACTAGATGAAATAATCTCTGTGCAAATATCTAACCAGCACAATAGGTACACAATAATGAAATAAAGTTTCCTTTAATGGCATCCAGAGGGTGATGACAACGTGGGCCAACTCTAAGCAGCTGAAACTGACAGCTGGTATGGCCACCAAACAAACCCACAGAAAAATGCAAATCCACATCAAGATGATGTCTTCCTCAGCAAACACTTTTCCTACAGCTGGGAATTCAGAAAATGTCTGTGTCTCTAATGTAATAAAGGAATAGAGGACTACTGGAATGCATATAGGATAAAATCCAGTAACAATGTCAGAAAAGGTTTCTCTATAAAAATTCAATTTAGCGAAACTCAACCTATAATGACTGGGAGCAGTAGGCATCCCTTATGTTTTATGATTTACAGAGTGTTTACATGGTGTAGTTTGGGTTTCTCAGGAAACAGACTTTGGGATGGAGATTTGTATGAAGGGAATTAACTGGGAATAGCTTCTTTGAGGGAGCAGGGGAAGCAGGATTGGACAAAGGGAAAAGTCGAACCACAAGGCTGTAACCACAGACTTGAGCAATTCCACAGGGGGGCTAGAAAGCTGCAATGGTCCATCAGAGTGTCCCAGACTAAGAACAAAACAGACATTTGCCCCCATACTTTTACCCGTCACTGAATGCAGGCTACACCTAAAGAGAGGATGTAAACTTGGGAGAGGCAGCTTTGTCCAGTCCCAAAAGAGACTCAGCTCTGAGTGGTAAGCAGCCATACTCATAGTAGCTGGAGAATAAGCACCTCGGTCCTAAAGCAGGATCTGGGTGCATCACAGACCCACCAGAGGACAGTTATTGAGACAAATTAGAACTTCTGCCTTTACAACTGGTCATGGGGACATACTTGGTACTCAATGTCTTCTTTATTATCCATTCTAGGCTTCTCTCACCCTCTGCTAGCACCCCTGTAGGTCATGATGGTTTACCAGGTGCGGATGTAGACTCTCATCCCTAACCAGTCTAAATCCTGGTCAGCAAGCCGTTCTCAGGCTGTAGCTGTAGCACTTTGTCCACTTACTGTCAAAACTGTACAAAAGAGAACCAAGAAACATCCCCAGTAGAGCACCTGGGAATCAAAGGCCTTCTTCCCTGCCCCCTGTTATACAAAAGCAACCCTATCTTCTCCTAACATCCAGGTCAATTACTCCTGCTGGGATGATGACTCATTCCCTTGTCTGCTCATGTCCTGGCAATCAGAGCCCAGGGTGGCCAGGTGACAGTCATAGCTTACAACATAATAGGATTCTTGCTGTGTCCCCTATGGAAGTATTCAGCCTCTGGGAACCTCCAGAACTAAACAGCTTAGACTTGCAGAACTACAAAGTATAAATTCCTCCAAGTAGGCCACTGGGAGTGATGACAAGCAGGGCTACTTCTATTTCCAACCCTTTCTAGACCCAAGTCTTCTGCCTATTAAGGACACAGCTGTGCCAATGATTTTAGAGTGCATGCCACAACCTCCCGGGTGGTCTCCCAGAGTCACAGGTTTACCACCTCCAAACTGACACCTCAGCCGTACCTTCAAAAGGTTTCTCCACTTCCTTGTAAGCTGATGGCTTCTGAGTAGTGTAGTATGTGATAGGACAAGTGGGCCCTTGGTCATGTGCTTACTGTCATACCTCCTTTGATAGGAGTCCCTCATCTCAAGCAGTATTTTGTGGTATCCTATTTCAGTGAATAAAACCCTCTTTAAGGTATCTAGTGGTGTGGTGCCCATGGCCCTGCCATCAGGAAAGGCAAATCCATACCTAGAATACGTGTCATTTCCAGTTACGATGAAATGCTGCCCCCTTTTAGAGTGAAGGGGTGTCCACAGTGGCTAGTTGGGTTTTGAAGAACAGTGCTGTATCACAGGTTCAGGTTGGACAGATTGGAAGGTTGGACATTCAGCAGCAGCAACAGCTAGATCAGCACTGGTGAATGATGCCCATGATCTTGGGTCCAGGCAGTGTTTCCCATCCGTGCCAGCAAGGATGCTCTGTTTATGAGCCCACTGTGCCAAAAATGGAGTGGCTGATTATGTCTGGCTGACATCAACTGTTCAAGTCCTTCTGTCTAGTGCCTCTTCCACGATGGAGATTTTCTTATGAGAAATCAAAAGTGATACAAAGGACTTCAAGCTTTGTGCCCACTCTCATCAGTCCAGCCACATGCCTTTTACTCCCCGAATCTCCCTGTCTCTAATATTCTTTCTTCTTCCAAGCTGTTGGCAAACCACCAACCATCCACCACTATCTGTATCCATATACACTCTTATATCCAAATCTCTTTTCACACTATGTGGATGCCAGATACACCTGCCAAAGCTTTGCCCACTGGGATGATTGCCCCTATGTCTTTTTTCAGGGCCGTCCATGAGCAGGGCTGCAGTGGAGCAGCAAACCATTTTCAGCTTGCACCCATCCGTGAATCAAGTTCAGACTTTTCCCTCTCCTGTCAGGTGGACACAGGGACACTCCCCATACAGGTAGGAGCAGAGATAGAAACACTGGAATAGTGGTAGATGATACGGTGGTCTAAGAATGTGCTGGAGCATCTTGTTTACCTCCTCTTGGCCATGTTCATGTTCAGTCCTGAGTGTACCACTTCCATCTTACAGTGAATTTCTGCCAGGCCTACCTGAGGTTATGACTCAGTGGCTCTAACAGAACTGGGCTCAGGGTGGTCACTTGATATCCCATGTTTACGTGTTCCATCTCTATCAGTACGTTAGGAGCCACTCTTTCAACAGTGTATACTACTCTACTGCAGATGTCATGGCCTCACTCAAGAGTCCTTGTGGCTTTCCACAAACTCTACATGGCCTCTTTCCCATCATGTAATTACCTCTAATACCATAGGATCTACTAGGTTGTATGATCTTAGAGGCACCCTTGACTTGCTACATGAACCTGTCCTGCTCTGAGCCTCCACTGAAAGTTGGCAGCTTTGTCAATTAGTAAATTGGTGCGAGTAGTATTCCCAAATGTGGAATATGCTGCCTGCAGAACCCAAAGAAACCTACAATATATTATATTTCTTTTTTAGTAGTGCCAAGAAAAAGGTACAGTATCTTTTCCCTTTACTGAAGTGAATGCCCTAGCATGCACCAGACCATGGGACCCTTAAACTTTCACTGATGTTGCAGGACCCTGAATCTTTTCTCCTACTCTCCGGACTGTGTTGTACAATGGCCTCCAATATTCTTTCCACATTTTTCTCATCTGGTCCAAACAATAAGATATCATCAATATGGTGGACCAACGTGATATTCCATAAAATATCCAAATGGTCCAGTTCCCTTTGGCCTGTATTGTGGGAGGATAAACTGTCAGACTCTAACGAGATTGGGAGAGTAAACAGAGCCTTGGGGCAAGACCATGAATGTATACTGTTGGCCATTCCATGTAAATGCAAACTGCATCTGGTCTTTTTTCTTCACAGGATCAAAAAGAAAGACTATTTGCCAAATCAATGGGAACATACTATGTACCTGATGACACACTAATCTCTAAAGTTTGCCACACCTGACATAAAGTTACACCTGGGGCAACTACTTGATTGAACACCAGGCATGAGGGCAGATTCAGAGGCCTCCACTGGTTTTATTATGAACTCTCTTACCACAAAGTCTAAGGAGCTACTGGGAGACTTCTTCCAATTACCAAAGATGTCCATTCCAATTATACATTCAGTGACCAAGGAAATAATCCCTGGAGGTCCCTGGACCCAGTGGATTCCCTATAATCCAACCTGGCCAGTACATCATTTATGACTTGGTCCCCATATGTCCCTACTTTAACAGGAGAGCAACGATGATATTTGGGGGCCATATGAATCAGTATCAACTTAGACTCCATGTCCAAGAGTCCACAAATATGTTTGGTTTATATCCTTTCCCCAATGCATGATTTTCCACATAAATAGCCATAGTTCCCTATGGGGAATGAATGAGAGTATAATTAATGTATACAGTTGTCATGGTGTCAGAAGAGCTTTCTTTCTGGATATTCAGCCTCTCCTTTAGTCACTGACTTTCAGGTCTGAAAACTGGCTCAGGTCCTAAAGCAGGGCTAGCCATTGTGTCTGTCTATTAGAGCAACTGCCCTCAGATTCCTGATCATTAATCCTTGATTCCTTTGATTAAGTAATACTACCACTGGCTGCCCATTTTTCTGGTCCCCAAGAATACTGTATTTTGATATGTCCATAGCTCTCTGGGGTCAGGCTGACCAGCTGCCATTTCAACCTTGCTGTGCATCATCATAATTGCTCCCACCTTGCTTTTGATGGGCAAGGGCTTCTACCTGGCCTATATTATCAGGCTCCAGTCAATCCCATTGCATAAGAGCCCAGTTCTATAACAGCTTTCTATCAGCTCTGACCTCAGAGGACAGCCACCACTGAGCCCTTCTACAGTGCTTTGGCCCCTGTTATCAGTTATTTAGAGGAATGTCCTTTAAGCCCTCACACAGAATATAGCTGGCTGACAGTTCTTGCAGACTACATGCTCTCTTCTCTGAGAGTTTTGAAGCATTCATCATCTGCCATGACAGTTCTGGCAATTCTGCTTCACTCAGTGTGGACCATCGCTTTCTCAAGCTTTAAGAGTATGTTAGCAGCATGTTAGCATTATATTCTTGGGTCCCTTATACGTAATAGGCCCTGTATCACAGGAGTATACCCACATCAACATATCCAACCATATCTCCCTCCTCCCACTTTATTCAGTACAAAAACTGTATTTTCCTAGCTCCTGCTGGCATAAATTGGCTAAGTCCTATAGCTTCTTGGGGGTATAGTTCCTTTCCTCCCTTAGTATAAGAGTATTTCCTCTGTTGTAATCTGACACTAATTGTTGGTCTGCTGGCTAGGAAGGTGGTGAAGGTAGATCCTGAGAAGGCTACGTGTTGTCATCCAAGACAAATTCTTCTGCATCTTCTTTAAAGGGGGCATGCTAGACTATACAGGGAGAAATGGGCCCACCATAGCCCAGAGGGTTCGGGAGAAAAGAAAACATTTTGAGGAGACAAAATCTTCTACTGTACTGTCACTGTGCCAAATCCCAAGCTCTCCCTTTTTTTCAATCAGTGTCCTAACCTTGCCAGGGCAGACTTGCCAGAGTGGAAATTTTAGCCTTCCCTGCTGCTCTGCTACCCTTACAACTGAGGGTTAAGTTGTTAGGATCCTCCGCTTTTTCTATTTTCCAACTGCAGCAGATGAGAATATTTTTATATGCTGCCATGAACTTTCTGGCTTTCATACTTAGGATCAAATTGGTAATTAATTACCCTCAGCCTATTATTGTCTTTTTCCAGTTCCTGAATAGGTCTTAGCAAGAGCTATCCAATTCCGTAGTCCTTATTACTACATGAACCCCTCAAAAGCTTGAAATACTGCACAATGCACTGCGTTCCCTTCCACCTGTGTCTCATTCAAGTTCACCACCAGTAACATCTGCATTGCAACTCCATGCCAGGTGTATGAGTACTCCATCTACCACCAGTGAAAAGGGCTTCAGTCCCAGCCAGCTGACACGTGATCCAGTTTCAAAATCCCATTTTGAAATCCTCTTCCTGGGACAGTTCCTGGTACCAACTGTCATAGGTTAGGTTCCATAGAAATAGACTCTAATATGAAGATTTGCATGGAGGAAATTTACTGGTCAGTTGTACTAAGGACAACACCTGTGCAGGAGTAAGAGAAACAGGACTGGGCTTGGGGAGAAGATCAAATATGGTATATTTGCAACTGAGTTCTCAGCTGAGACTTCACAGGAAAGTCTGAACTTGAAATTGCTCTTGAGGGACATCCCTAATTGAGGCATAGAGCCCAGCCCCTCCTAAACCCATTTGTATCAGCCACTGAATGGGGAATTCCCTCAGGTTAGGATGTAACTGTGAGTAAGACAGTTCCCATTGGCTAAGGGCAAATTCCAGAGAGGAAATCAGACAGGAGCCTTCAGCAGTCAAAACTCCTGACAAAGGGAAGCATGAATCCCTCCATTTTGAAAAAGAATCTGAATATACACCACAGCATCCACTACATTACCTAAGAAACTAAAGTGCATGGAATTTAAATTGTAACTTGAGGAACTGTAAAATGTTACAAGGAGATAATGTATTTGGAGAAGCATTAATGAACTAATAAATAACAAAAGAAAAAGAAGGAATATGAATTTTTCAATGTGCTTCAAGTGCTACAGCAGGAAATGAGTGCCTTGATTCATGTAACAACAAAAGCTAACTTTCATTTAACAGAGCACAGTGCTAAGAGCTAAATAAACATCAACTCATTTAACCCACATTAAACCCTGTAAGTTATTTACTCTTGTAATTCCCATTTTCAGATGAGAAAACCAGGACCCAAAGAGGTTAAATTATTTGCCCAAGTAATGATTCCTAGTAACTCATCAGAGCTGGCATTTGAACCCCAACAATCTGTGCTCTTAACCACTGTGCTAAGCTACTTCTCTTACTTAATATGTGTCAGATCTTGTTCTAAGTACTTCATCAGTACTAGTCACTTAATGATCATAATAATCCTATTATGAGGTTGGTTCTATATTTACCACATTTACAGGGGAGGAAATTAAGGCTAAACATTTATTTTATTCAGTAAGATGCCCTCTGGTCTTCATTTAAATTATCAAATAATCACATCTGGAACTAAGAGTCCTGATTCCATCACTTGCTACCTGTGTGGCCTTAGCCAAGTTACCTACCTCTCCAGGCCTATTTCCTCATATGTAAAACAGGGACCCATGCATTGTGTTGTTGATATATAAAGTTCTCCTATATCCATGCTAAGAACTCAAGAACTGTTGACCATCATCATCAACATCATCATCTTCATCATCACTATGAGGTGAACCCATCAAATGTCCAATTAAGCATTCCTGCTCATTTGGCAGTTTTACTTATTAGTTTATATGAATTAATTTTCATTATGATTTATTAACTAACTGCCTGTTAGTAAGCTGAAATACCCCAAGGTAAGCTGATAAAATATATCAATGAACCTCTAAACACTGAGGCAGGATTTAGCCTTTTACTGCAGAAGTTGGCTTTATGGAAGAGCAAGCTCTCTGTCCGCTGAAATTCATGCACTTTCAAATCTCAACAGCCTCACATACCCTAGAAATCACACCTAGAAACCACAGTGGTTATCACTGGTCAAGGCTGACCCGTACAGAACTATCAGTGAACTATAATACCCTCCAGCTTCCTGCTGGGATGATAAAGGGAGGTAGCAGTAGATCAGAACACTGGAGAAGAATGACTTGAGGGTCTGCCCCCACCCTGCGCCCCCCCCCCCCGGCTCCTTCCCTACCACATCACATGGTTTGGCTACACCCTTATATCTATATCTCCTGCCAGTAACCGTCTCCTAGAGCTGGAGCCACTCTCTTCCATGTTCCATCTTCTGTTCACCCCTTCTAGCTTAGGGTGGTAAGGGTTCCACTGCTCAGCTCCAAGAAGTGACAATATCAGTGATGCTTTCCCTAAATCTTGGCCACACTTTTGCAAATAGTTCATCAAATTCTCAATTATTCAATCCTAGTGTGTCATCCATTTCCTGCTGGGACTCTGACTTATACAATACACTAAACAAATGCTAGTCCCTTCCACTCAAGGAAGTGTGTCCTTGTCTCCTGTCCCTGTCTGGATCCTGTCACTCTGCCCTCAGCCTCATGCCTTAGCCCAATCCCTTCTCTATGCTTATTCATCAGCCAGTCTTAACATTCTCAGTCAGTCCTTGAAAGCAGTATCTACTTTTGCAATGTAATTATTTCTGAGATCTAAAAAATGATCAGATAAATTGCCATCAATCCATTTTGTCTCAAAGCCCCACCTGGTACGAATTAACTCATAAGACTGGTGTATTCAAGATGAATTTCTTTTTATTGTCAGTCATTTCTGAACTATTCAGTCTCCCAGCCTAAATTCTGGTGAACAGCAGATCATTTCTGCAGGGATCAATGCCTAACGTTTCCACCCTGTCCCCTTGTCAACTCTGCCTGTGTTATGGTCACAGTGAAGCCTGACCTAATCACTCTGTGTCCTGAATTCCTGGTCACCATCTTGGATTCCTCTCACCATTTAACTACTCAAGCAATAGAATCAATTACAAAACACACTGGACCACAAATTAGACAAGTCATGGTCTAGTTATAACTCTGCCACTACTTAGCTGTGTGCCTTGAATGTGTCACTTCCTTGGGCAGCCATTTCCTTGTTTATAAGCAGAAGGCAGTTGAACAAAATCTATTCCAGATCCACAAAAAGACCCCCCTTTTTGTCTTTTATTGTGGGTCCTCTCATTTCCTCTAATCTTCTTCCCTTGCTACATTCCTGAAGCTCCCTTGGTCACCCCAGTGAGGTTATGCCCTTTCTTCTCAACCATAGCTTTATCTTTGCCATATGTGTGTGTATATTTACTCTTAACTTAAATATATGTGTGCATGAGTGTGCACACACTTTTCCACACCCACACATGGGAGATCACGACATTGCCTTACTTGCCACATCTCTGAACTACAATTAATGGTGAAATAGGAACCCCCAGGCTACATGGTGTATCTAACCAGATCCCTCACTGTCCTATCAATTACACACACACTTTTCAAAACCATCATAATGCTGCAGTCTACAAAAGATGTCAGCTTTTCACTCTTTATCATATATATACAAGGTGTCCAGAAATATATTGTGGGGCCCACTTGTAAGAGCCGAGTGTAACATCTAGCAAAGAACAGACCTGTTAAAAGAATCAAGTTTCTTTTCCTCAAATGATATCATATGTAATAAAAATATATATATATAAAATGGGCATGTTGACTTAAAAGGGGCACAGGGAGATAAGAATGCTCATTCAAGTTATGAGTTTAACAGGGCTCTGGTTTCCATATATTCTCTGTATCATTATAGCAGTTTTCCTCTTAGTTGAGAGGTGAATCACTACCCCCAAAGAATCCAATCATCTGGTCACCTCATGGACCTCTGGATATGGAGGTACACCTTTTTTGTTTGAAGTCAACTGGAATGTGCAGGGGATTGAGGCTCAAGTATGTGGGTCAGGACAGAGTAGAGTGAAGACCATAGGCTAATTTGCCCTTGACTTCCATACCAACAATTAGTTCTGTTTTTCCCATCCAGTTCATAACATTTAAAAATGGAACACTGGGTGTTATACGCAAACAATGAATCATGGAACACTACATCAAAAACTAATGATGTCATGTATGGTGATTAACAGAACATAATAAAAAATAAAAAATAAAATAAAATAAAAATGCTAAAAGAATGGTTTGAGAGGGACTTTTGAATGTGTTATAATCCAGGCCAAATGCCTGGATTCTAAAGAACAAAACATCTTATTTGCCACCATGCCACTCATGTGAAAATATCCTGCAGATCTTATGGTGAGTTCGGGGATGAACACTACTTCTTGCCTTTGATTCAGAGAGAGGAAGACACACATCACCGCTGGGCCTGGTGGGATCAAGCAGCCATAATGGAGGAAGGACTAAACTGTAACCAGAGGTACTGAACCTGGGTAAGCTGAGTTACTACCTTCCAGGAAGAAGATTCCCTCTCTTTCTCCTCACTCTCATACCAAGACGTACAGAGATACCATGAACTCTCTACTCTGTCTCACATCATTTTTCATTCATTTATTTTTAATTTCCCTGAAGTTCATACTTACTTATCAGTCATAAATATACAAAGGTTTTAGAAAGAATAATGTCGAAAGGTATGTAACAAAGAACAACAGACCCCTGACTTACCTCTTCTTCACTCACAACAATCCTCTCTTCCAGAAACAACCACTGCCAGTTCTTTAAGCTGTTCTGCTATGAAACTATTTTAAATTTTTGTGCTTATAATATTCTTTCCCAATTTAGATTTTAACCTCTATATATTGATTTCTTACTATGGGAGAGGATACTTTAGCTCATCTATACCACCATTCCTTATACTTCCACTGTCCTTTTCCACAACCTACTGATACAATTAACGTACTGCTCAGGTTTACATCATCATCATAATTTAAGATATACACACACACATTCAGTATTACAGTGCTGTGACAAGTAGGAAGCATGATTACATTTCCTTCCTCAAAGAACATTTTGCTTTTTCTGGGATTTCCTTAGTTTTCTAGACACTTATGACAAGATCTTCCTACATTCTCTCAAAGCCGCTCAATACAATTTTCCATAAGTTCAACTACATAAAGTCATTAATTACGGGTTTTTTTCTTGCCCTCTTCTTGCTCCTGGCTGACCTGTAACTCTCCTGTACTGCTGCGGAGCTGCTGGCCTGGGGTAGATTTCCTTCTTGTCACCTAGAAATGCCCCTCACTGCTTCCCTATGTTGAATTTCCTATTTCCTGGATCTTATATCCTCTTCCAGTAGCTTCAGAGTGGCATAAGAAGAATATTCCATGAAGACTTGCATATCTGAAAATGGCTGTCTTTATTTCACCCTCACATTCAATTATCAGTCTCTCTGGGTATATAAGTATATGTTGGAAATATTTTCCCTCCAATTTTGACAGCTTTCCTCTGTTATCTTCTGGACTGATTCCAATGTTGCTACTGACCAATGCTATCTTAGTGTCTCAACCTTTGTAAGTGAGTTGCACTTGGTTTCTAGAAAGTTTTAGGATTGCTTCTTCATCCCTGTCACAAAAATGTGCCCAGGTTCTGGTAATGGTTTCAGGGGCGAAATGGATTTTTGCAATATGGAAACTCATGTTCCTTCCATTAAGGACATTTTTTCTTATATCATTTCTTTCAAATTTTCCCTTCTTCCATTTCTGTTTCTGGAAATCCCATTAGTCTGGGTCATTCTCTAATCTCTGTAACAATTCTAATTGCCTAAGAATTCTCTTTCTTCTGCAATCCTTGTCTTTATCTTCCATGCCTATCCCTCCCTTCTGTAAGATCGTAATCTTGCCGGTCATGAACATACTTGGCAAAATTTCTCTCTTACGGTTCCTTTTAAAAGTACTCTTTTTCTCAGAGCCTGGGTAGCTCAGTTGGTTAAGTGTCTGCCTTTGGCTCTCAGGTCATGATCTCAGGGTCCTGGGATCCAGCCCCGCATTGGGCTCCCTGCTCAGCGGGGAGCCTGCTTCTCCCTCTCCCTCTGCTGCTTCCTGTTTGTGCTTTCTCTGTGTCTGTCCCTGTCAAATAAATAAATAAAAAATCTTTAAAAAAAAAAAAAGTACTATTTTCTCACTATATAGATGCAGTACCTTCCCTCAGCTCTTCTAATCCCTGAACCATCTGTTTCCCCCATATTCCTATCATTTGTATTTTTTATAGTCTCAGGATCTCATGTTAGCCACTGCTTTCTGAGCATCTATTTATTTTGGAAAAGTGAATAATAAAAGCTCTTTCCTCCTTTGTTTGCTTGAACTAGGCTTACAGGCCACTGAGCTTCATTTTAGGATGATGGGACTTTCATACTGGTCCCTCTCCCATGACACTATCTGTATATTTTTTCTCCTATACCTGTTCTTCCAGAGAAAAATCTTCCAATTTCCTACCCAGAAGGTATAAGTCTGGCTTTTAACATTCTAGGAGGCTTTTGGGATCCTTTGGGGAGGAATGGCTCATTGTTTGTCAGAATTTTCCTCTATGAAGAGGTGTTACCAATCTTCCATCTGTTTGTACAACAGGTTGTATCCCCCCTCATCTACTCAAGGACATCACTCAGCAATTTTCCTCTTCAGTCTGTGTCCATTTTTGTCTTTCCACTTGATCATTATCATCAACATCAAATATACTCTAGAATCTCACATCTTAAAAAGAATAAATAAAACCTTCCTTGATTCAAAATCTCTCCCAACTAATGTTGACATTTTCCGCTCCCATCTTCAGCAAGATCCTTGGAAAAGGTGTCATCACCAATAAGTCTCCCTCCCGTTTTCTATGAAACCCATTCCAGTAAGGATTTTGCACTATCATGGCCACCGATGAACTCCACATTGATAAACACAAAGGTCAGTTTCTTAGTCTCCATCTGACTCGGTTTATCAGAAACATCTGCAACAGCTGATCATACCCCTTCACTTGGCTCTGGAGACTGCTCTCCCCTGGTTCTCCCTCTACTTCACTGGCTACTGCCTTTCAGCTGCCTTTGCTGCTTCCTTCTTAATTCCACACATTCTAAATGCTGGAGTATCCCAGAGCTCACACTTCTCTCCTCTGTCTGCATACCCTTCCTCAGCTATTACAGCCAGTCTCCTGGCTACCAATTATATCTATAAAGTAACATTTCCTAAAATTATATCCTCAGCTTTGACCTCTTCCATGACCTCCATATGTTTTAATCAACCCCCCCCCACTTGGCATCTTGAATTTCTAATAAGCAACTCCAACAGGATCAAAACCAATTTCTGTTATCTCCCTAAACTCTGAAATGCCTTGCTTCTATGATATCTCAGGAAATAGTAAGCTCATTCTTCTGTTGCTCAGGTCAAAAACTTTGGCATCATCCTTAACCACTTTCTTCCTCTCATTGCATCTAACCCAACAGCAAATACTATTGTCTCAACCTTCAAGGTATATCCAGAATCCAGAAATTCTTCCTAACTTCACCAATATCACCCTTGTCCAAGACACTATCAACTTGTTCCTAGCAAAAGCCTCTAAACTGCTTCCTCTTTTGTATCCCTACCATTTTTCTGAACACAATAAATACCCTAAAAATATATCATTTCTCATCTCTGAACAAAACCCTCCAATAGCTTCCATGTCAATCAGAGAAATGCTAAAGTCCTGACAATTGCCCTCAAGACTCTATAGCCTCTATTCCTCACTCTGATATCATCTCCAACAGCTCCCCACCCCTTACTTATTCTACCCCAACCACCACAGACCTCCTCGCTGGTCCTCAAACACTCTGAGTGGACTCTCTACTCAGGCAACTTGAACTTGCTGTTCCTTCTGCCTAAAATGCTCTTCTTCCAGGTCTCCAAGTAGTAACTGCTCAAACGTTACCTTATCAGTGAAGACTTCACTGACCACCCTATTCAAAACTGCAACATTCTCCCCTATTGGCATATCTTACTACCCCTTTACACATTCATTTTTTCCCCATTAAAACTTATTACAATCTAATACACTTTATACATTGTTCACTTGGTTATTGAGCTGTCTTCTGTCTTCCTTCAGGGCACACATTTTTCTGTTTTATTTCCCTACCATATTCCCAGATTCTAAGACAATGCCTGAGACTAATAGATCATTAATACAAAATTGTCTAATGAATTAGTGAACAAATGAATAAACACACAGAGTCAGATCTCAAGTGGCAGCAAAAGACCTCATTTTGAGAATTATGGGCTAAATCAGTGTTCCTACAATTGCTCCAATCAAAGACTGGGTTGCTTCTAGGGCCTAGGATAAAGATGAGACTTCTGGTAGGGATGGAGTGGTTAGATAGGTAAAATTCCATCAAAATGATCATCAAAAGAGGCTGCGGAGCCCAAAGAGATCACATGAGCTTTAGCAGACAGGAGGTGAACAGCTTCACAGAATTCAAGGAGGAGGGTAGGGGGCGCTGCACAAATGAAACACAATAGCATTTCAATTCCTCTCACACCTTCCAGAGAGGACTCCAAAACACAGGGCTAAGAAGACTGCCGTGATCTGAAATACCAATAGGGTGGTTCACAAGTCCTCAAAAACAAAGAAATAAAAGGCAAGAGGTTCCAAAGAGAATGCACAAAGATGGCTCCCATCAAATGAGAGAGAGAGAGAATTGAGAGAGAAAAGAACTCAAACCACATACCTTACTTGGCTAGCAAAGAAACCACGTGTTCTGAGACATCAGAGGGGAACCTGAGCTCTGTAAGAGCCTCACCCTCCTCGTGCTCTTTCCTGAGCACTTTCTTCCTCAAATCCAATAAACCTTTTCATCTCTTTTCAAGCAGTCCGGAGGGAGTCATAAAAAGGCAGGCCTGACAGATGTTCCTGTCAGCTCGACACTGCCAAAAACATGCATCTGGGCCCACCATTCCTAGGCATGCCACTTGAAGGTTTCACTTGGGTGTCCTGTTGAACAAGACAAGGGGGCCCTGTTGGACAAGACAAGGGGGCCCTGTTGAACCCGCTGGTGCCAAATAAAGAAGGAGCTCCCAGAGGATTGCCCATTCAGAGAGTTCTGTCACTGAGTTTTCTAGATACTCAAGAGCATAAAATGAAAGTTTTAAGGTTAAAAAAAAAAAAGGAGAACATGGGAAAGCCTCAGAGACTGCAAGATTAGATACATTCAGGGAAAAGAATCTATTCTCACATTTATAAGGCCCTGGTTGTCCCCTTTTTTTAAGGGACTCTTAAAGATTCAAATGATAATATGATGTTAAGTATCTTTTAAAAAAACAATTAATTTGAGGAGGGGGGAAAGATGGCGGAGGAGTAGGGGACCCTATTTCAACTGGTCCCGGAATTGAGCTGGATATCTACCAGACCACTCTGAGCACCCACAAAACCAGCCTGAGATGTAAGAAGATCTGGATCTCTACAAACAGAATATCGCAGGCGATTGGTTTTGAGGTACCAAGCCGGGAGCCGTGATTCTGCAGGCAGATATCGGAGGATAAACGGCAGCAGGAGGGTGCCTGGCCGTGGGGATCCTACACCACTGGTGAGCAACAGCCTTGTGCGCTGGGGATGGGGCACAGACTTGCAGACGGGTAGCGGCGGGGAAAGGACTTTAGGGCAGCCCCCAGGGCAGAAACCCGGAGCGGCGGGGTCGTGCGGGCAAACTGGGAGCGCTGGCGGTTTTAGAAGCACAAAGGGCAGAGACGGGCCCCGACCTGGAGGCAGGACTGGGAGCACTGCAGAGGGGCGCACAACCCAGGATGCTGCTGTTTATAGCAGCACAGACAGAAACGGAGACAGTGTGGCCTGGAGAGCTCACTGAAGAACAGACTGTGGTTTCTCTGTTCTGAGGCAGAGGGTTGGAAACGGTCAAATCAATTAATGGCAACATAGAGTCTCTAAGGGCAGAAATAAAAGGTGAACTGGCAGAACTTAAAAATGCTATCAATGAGAGCCAATCCAATCTAGATAATCTAACAGCTAGGGTAACTGAGGCAGAAGAGCGAATAAGCGACCTGGAAGACAATATAATAGATAAAAAGGGAAAAGAGGAGGCAAGGGAAAAACAACTCAGAATCCATGAAAATAGAATTAGAGAAATAAGTGACACCATGAAGTGTTCCAATGTCAGAATAATTGGAATCCCAGAAGAAGTGGAGAGAGAGAGAGGACTAGAAGATGTATTTGAGCAAATCGTAGCTGAGAACTTCCCTAATCTGGGGAATGAAACAAACATTCGTGTCCTAGAGGCAGAGAGGACCCCTCCCAAGATCAAGGGAAACAGGCCAACACCCCGGCATGTAATAGTAAAACTTGCAAATCTTAGAACCAAGGAAACCATCTTAAGGACACTTAGGGGGAAGAGATTCCTTACGTACAGAGGGAGGAACATCAGAATAACATCAGACCTATCCACAGAGCCCTGGCAAGCCAGAAGGGCCTGGCAAGACATAGTCAGGGTACTAAATGAGAAGCACATGCAGCCAAGAATACTTTATCTGGCAAGGCTTTCATTTAGAATGGATGGAGAGATGCAGAGCTTCCACACTGGCAGAAACTGAAAGACTATGTGACCACTAAGCTGGCCCTGCAAGAAATATTAAAGGGGGTTCTATAAAAGGAGAAAGACCTCAAGAGTGATATACAACAGAAATTTACAGGGACAATCTATAAAAACAATGTCTTCACAGGCAACATGATGACAATTAATTCATATCTTTCAATAATCACTCTCAATGTGAATGGCCTAAACGCTCCCATAAAACGGCACAGGGTTGCAGATTGGATAAAAAGACAGGACCCATCCATATGCTGTCTACAAGAGACTCATTTTGAACCTAAAGATACATCCAGCCTGAAAGTGAAGGGATGGAGATCTATCTTCCATGCCAGCGAACTTCAAAAGAAAGCTGGGGTAGCAATTCTTATATCAGACAAATTAGATTTTAAACTAAAGTCTGTAATTAGAGACACAGAAGGACACTATATCATTCTTAAAGGGCCTATCCAACAAAAAGATCTAACAATTGTAAATATCTATGCCCCCAACATGGGAGCAGCCATCTACATAAGCCAACTGTTAACCAAAATAAAGAGTGATATTGATAACAATATGTTAATTGTAGGAGACCTCTATACTCCACTCTCAGCAATGGACAGATCATCTAAGCAGAAAATCAACAAGGAAACAAGAGCTTTGAATGATACATTGGACCAGATGGACATCATAGATATTTACAGAACTTTCCACCCTAAAACAACAGAATACTCATTCTTCTCAAGCACACATGGAACTTTCTCCAGAATAGACCACATACTGGGCCACAAATCAGGTCTCAACCGATACCAAAAGATTGAGATTATTCCCTGCATATTCTCAGACCACAATGCTCTAAAACTGGAACTCAACCACAAGAAAAAATTTGGCAGAAATTCAAACACTTGGAAGCTAAAGACCACTCTGTTCAAGAATGTTTGGGTCATCCAGGAAATCAAAGAACTTAAACAATTCATGGAAATCAATGAGAACAAAAACACATCGGTCCAAAACCTATGGGATACTGCAAAGGTGGTCCTAAGGGGGAAATACATAGCCATCCAAGCCTCACTCAGAAATAGAAAAATCCCAAATTCACCAACTAACTCTACACCTTACAAAACTAGAGAAAAAGCAACAAACGATGCCTAAGCCAAGCATTAGAAGAGAAATAATTAAAATTAGAGCAGAAATCAATGAATTAGAAACCAGAAACACAGTAGATCAGATCAACGAAACTAGAAGTTGGTTCTTTGAAAGAATTAATAAGATCGATAAACCACTGGCCAGACTTACCCAAAAGAAAAGAGAAAGGACCCAAATTAATAAAATTATGAATGAAAGGGGCGAGATCACGACTAACACCAAGGAAATAGAAACAATTATTAGAAATTATTATCAACAACTATATGCCAATAAACTGAGCAATCTGGATGAAATGGAGGCCTTCCTGGAAACCTATAAGCTGCGAAGACTGAAACAGGAAGAAACTCACAACCTGAATAGGCCAATAACCAGTAACGAGATTGAAGCAGTGATCAAAAACCTCCCAAAACACAAGAGTCCAGGGCCTGATGGATTCCCTGGGGAATTCTACCAAACACTCAAAGAAGAAATAATACCTATTCTACTGAAGCTGTTTCAAAAAATAGAAACAGAAGGAAAGCTTCCAAACTCATTCTATGAGGCCAGCATTACCTTAATCCCCAAACCAGGCAAAGACCCCATCAAAAAGGAGAATTTCAGACTGATATCCCTGATGAATATGGATTCCAAAATCCTCAACAAAATCCTAGCTAATAGGATCCAACAATACATTAAAAGGATCATCCACCACGACCAAGTGGGATTTATCCCCGGGATGCAAGGGTGGTTCAACATTCACAAATCAATCAATGTGATAGAACACATTAATAAGAGGAGGGAGAAGAACCATATGGTCCTCTCAATTGATGCAGAAAAAGCATTTGACAAAACACAACATCCTTTCCTGATTAAAACTCTTCAGAGTATAGGGATAGAGGGAACATTCCTCAAGTTCATAAAATCCATCTATGAAAAGCCCACAGCGAATATCATCCTCAGTGGGGAAAAGCTGAAAGCCTTTCCCTTAAAATCAGGAACATATCAAGGATGCCCAATCTCACCACTGTTGTTCAACATAGTACTAGAAGTCCTAGCAACAGCAATCAGACAACAAAAAGAAATAAAAGGTATTCAAATTGGCAAGGAAGAAGTCAAACTCTCTCTCTTTACAGATGACATGATACTTTATGTGGAAAACCCAAAAGACTCCACCCCCAAATTACTAGAACTCATACAGCAATTCAGTAATGTGGCAGGATACAAAATCAATGCACAGAAATCAGTTGCTTTCTTATACACTAACAACGCAACAACGCAGAAAGAGAAATTAAAGAAACGATTCCATTTACAATAGCACCAAAAACCATAAGATACCTCGGAATAAACCTAACCAAAGAGGGAAAGGATCTATACTCTAGGAACTACAAAACACTCATGAAAGAAACTGAAGAAGACACAAAAAGATGGAAAAATATTCCATGCTCATGGATCGGAAGAATAAACACTGTTAAAATGTCTATGCTGCCCAGAGCAATCTATACCTTCAATGCCATCCCGATCAAAATTCCAATGACATTTTTCAAAGTGCTGGAACAAACAATCCTAAAGTTTGTAAATTTGGAATCAGAAAAGACCCTGAATCGCCAAGGAAATGCTGAAAAAGAAAAACAAAGCTGGGGGCATCACGTTGCCCAATTTCAAGCCCTATTACAAAACTGTGATCACCAAGACAGCATGGTACTGGCACAAAAACAGACATATAGACCAATGGAACAGAATAGAGAACCCAGATATGGACCCTCAACTCTATGGTCAAATAATCTTTGACAAAGCAGGAAAAAACATGCAATGGAAAAAAAGACAGTCTCTTCAATAAATGGTGCTGGGAAAATTGGACAGCCACATGCAGAAGAATGAAACGCGACCATTCTCTAACACCATTCACAAAGATAAACTCAAAGTGGATGAAAGACCTCAATGTGAGACAGGAATCCATCAAAATCCTAGAGGAGAACATAGGCAGTAACCTCTTTGACATCGTCCACAGCAACTTCTTTCAAGATACATCTCCAAAAGCTAGTGAAACAAAAGCAAAAATGAACTTTTGGGACTTCATCAAGATAAAAAGCTTCTGCACAGCAAAGGAAACAGTCAACAAAACAAAGAGGCAACCCACAGAATGGGAGAAGATATTTGCAAATGACACTACAGATAAAGGGCTGGTATCCAAGATCTATAAAGAACTTCTCAAACTCAACACCCAAAAAACAAATAATCAAGTCAAAAAGTGGGCAGAAGATATGAAAAGACACTTCTCTGAAGAAGACATACAAATGGCTAACAGACACATGAAAAAATGTTCATCATCACTAGCCATCAGGGAAATCCAAATCAAAACCACATTGAGATACCACCTTACACCAGTTAGAATGACAAAAATGGACAGGGAAAGAAACAACAAATGTTGGAGAGGTTGTGGGAAAGGGGAACCCTCTTACACTGTTAGTGGAATGCAAGTTGGTACAGCCACTTTGGAAAACAGTGTGGAGGTTCCTCAAAAATTTAAAAATAGAGCTACCCTATGACCCAGCAATTGCACTCCTGGGTATTTACCCCAAAGACACAGATGTAGTGAAAAGAAGGGCCATATGCACCCCCAATGTTCATAGCAGCAATCCGCAATAGCCAAACTGTGGAAAGAGCCGAGATGCCATTCAAGAGATGAATGGATAAAGAAGATGTGGTCCATATATACAATGGAATATTACTCAGCCATCAGAAAGGATGAATACCCAACTTTTACATCAACATGGATGGGACTGGAGGAGATTATGCTAAGCGAAATAAGTCAAGCAGAGAAAGTCAATTATCATATGGTTTCACTTATTTGTGGAACATAAGGAATAGCATGGAGGACATTAGGAGAAGGAAGGGAAAAATGGGGGGGGGGAATTGGAGGGACAGATGAACCATGAGAGAGTATGGACTCTGAGAAACAAACAGAGTTTTAGAGGGGAGGCGGGAGGGGGGATTGGGTAGCCCGGTGATGGGTATTAAGGAGGGCACGTACTGCATGGAGCACTGGGTGTTATATGAAAACAATGGATCGTGGATCACCACATCAAAAACCAATGATGTATTGTATGGTGACTAACAATATAATAAAATTAAAAAAAAAACAATTAATTTGTTTTTTGTTTCTCTTTTACTGATGTCTAATAAAAATGCCAGAGATGAGGAAAAGAAGAGAAAAAGAAAATTTGAGAAAGTGTACTTTTAGTACAAGAGTTGGGAGAACTGCTGATGGGGCAGCAGCAGGGACAACTCAGGTATCCTCTTCTCTCAGCCTCTGGCTTCCAGAGAAAAGGAGGTGACTTGGTTCATACAGCCTTCTTCATCTAGATGGTTCTCCATCCTTCTCCACAACCACTTCTTACTTGTCTTCTAAGGCCTAGTTCAAAAGCCTCAACTGTAAAACCAAACTCCCCTTGTCCTTTTGTTTAAATACATTAAACATTTAAAAAAGAAAACTACTGTTAGATGTTCAATCCCACTAAACAGTCTATTTCTTAAGTTCAGGGTTCATGTCCAATTCATATGTCACCCCTAAAGCATCCATCATGGTCCTCTGCCTAAAAGAGATCCTCAGGGCACCTGGGTGGTTGAGTTGGGTAAGTGTCCAACTCTTGATTTTGGCTCAGGTCATGATCGCAGGGTCATGAGATCAAGCCCACGCTGGGCTCCACATTGACCGTGGAGCCTGCTTAAGATTCTCTCTCTCCATCTCCCTATGGCCCTCCCCACTCATGCTCTCTCTCTCTAAATAAATAAAAACTTTAAAAATAAATAAATAAAATAAAATAGGTCCTTAATAAAGCCTTCATCAATCTATCAACTAACTAAATAAGAACAAAATTAAGAGTTCAGAGTGGGTGATATCAAGAGTTCAATAGGTGCACTGGTGAAAAGTGATTGCATTTGGGGAGGGGGACATCCAGCCATCACTTGATAAAAATGGAGACAATGGCTTTCAGGAGGAAAACCAATACATTCCATGTTGTCAAACCACTGAGCAAAGCTTCCAGCACCACTACAACCATGGCATTATTTCACTTAAAAATAAGAAAAATATTCCCAAATGTGAATTTCAACAAGGGTCCTGGACAAATGTAAGAGAGTTGATCATTGGGGCAGAGCAGTGGCCCAAAACCCTGGGACCAGAGGGTTCTTAGCACATGTGGCTGGTGCTCCACAGAGCAGCATACATTTAAGAACAGAGCCCCACATAGAGCAGGAATATGGATCTCCAGGCTGCTTTGAACACAAGCTCTGTAACCTTAGGTAGGTCCAGTGATCCAGTGGACACACAAGGCTTTCAGGGATTTGCCTGTCAATGAAGAGCTAGGCTGGATGACTCTAAAATCCCTTCCAGCTCTAGAGTTCAATGATTTTCCATCTGTTCCACATCATAAAAGCATTTTAGCTCTGTCCAAAATGCAATCATCCTCAAAACAATTTTTTATAGCCATGTCTTCAAAATTCTACAGACTCTCTGGAGATTTAGTAGTGCCAAGCCACATATGACTGTTCAGGTGGCCCAATCTCAAGTCTGTATACCTCCTCCCAGATCCCTTAATTTCATTCTCTTGGTCCCCAGCAGCCCTCCTAGGTCCAGGTCTATCACCTCCACACCACATCCCTCCCCGCCCTCGTTAACATATGGTCTCCCTAACTCACACGATTGTCTGCCCCACTTTTGGTAAAGCTACTAGTAAAAAGTTCTGAAATGGAAACCAGATGCACACTCGCACCTTGGGATATATGTATTATAGAGATGAAACTGCCACACTCTTCCCAGTTGGCTTCACCTCTTCTTTCCCCACCTGGTCATGTGGTGCACACCTGCGATGCAATGACAAGGCTTTAGATTACAACATGAATGGTGATATCAAGTTCCAGGATGGCCTTGGTTTTAATCCCAGGTGAGTTGTGCATGCATCAAGGGTTTTTATTCCCACTTCACCTTTATGGTTCTCAGAGTTTCCTCTTGCACACAAACTAATATTTCACGCAAACAAGCCTCTAATTCCCCTTCCATCTTCCAAACTTTTTTTTTTTAACCCAGTTGGTTTCCACCTCTTCTTAATTGTCGGTAGAAATACTGTGGTGTGAGGCAAACATGTACTATGATTGGGATACCACTCCCACTGTAAGATGGCTTACCTTTTTTGACAGATTGCCTCAGACTGGAAGAATGCCGTTGAGCCTAGAATCTAGAAGAAACCTCAGCCTTAGAGTTCATGTCTCCTGCCACTGCACAAAAATGCCTATTAAGCAAATAAAAGTGGAAAAGAAAACAGCAGGGCTCTAAATAATTCCACAAAGCCCAAATGCCAGAGAGCTATCCAAGTCAAGACCACAGACAAAGGATCTACAAGTAGAGCGACCAAATTTTCTGAGCCAAAATACAGAATTTTATTTGGCAAATGATGTGAGACTAGAACAGAGCATTTTAAAGTATAAACACCTTGGGGAATCTAAAATGTAAGATCACCTGTGTTAAAAGTCAAAGGCTGAAAAAACTGGACCATGAAGTTTACATCAACAAACAATTTTTAAGCACCTACTATGCGTCAGTCACCATTGCCCTGTCTTTGCTTATTTCTATTTTTATAATCCAGATGTCAAGCGACAACCCTGTAAGAATGCATAACTTTGGACATCCTTACCTCCTCAGGCGGCCACAAATTCTTTGCCTCTCATCTACCAGACAGTGAGGTCTGTTTCCCTTCCCCTTGAATCTAGGTTTCTTTGTGACTTGCTCTGATCCATTTTGGAAATGATGCTATATAATTTTCTAAGGATAGACCCTAAAAGATCTGTAATTTCCATTGTTGTTCTACCTTCTATCTTAAAGCCTTTTGGAACTCTGGTGTAAGAAGCCCTCGTACTACATTGACCTGCCACATAGAGGAAGACCAAGGCTCTATGGCCAAGAGCCCCGGTTGAGTTCTCAGCTGGTGGCACCAAATGCCCATCATGTGAATAATTCATCAAGAATGAACCAGCACAATGTAGGCTCCTGATGATGCAGTCTCACTGACATCAAACAGAGCAGAAGAGCTCCCAGCAGAGCTCAGTGAACCCACAGAATCATGAGAAGGAATAAATGATATTTATTCCCTTTCACCATTATGTTGAGATGGTTTATTCCGCAGTTACAGATAACAGAAATGCTTTTGTCCCTCAAACTCAATTCTCTTTATTATGTAATTTATTTCTTCTATACTCAGTTTTTCTGTTTACAAAAAAGCATATATATAGCTGGCTAAAACAGATCCTCACTTCCAAAACTATTGTTGAGTGGCACAGAAGAACTGAAACATGCTCTGAAATTCATATTTGTCCCTGTCACTCTACCCCAGGTGTCTCTATGAAAAGAGAACAGGACAGAAATTTGTTTCCCCACTGCTATTAATTAGGTCACCACCCTTAAAAGACAGACTTATCTATAGCCAGTTCAAGTTTTAAGCAGAGGCTAAAGCTCACTTGCACAGATCCCATCCAAGGCCCCAGAAGGAGGCCTTTGTGTTCACACGTCATAAGACACTGAAAATTCTCAAAAACACAATATGTTAACTGTAATATGTTTCCACTCTGTTACACTTCCCTCCTAAAAGGGTGGCTTTTGAATGGCCACAGACATTGGTTATGGGAATCTAAAGAAAGGGAACAAGAAATGGGCATAGATGTTGTTTGGGTTCAGGGAGACATATTTATGTGGTTTACAGTAACTTCTGCATCTAGTTATTACTAACCATCTTGGTATAACCAGCAACTGGCAGAAATTATCCCACAGCTGAAAATGCAAATTCACCCAACATTGTAATATGGAGATATAGGATCAGAGATCATGACAAAATACAAATGTATCCTATGGTGCACAGCACTGGGTGAATCACAGAGTAAAGAAGAGACATGGTTTGAAATGTCTACCACCGAATGTTGGTCTGTGGAATATTCTGCCAGCCATAAAATGTATAAAATTGTAAGCAGAGGTTTAGGGGGTTAGGTTCTTACTAATAACAGTCAAAATGGAAGATCTCTCCTTTCAGAAACAAATTTCATAATGCCCTGATGCCATCATGAACACATGATGGTTTTTTTCTTTTCTTTTTTTTTTTTGGTTCTTTTATGATGGCAATTATATGAAATTAAATCTGATAAAATTTCTGAGTTTTAACATAATCTTGACCACTATTACAAGGAAGAAGGGTATCTCTGTATCAAGTCATAGAAATCCATATTTATTGTTCCTACTCACTAATAATAATAGTCAAACTGTGTCCAACCACTTTATAAATGAGACTGAAAACTTTCTATTCTTCTCTGAAAAGTAACATTACAAAATCAGAGTCATAAGAAAAGGCAAACCAAAAGACACAACCAGCTCATATAAGGAAACAAGTATCAGAGAGGTGCAGCTGACAATAAATTGGAAAAAAAATATCACGTCAGAATTGTGTACATGTTCTACACAGAAAGAGAAGAAGAGGGTCAAAGAATACATGTCAAGTGAATCTGTCCCTTTTCACAAGACTTTTCTGGAAGCTTCATCCAGCAATTTCTTCTGACTTCTCTTTAGCAAGAAGCAAGTCACATGGCCACCTTAGGGGCAAGAAGTGGAAGTAAAATGTTTCTTTTGTTGAGTTTTTATTCCTTTGCTGGATACACTGCTGCTCTCCCTACTCAAAATCCTCATTCTGGGGGCGCCTGATTTTGGGGGTGACTGATTCAGAAGAGCATGTAACTCTTGATCTCAGGGTTGTGAGTTCGAGTCCCACATTGGATGTAGAGATCACTTAAAAATACAATCTTTAAAAAAAAAATCCTGATTCTGGTACAAAAGAAGAATGGGAAAATGGAAATTGGGGATGCAACCAGCAGGCTCTACTTCAGACAACTGAGATATTTCTGTTTACTAATGGTTATCAGCTTGAGAAAAACCACCATTTGCTTCAGCTTGCAGCCTCACCTGCCAACAATCACCAGCAGTTCACAAGCTGGATCCACCACTCACAGACCTGATCGTGTACTGAAATACTTTGAGAAGACAGCTCACGAGTTATAATTAGTCCAAAAAGAACTTTCAAAGACAATCAAGCAGTCAGGACTATTATTTGGATTGTTCCCGCTCTCTTTCCCTTCCTAATTATAATTATCCATATGGAGGTATTTGAGAAATTAGCACGGACAGCCCTACTACTACATTAAATATCTTTCTCGAGTATTTCTTTAGTTTCAATGGTCCAAGAATACTGCTTGGTGAGAAACTTTTCAAGTTTGATTTCTGTTATGAAACAACTGCTCCTTCACTCTGCTCAAGTTTCAAGTTGCCTACTAAAAGAGAACTAAGTTGGTTCCTGACCCCACACACCACAGGGCACCACATGGAAGCCCAAGGTAATTCACTGACATACCTTGTTTGGTCCCCACAGTGTTTTAATTGAAGCGGTCATTAACATTTAAGAACCAGAACTATGACTCAGATTTCTTCGTGTCTACCTTTACTTGAATGGTCATAAAGTATGGCAACCGTGGCTTCCTTTTGTGCATAACAGCTATCCACTGTGGCTAGTTGTGGCTCACAGCTTTCCACTTCACGCAGCTCTAGCCTGACCCACCAGCTCACTTAGGATATCTGCCTGGCTCACGACTTTCCACTTCACGCAGCTCCAGCCTGACCCACCAGCTCACTTAGGATATCTGCCTGGCCTCTGCTTATGGATGTCTAGATTTATGAACCTCCACATATTCCCACGTTCAAAACTGTAAGAGAGAAATACTTTTAATTGTGATTATTTGCAGAATTTACATGAATCTATTAATCAAGGGCTTCCCTATGAAAGATGAACAGTAACATAAAAAATAGTTCATACTCTGAAAAGATAATAAAATCTAAGTGTTCAAACATAACACAAAAACTTCAAAGAAGCAGGTATAGTAAGTATAAAGATGCATACTTTTAGTGAGACAGACAGAAAGCAACGAGTGATAATTCCATGGTAGCTAGGGATGAACACATTTCTTTTGTAATAAGGAAAAAAGCAACAAAAAATGTATGCCCAAAGAGAGTTCATATTTCCTCACTCAATCTTACACAGCATCTGTCTTTCCTCTTGGCCAAATTCTGAAGCATTCTATTATCTTAGCAGACTGGACCCTCTTCAACATGCCAGCAGGACAGATTTTCCAATAGAAGCTACAGGAGAAGCCCTGGGCACATAAGGCCACAGTAGGGGTCAAAAGAAAATTGTCCAATTCTACTTTGGGAACTACTGTGAGCCAGCATCTTCTCAGCTGCCAAAATGTTACCCTTTTCTTCAGAGAAATACATGCAGGAGAGAGGTAATATGTTTCTCTAATTTTTTTTTTTTGTCATTACAAAAAAGTAATGACATACATATTTTTTTAAGTTGTCATAATGATAGTTAACAATGATTGAGCACTTCCAATGTGCCAGGTACTAGGCTAAGAAAATCATGAATACTATCTCATTCACTTAAATTTTCATTAAAGATCCCAACATAGGGCGCCTGGGTGGCTCAGTTGGTTAAGCGACTGCCTTCGGCTCAGGTCATGATCCTGGAGTCCCTGGATCGAGTCCGGCATCGGGCTCCCGGCTCAGCGGGGAGCCTGCTTCTCCCTCTGACCCTCCCCCCTCTCATGTGCTCTCTCTCTCTCATTCTCTCTGTCTCAAATAAATAAATAAAATCTTTAAAAAAAAAAAAAAAGACCCCAACATAGAAATGAGAAATAAAAAAAAAACTAAGGCAAAATAACTTGTTCTAAAAGTTTGAACACCTTCAACAGGACACCTAGGAAATGGAGTCCTATTGGACTTTAAGTATGTGTGACAAGAGTATCTGCTTTACCACAGTCTAATAATTGTAGCAATAAATACCACTTGTAAAATACAGTGAGGGTGGGGCGCCTGGGTGGCTCAGTCGGTTAAGCGTCTGCCTTCGGCTCAGGTCATGATCCCAGGGTCCTGGGATCGAGCCCCGCATCGGGCTCCCTGCTCGGCGGGAAGCCTGCTTCTCCCTCTCCCATTCCCCCTTGCTTGTGTTCCCTCTCTCGCTGTGTCTCTCTCTCAAATAAAGAAATAAAATCTTTAAAAAAAAAATACAGTGAGGGTTATGAAATATCTTATATACATTAATTCATTTGATCCTAAAAATCCTGAGAAAGGTATAACATAGTAATAAATATGGGAGGTATTCTTTCTCTTCTCCATAGGAAAAAAAGACTAATGAGCAACGGTTGAATGTGCACCATTTGCAAAGCACTATGACACAAAGTCAGATAGTATGAGAAGAGTAAGACACATTCCCAAATGGCTATCATCAAAAAGTCAAGAAATAACAAGTGCTAGTGACAATGTGGAGAAAGGGAAGCCTCGCACACTGTTAGTGGGAATGTAAATTGGTGCAGCTGCTACAGAAAACCGTAGGGACCTTCCTCAAAAAGTTAAAAACAGAAATACTGTATGATCCAACAACTCCACTTCCAGGTATATATCCGAAGAAAACAAAAAACACTAACTCAAAAGGGTGTCAGCCCCCTCATGTTCATTACAACATTATTACAATAGCCAAGACATGGAAGTGACTAAACATATAAATCATCAACATATAAATGGATGGAACAAGATGTGGACATATTTACACAATGGGAGACTTACTATTCAGCCATAAAAAGGAAAGAAATGCTTCCATTTGCAGCATGGATGGGCCTTGAAGGCAATATGCTAAGTGAAGTGAGTCAAAGAAAGACAAACCTGTATGATCTCACTATATGTGCAGTCTGAAACAAAACAAAACAAAAAAACCCATGAAGAAAGAGATCAGATGTGTGGTTATCAGGGGCAGTGGTGGAGGGTGAGGGAATTGGACGAAGGCGGCCAAATTGTACAACCATCCAGTTGTAGGTAAGTCCTGGGGATATAATGCACAATATGGTTACTGTAGTTATGCTGCTGTATGGCATACGTGAAAGTTGCTAAGAGAGTAGATTTTAAAAGTTCTCATCACAAAGAAATAAACATTTTTTGGTAACTATAAGAAGTGATGGATGTTAACTACACGGACTGCAGTAATCATTTTGCAATACACGTAAGTCAAGTTATTATGCTGAATACCTTAAACTTAGTGCTGTATGTCAGTAATGGTTCAATAAAAATGAACTTTAAAAAAAAGCCCCTCTAGTCGTGATACCTTTGGTTAAAGGTAACTCGTTTATTACATTAACTTCAAAATCTGACCACGGGCTTTAAAAAAAAAAGACACAGTCCTGCTCTGATATAGATCATCACTAATGCAAGAATGAAAAGCTCCCAATATTTCCTGGGTGAATTAAATCAATGCTGTAACAAAAAAATACAACTGAAATTGCAAAGGTATCATGGAGGACTGAGTGAATTCAAAGACCAAAAGGAAAACTTGAGAGAAGTCAGGGGCAGGGATAGGAGTGCAGCACATTTCTAAGCTTAGAGAACAATACAGTGAGCCCTGACACACACGTGTGTGAAAAATCAAGGGCGTGTTTGAGAAATGGTTCTGTGTAGCTAGAACAAGTCAGTAAGGGTACAAGGTGTGCAGAAAACAGAAAAGTAGGTCGGGGGTGCCTGGGTGGCTCAGTTGGTTAAGCAACTGCCTTCGGCTCAGGTCATGATCCTGGAGTCCCGGGATCGAGTCCCACATCGGACTCCCTGCTCGGCGGGGAGTCTGCTTCTCCCTCTGACCCTCCTCCCTCTCATGCTCTCTCTCTCTCATTCTCTCTCTCAGATAAATAAATAAAAAATCTTAAAAAAAAAAAAGAAAGAAAAGAAAAGGAGGTCGGGCCTCAATGCCAGAGGCACTGGAGAGCAAAGGATGTCTGCAGTGGACGCCAGCCCGATCCAAACTGTATCCAAGGCTGATACCCAAGTCACCAGTACAGTGGACGGGCGAGATTACCAGTGAGCAACCTGGACTCTGGGGCCACACAGAGCTACCCTAGCTTGTTAATTTTTAAAGTCCGTGATCTAATTTAAGGATGAAAAATAGTGAGCCACTTATATGTTATCATTCTCAAACATACACAGCCATGAACTTGCTACTGACTAAAAAACACTCAACAGTTTTCTCATTGATATTGTTCAATTGTAGAAAGCCATTCATTGAACTTGGAAGAAACCATATATTTTCCCTAGAAACTTACTAAAGCTGTGTTTTTCTTTTTGAATGACAAAACCAAAACTTTTACCAATAAATTTTTCATTTAGATTTCCCTCAATCAGTCTTCATGAACAAGTATACATACTGCCCTAGATTATCCTAAGGAAAGAGACGGGCCAGTCATGAAATTACCGCAACAGTTTTGGTTTGAATGGACTAGCATCTCAGCAGATAAAATAGCACCCAACCTTCATCTGCCATGTAGGAGGCACACGAGGTGTTATCTCACACAATCCCATAAGGTTCTAGAACAATCTTGATTTTATGGACAAGAGAACATAGACTCTTAGAGAGGTTATAGAGCTTGCCCAAAGTCACAGAGCTATTAAAGAGAGGATTCAGGGGCGCCTGGGTGGCTCAGTTGGTTAAGCGACTGCCTTTGGCTCAGGTCATGATCCTGGAGTCCCGGGATCGAGTCCCACGTCGGGCTCCCTGCTCGGCAGGGAGTCTGCCTCTCTCTCTGACCCTCCCCCCTCTCATGCTCTCTATCTCATTCTCTCTCTCAAATAAATAAATAAAATCTTAAAAAAAAAAAAAGAGAGGATTCAGAATTTGACCCCCCAGATGTGTCCATTTCTTTCTTTTTTTTTTTTTTTAAAGATTTTATTTATTTGACAGAGAGAGACACAGCAAGAGAGGGAACACAAGCAGGGGGAGTGGGAGAGGGAGAAGCAGGCTTCCTGCTGAGCAGGGAGCCTGATGCAGGGCTCGATCCCAGGACCCCAGGATCATGACCTGAGCCGAAGGCAGACGCTTAACCATCTGAGCCACCCAGGTGCCCAGAGATGTGTCCATTTCAAAGCTCTTTTTCTTTACCATGATAGGAGAGCATCACCCAACTAGGGTGATGGCTGTGGGTGGAGATACATAACACAGGCAGGACCGACGTAGATGTTTAAGAGGAAGTCACTCTATTTGCCATGCCAAGGGAATGGGACATAAGGCCATTAAAGGATTTTAGGCAAAAGTATGATGTGATAAGATTAATGAAAACTGGAAATTACTGGACCGTCTACTTCAGACAATGATGTACACCTGGCCAAAGGCAGAGGCAATTTGGGACTTTTTTTCCCCTGAAACAAAAACTGCCAACACTATCGCTCTGTCAGGGTTTCTCAACCTCAGCACTGTTGACATCTGGGGCCAAATAATTCTTTGTTGTGGGGGGGGGGGGCGGGCTGCCGCGTGCACTGTAGCAGCATCTCTGACTACTACCCATTAGATGCCTGTATCACCCCTGTCCCCTGCAGCTGTGACAACCAAAACTGTCTCCCAAAAATCACCCCACGTAGAAAGCCACAGCCTGGAAAATGTCCATAATAAGTGTAACATGCTTGATCAAAAACTAAACAGAGAAATACTTATAAATGAAAAAAAGTAAGAAAGAAACAAATTACAACCATACTAAATACTGGGATGCCACTCCATGGACCCTGTTTGCTGATGCTTGTGAAAAATGGAGTGAAGTTCGGCCTTGAGAGGAGCATTTGAGGGTCAGGGTGACATAAGCATCTCAGATGAGTGCCTCTGACAAATCACGGAGCACTCGATCTATTTTTGTATCTGAGGCTGCATGAAGTTCCAATCTGCTTAGATCTGATTGGATGGCCCTTTGATTGCTCTATTCATCTGTTCATCTAAACTCTCTTTCATGCAGGGTTTTCTGACTACACTCATAACCCAGCAATCATCCCAGCTATATCAAGCGGGATAATGTGGCTTTGCTTTAAGCTGAGATACTCCACAAAGCATAAACAGGAGATTTAAATTCAGCTGAGGTTTCTGAAAGTTAAGGATGCAGCAGGAGTTACCATTTAGGCAACAAACATCGCAAGGTCCTGGTTTAGCTTTTCCTCCAGTTGCAAACATAGTACTTTCCCACTTCCTTAGATCTTTTTCATTAAGTTAGATCTTTCATGCCAAGCTTCCCCTGGACTCATCCCTGGCTTCTGTGTGGGGTGGCATTTGGTGGCTGACAGATGAAATACTTAAATGCGCCTCCTCTGTAGCCACAGCGCCCCCAGGAATTAGGCCCCCGTGAAGTCTCCCAGTAGCACCCTGCTATGTACTGCTAAGAATTAACTTGTTTCCAGAAGAAGGGCATATCCTCCTACCAGAACCACTGGAGGAGAGATCATCATACTACTCAGAGTTTTTGCTACTTCCAGACAAAGCCACCCTGAGATGTGCCACTTAACCCATGCTCGCTCAAGAACTGCAAATGATCCTATCAGTATCCCAGGCACTCTCACACCCTCACAGAGACACCTCAGCTGGCTACCACCCCCACGCAGGCATGGAGTGATGGCAGAAGCATATGAGGAAGTCAGTTGACTTCTTGACCCTACCCAATCATTTGGTGGCTGTCACAGGGATACCAAATGTGAAGCAGAAGGCTGTCAGAGATGAGCTGGGCTCAGAAAGAAGTTCTGAGGGCACAGAGAGCCTAAAGAGCCTCCAGGGATCCATCCATCTTCCTGAGGAGCCTTGTGATCTGCACTTTAGAATCAGGTGCGCCATCTTGAGAAACCATCCCACATTCCAAGCAAAATTAGTTTAATGTTCCCACGTAAAAAAGTCCCAAGCCAGGTGGAGGATCATTATATGAGCACACACCGTGGAACTAAAAAGGTTTGCATGCTGCTGGAAGGAATTTATGGGGAAATTTATTACAGATCCACTTCTTATGTAAATCGTGTCACCATATGATGATGAGCTCAGTGAGAGTTGCAAGGGCAAGAAAGGTTATTTGGGCCAAATATCATTAGGGTTTTGCCTTTGAGAAATAAGATATTCTTCATCCAGATAGGCTTATGAATCCCAAGAAGGGGAAGGAGGACAAAAGAAAAAAAAAAAAAAAAACCCAAACCTTCTGCAAGGGTAGGAAGGATAATTCCTTTGCCTTTCTGAGCAGTCCATGTATTTCTAAGTTCTTCCTAAAAAAGGAGGCAAAACTGGAAAAGAGGGTAAATAAAGGGAACTGGGAAATGGCACAGGCTGGCAAACACAGCAGAGCTGAGAAGCAACCAAGAATTGTGAGTTCTTGGAAACTGGGAGCCCTCTTATACCTCAAAGACCCTGAGCCAGGGACATGTGTGGTAAACGGTCAGCACAGCAAAATGCCAGGGCACGCACTGGGAAAATTAACAGGTCCAGAGTCCCATTCTAGCCCTCTCATTTCTCATTTGCACTTCCAATAATAGAAAGCAACAAAAAATAACAAGGTCCAGATTGGTGATTCCTGTACTCCATGCCTCCACTAACACCCATATCACCTAAACTAGAAGCCACTGAATTCATCACAACATGCTAGATGGCCCACTCCAAACACACCAGTGCAATTCTCCTCCTTACATTCCATTCCAACCACAATGGCCTCTGTATTATTCCTGGAACACACAGAGTACACTCTTCGCCTCCGGGCCCTTGCACTAGCTGCCCCCTCTCTCTGAAATGCTTGCTCCCAGATCCTCATATTTTCCTCCTACCTTGGCTCACGTGTCAGCTTCTCAGTGAAGGCTTGCCTATCTAATATGCAAAGGCCCTCCACTCACCCCTCTCTACTGTGCCCCTAGATTTCCTATTCTCCTTGCCCGGTTTCATTTTTCTCTGTAGTACTTATTACCAACTAAAATAACATATAGTCATTTATTATATATTGTCTCATCGTACACAAAGATGTACACTCCATAAGGACAGAATTTTTATCTATTATTTTCACTGCCAAACTCCTAGAACCTAAAACAATGCCTGGCAAAAGGCAATGCCTATGTGAATGGATGCAAGTGACCACCTACTACGTGCTGCACTTTCCATAGGCAAGTTTCTCTGAATTTCACTGCCAAGTACATATGAACAATGAATCGATTACACTCAGGTCTTGACTTAGGGCAATCCAATCCTTAATAAATCTACATTTCTTTAAACTCAGCTAATTAGAGCCTTCTAATAATACACAGTGTCTAAACCAGATAACAGAAAATAAACTTCTGGCAACTGTCTATTTTCAGGAATTCTCTCCCTGTTATCTATTCCTGCATCACAAATTTCCCCAAAGCTTAGTGGCTTGTAACAACAATCGTGTAATTTTATTTCTCACTTTCATGGGTGAAAAATTCCAGCAGATCTCTGCTGGGTGATTCTTCTGTTCCATGTGGCCTCAGTGGAAGTTCCTCAGTGATATTCAGAGGTGAGATGGGCTTGTTGGGAGGGCAGTTCTGCTTCACTCACACATCTGATGGGGAGGTCTGGTGGGGAGGGCTGGAAAGGACTGCCTACCAAAGTGTCTCTGCACGGATGCTTTGTCTTCAAGGTTAGTAAATCGGACCAGAAAGCAATTCAAAAAAGGAATCCCCAAACATTGTGAGCAATGGCAGTCTTCCTGAAATGACATTTGCCTCTCAACAAAGAGAACATCTTCATGTCCCAGTTTAACAGACCTCTTGGAGCAGTCATCTCGTAACTTGATTTCATACTTCACGGACTTAATATTCAGTCTTTTATTTTTTTAGCTATTTTTTTTTTAAAGATTTTATTTATTTATTTGAGAGAGAGAGACCACATGAGCAGGTATAGCGGGAGAGGGAGAAGCAGGCTTCCCGCTGAGCAGGGAGCCCAATGGGGGGGGGGCTCAATCCCAGGACCCTGGGATCATGACCTGAGCCGAAGGCAGATGCTTAACAACTGAGCCACCAAGGCACCCCAATACTCAGTCCTTTAAAATAACTGACATGGAGAAAAAAAAATAGTCTCTAGGCATAAATATAAAGAGAACTTCATTTTCTGGACTGGGGGTCAAACTCAGCTGGAGATACCTTTAAATTTAGCCACTATGTAAGCCAATGCACTAACGTTTCATAACCCCAAAACAACAACATGATGAAAAATAAAAAGAAAAAATAGTAAATGCCCATCTGGGCTGTTTTCTACATTTTAAAGGTGGGCATTTTATTTATCTCAGGTTGAAGTGAAAAATGGCTATGACAGGTTTTTGTCTTTTTTTTTAATTAATTTACTTAGAGAGAGAGAGAGAGCAAGGGGAGGGGCAGAGGGAAAGAATCTCTAAGCAGACTCCACACTGAGCCCAGAGCCAGACACGGGGCTCAACGTGGGGCTCAATCTCATGACCCTGAGATCATGACCTGAGTCGGACACTCAACTGACTGAGCCATCCAGGCACCTCTGGATATGACAGTTTCTTAAGAAAACATAAGGATTATTTTCAAGAATAGACCTACCACCTCATCTCTCACACTTTCCCTTGCAATCATCTAAATAATGATTTGAGAAGAAACAGAGAAGCAAAACTCCCTGCATGTTTTATCTAAAAAATGAGATCTTGCCATTTGCAACGACGTGGATGGAACTGGAGGGTATTATGTTGAGTGAAATAAGTCAAACAGAGAAAGACATGTATCATATGACCTCACTGATATGAGGAATTCTTAATCGCAGGAAACAAACTGAGGGTTGCTGGAGTGGGGGGTGGGGTGGGAGGGATGGGGTGACTGGGTGATAGACACTGGGGAGGGTATGTGCTCTGGTAAGCGCTGTGAATTGTGCAAGACTGTTGAATCTCAGATCTGTACCTCTGAAACAAACAATGCAATATATGTTAAGAAAAAAAAAAGAGGAAGAAGAAGAAGAAGAAGAAGGTAGCGGGAGGGGAAGAATGAAGCGGGGGAAATCGGAGGGGGAGACGAACCATGAGAGACGATGGACTCTGAGAAACAAACTGAGGGTTCTAGAGGGGAGGGGGGGGGGAGGATGGGTTAGCCTGGTGGTGGGTATTGAGGAGGGCACATTCTGCATGGAGCACTGGGTGTTATGCACAAACAATGAATCATGGAACACTTCATCTAAAACTAATGATGTAATGTGTGGGGATTAACATAAGAATAATAAAAAAAAAAAAAACAATCAAAACAAAAAAAACCCAAAATGCTGACCCACAATTTCACCTTTAAGTACTCTCAGAAATGCCTATCAGAACCTTCCCCCAACAGAAAGTCTTCTGTCCTTTGAGGAGCATCTAGACGTGCGCTTTCATTCGCTCAGACACAATAAAGAACGATACTGCTGCGCATGACAGGATACAACCCAACAACATGACTGAGTTCCCATTTCCGTGTGCAGGCAGGTCTCCAGGAGCTCTGGGGAGAGCCAGGGGAGGACGCCAGTGTGCTGGCAGGGGCGGAGCTGGCCCAGGACGGCTTGGTGTCTGCAGTCCACCCACCTGGTTCACTCCCTCCTCTGTGTCTATGAGCAGCATAACCTTCTTAGCCTTCTCTTTCCTCCTCCAGGCCCTCACATACGGATTGCGTTGTTTTTGTTTTTGTGTTTTTTTTAAGATTTATTTATTTGAAGGGGGTAGGCGGGGTATAGGGAGAGATTCTTCAAGCAGAACCTCCCCCCCCCACCCCCGCTGAGCACAGAGCCCGACTCAGGGCTTGATATCATGACCCATGAAATCATGACCTGAGCAGAAACCAAGAGTCAGAGGCTCAACCAACTGCGCCACCCAGGCGCCCCTGGACTGAGATTTTTTGGTGAAATCTGCATCCTTGTCAAAAGTTTATATACTTTCCCAATTTTGAAAAGGAATTTTTCAATTTCCTCCATTTGATGTAAAGGCATATGTCACTGTGGAATTTGTTTTATCTGTGAATGCTTGTCTTAGCAGCAATATTTATAATAATGACAATTAAAATTAAATGAGCAATTTCTAGGTGTTAGAAGTCTTTTAAAAGTCTTAAATGTATACTAATTCATTTAATCCCTACATAACTCTAAAATATAAGTCCCATTACTATCTCCATTTTTCAGTGAGAAAGTTGGGGTTAAGAGACCTGGGAAATCTACTTAAGATCACTCAGATAATAATGGTGAAGTTGGTAGTTGGGTCCAGACACTCTGGTCTACAGCTACCATTCTTAATACTATGCTGAACTACATCCATAAAAACACCAGCCTTTAAAGCATGATTTTGTTTTAATCTGAGACAATAAATTATGACTTTGATTATGAGCCTGCACGCAGATCATACCATGCCATGAATTGCAAACTCCCTTACCACTCTCATTTCCAGGAATCCCCAGCATCTGTGAGGATGTCTGGTCTACGTGCCTAGGCATACTGCCTAAATTCCTGTTTCCACCCTTGACCCTATCACTGAATTCCACACTTCTCTTTCCACCTAAAAATTCAATATAAACTTCAAGAATTAAAGGATCTTTATCTTTTTTGTTCACTGATATACCTGAATCACCAAGAACAGTACTTGGCCCATGGCAAGCACTCAGTAGGTAGTTATTAAATGAATAAATGGACATCTAAAAGGCATCTTAAATATAACAAGCCCAAGATAAAGCTTTTCACTTTTCTCCCCTAAAAATGTGTTCCTCCACAATCCTTGACCCAGCTTCCCAAGTGCTAGGCCCAAACCCTCAGAACCATTCCTAAGTGCTCTCTGTGTCACCCCCACAGCCAATCCACCAGCAGAAAGTGTTTTCTCCATTTTCAAAGTGTATCCCCAATCTTCCCACTTCTCTCCATCTCCCCAACTAACCCCAGGTCCAGGTCCAAGTCAACCACCTCTCACCTCCTCATGGGCCCGCTGCTTCCATTCTCTCCCAGGCCTGCTTCTAAAATCCACCCATTGCTCAGACATCTCTTTCTGCTTAAATGGCTGGTCATTACACTTTGAACCGAATCCAAACTCCTTGCTTGCCTTGCAAAGGCCCTGTGTGATGTGGCTTCTCCCACCTCCCTCAACTTCCTCACAATGCTCCTTACACACTGGCCACTCTCTCCTTCCTTCTACTGTTTGCACACACGAGGTCACTCCTACCGCCACACTGCACAGGGGGCAATGCAGTGTAAAAGGTGCTATGTTTATGCATGTGTTCACATGCGTGCATAAGAGACAAAGTGTGTGTGTGTACACACGTTAATTCTAATTTATACTCTAGAGGCAGTTAGCATTTAAAGTTCCTATATCAGATCTCAATACCCCAAGAGTAGTTAAGTATAAAATATAAGACAACTTCATCAAGAGTCAGTACCTTAAGTGTTGGTTACTTAGCACTTAAAATACTGTTATCCAAAAGCCAAATGAATTACCAGAAGAGATATCTGATTATTACTGGCAAAATGTGAGTAATTCAACATAGGTGAATGGTTAGAAATATTATAAAAGCGCCCATTCCCTGAAGTAAATAAAGTACAAAGATCTGGCCAGCACCATCACTCAGGGGTCTAGCTTGCTTGTCCTGGATCCCTCCACTTCATGGATGCCCTGTAGCCTGACCAACCCTGAGGATGCCCAGATCAGGTTGTGATATCTGCCAAAGACTGAGTCTTCCAGGCAAGGTTTAGTTGGGAGCACAAGGGTAGAACTGGTTGTAAAGCTGCTTTGTGCATGTTTGTGAAATGTCTGGCCACTTGTTAAAGGTGGGTGTGCTTTTATTGTAACAGTCTTGAGTTTGCCCAGAAGCAGACCCTGAGATGATAATTCAAGTGCAAGTAATTTAGTTGGGAGGTGAAGGGAACAGACGGGCAGGAGTATAGGACTTAAGGAAAGGAAAACAATGGATGAAGACTACATGATCAAGCCAGCTACCACTGTGAACTCCTGCACAAGAATGCAGAGACTGATGGAAGAAACTTGGCAGAGCATGCTGTAATGGACCCTAAGGTCACAGGGCTATGGACAAGTCAGCGACCATGTCTGTATGCAATATCCCACCTGCCTGAACAAGAGTAAAGACTCATGACCCCAACTTACTTCTATCTTCCTTGGTGACCAATGCATAGCAAAAGAATCTGCTGGATGTTTCTCATTTGCTGATATGGGGCATAAGCCAGTCTGAAACACCCTCCTTAAGGTTTTCGCATTTGCTGTTCCCTTAGTCTGGAATGTCCGCAGGCCATTCTTAAAGAGATGATCCAGGAAATACTTGGTAACAGAAAGCTCTAGGCAGCTTATTACTGACTTCCTTTCCCCTAGGCCTTTGGACAATAACCCTCTGGAAGTTCCTCCAATGTAAAAGCACACCCAAGGCAAGCCCAGAGCCTTCCCACCTTAAGTGGCCGTGCAAAAGGGGAGTTTTCCAAAGGCTTTCTAAAGGAGGAGAAATCTTGCTGTCCCACCCAAAGCTTCCACTTCCAGGGGAGTGATAGGAGACAGGGTAGGTTATTACTCTTTAATGCTTGTCAGGTGCTCATGCTGCTTAGGGTGGGATCGAAGAGAAGAACAGGTGTGAATGCCCATCTTTCGTGAGTGGCTGCTATTAAGCATTATCAGCTATCTCTTGCTGCTATAATTCCATAAAACAACCAACCACATAGCCTCAGTGACATACAACAGTATGTTTATTACTTGTGCATCTGAGGTCAGATGGGGGTCAGCTGGCTATCGGCTGGGCAACTGGGGATCCCTGCTGCATAGGTCTCTCTTCCTTCCAGACGCTTATCCAGGCAATTCCCATGGCAATGGCTAAGCAGCAAGAGTGTGCAAGCCCCATCTACAAGCACTTTTTAAACCTTTGTTTGCATTTTATTTGCTAACATTCCCTGGGCCCAGAGCAGCAGTTTGCTGGAGTTGGCTCCTCCAGCTTCCTAAGAGCCAACTGCTCAACACAGGATTCCCCTGCTACCCCAAAGCAGGTTCCTAGGAAATCTTTCGAAGCCAAAATGGCATAAAGCAAAGAAGCAATTACCCATTTTTATGAAAAAAAAAGTTTAGCATTTCCAGACCCAAAAATAACTTCTCTTAGGATTTTCTGATACCTTAAGACACATCCTGCTAATGGATGCACAAAATAAAGGGACGTAAAGCACACGTTCTCACAGACACAGGCTGAAGCCATGATGGCTTGAGGCTGAAATGCTCAGTGGAGTTCCTGAGGAGGGAGTTTGGTGGGACCACTCCCACTACTCAGGGTGTGTACTGCTCTCTAATGGCCCAGCTTGCTTCAAAACAAACGCTGAACGCTAATTTTTGCTTTTCTCCTCATTTCTTAAAAGTTAAAATCCCCTTCACATTGACCTCAGTTAGTGAAAACGGGTACTGATGTAGGTCTTTCCTAAAAGTGAAATAGCAGAATGTGAACTTTTGAGAAGCAGGGGATACCTATATTCAATAACGTCCTTGAGTCAGCTACAATTGCACTAGTAGGTAGAAACTTTTTTTCAAAAAAATCAGGAAACACTACAAAAACAGGCCTTTTTTTTTCCAGAGAGCTGGTACACATGGCTGAGCCATATGGCTGAGGTGGGAGTGAAGGGGCAATCCAGACCAGCCCGCCCAGAGGGAAGGGCTCTGTAAAGTTACAAGGACAAGGGAGTGGATTTGGGAAGTGGTCAGGGAGAAAACAAGGGCCCATTTTGGCGTTTATCACAGGTACTCAACAATGCCAGAAGAACTGAGTTTTTTCCAGGCTCTACTAAGTGTGGGACCAGTCAAATCACTTTTTATTGTTATTTTTTGTTTTTTTATTAGTCAGGTCACTTAAGTCTCATGCTGATTCATTTTGGCAACCTTGCTTCTTCTCATAAAGATTCATACGGCCTTGGATGTTAAAAGAGCACTTGAAGTCTTTCCAATACTGTGGCTAATAAAAAGCAGGGACCTGTTTCTTCATGCCTGTGAGCTCCAAGAGCTCAAGGGTTGGGATCTCAACCACTGAAGAGATGGAAAAATATCTGGGAAAAACAAGAGGTGGAATTCATCCAAAATCTAACAAGTAAGAGTTGGGAGGAGGTCTCACAAGTTCAAGCCCATGACCACATCCTTCAGACAATCAAGCTTCTGAGCAGGCCCAAGGGGGTGATACAGAAAACATGGAAAAGTCAGGTGAATCTCCCCATCACTGTCCCTGAAGCATGCCTCCCTTCCTCATTTGCCAGATGAAATTTACCTACAATATATCAGCTAAAGTATTAAACTGCTTCTCTTACAACTTAATATGGTCTATTATGTATTAAATAGGAAGTTATGTTAAAACTATCCTACCCTGTGCTGCCCCTGGATTAGCTGGGTGAGAAAACACAGAGCGTTAAGGAAGACACAAAAAGTGTCGTGACCCATTGCAATGGGGAACTGCTTTCACCTTGAGGAGACATGCACTTGCAAAAAGAGCTTTCCAACAGTGTATACTGGTCTTAGTTGGAGCTGCTATAACAAAAATACCCCACCCTAGATGACCTAAACAACAGAAATTTCTTTCTGACAGTTCTGGAAGCTGGAAGCCTAGGATCAGGTTGCCGGCATGGTGCAGCATAGCTGGATTCTAGTAAGGGCCCTCTTCCTGCTTTACAGATGACCTTCTTCTCCTTCTGTCTTCACATATCAGAGAGAGAGACAGGCAGGTAGACAGGCAGGCAGAGAGAAGGAGAGAAGGAAGCTAGCTCTCTGGCCTCTTATTTTAAAGGCACTAATCTCATCATGAAGGTTCCACCCCATGACCTAATCACCTGCCAAAGGCCCCACCTCCAAATACTATCACACTGGTGATTAGGGTTTCAACATATCAAGGTTGGGGGACACATTCAGTCCATAAAAATACCACATCCTCATCTTAAAGAGTCACACTCAGCATTAGCACATGAAAGCCACTGAGAAGTCTTCCATAAGGGAAACCATTTCACCTTGCACAGCCCAGCATTTCCCCCATATCTGACCACAGAACCTTGGAATACACACTGCCATCACATGGGATACCACTGACTTAGAGGACACGGTTTGAGACTCTCCTAGCCTCAGTGGGATGCTAGAGAAGGGGTTCCAGGGACCCAGAGGACCACTGAAGAGCAAAGGGTACAACAAAGAGTGTATCTCCAGGAATGTTCCATAGAAACCAACCAGGTTCCTTGCCTCCAGTCCAGAGGGGCTAGAAGAATCATCTCCAAGTCTCAAGTCTCAGGAGCGTTCAACAACAAAAATTAACTTTTCAATCACATTCATGTCCTTTACGAGTCAAAACAAGAGCTCTGCACAACGCGGTCACTCAAAGACCCAGGCTAACAAGCAGACACCATCTTCAAACCAGCCTGTCACCAAAAAAAAAAAAAAAAAAAAAAAGGAACATACTAAAGCACACACTGGCCCTTAAAGACACACATGGCCTCCACTCACATATCATCAGCGGGAACAGCCACAGAGCCACCTCTAACTTCAAGTGGTGAGGAAGTGAAGGGCAATCCTACTGTATTCGTTTCCTGAGGCTGCTGTAACAAATTACCACAAACATGGCGGCTGAGAACAACACAGACTTCTTCTCTTACGGTTCTGGAGGCCAGAAGTACAAAATATCACCAGACTGAAACCAAGGCACTGGTGGGACCACATTCCCTGAGGGGGCTCTAGCTTCTTGCCTCTTTCCTGCTCCTGGTGGCTGTTCCTTGGCTTGTGCCCACCTTACTCTGGGCTTCCAGGCCAGCATCTTCAGCATCTTCACATCTCTCTCCATCTCAGTCTTCACATGGCTTCTCCTCTACTCATGTCAAATCTCCCTGTGCCGCTCTCTTACAAGCATACATTTGACTACCTGGGGACCCACCAGGATAATCTCCCCATATCAAGGTCCTTCATTTCATCACATCTGCAAAGATCCTTTCTTCAAATAAGGTAACATTTACAGGCTCCAGGAATTAGGACCTGGTATCTTGGGGAGTCATTAGGCAGTCCAAGGAAAGAGAACTAGAATACTGTATTTATGAAGAGCTCTAATGACTATCATATTCTCTTTTAGTCTTCTCTCCCACTAGACCTCCTAAGCTCACAGAATTCTAAGCACTTGCTCATCTATAGCTAGGCATTCATTCCATTTCAGAGAGAGCCAGAAATGTACATTCAGAGAGGACCTCAAAGACCCATTTGCCTCTCCTTTTACAACTGAATAAATTGGGGCTCAGAAAACATCACGTGTCCAGAGTCACATGTTGATTTTGAGAAGAAAGTAGAACAGAGGTCAGCAGACTTGTAGTGAGCCAGCAAACACTGAACCATACTCTATCAGCTGTCTGGTTGGTCACTCGGTGGGTAACCTGATTTTTGCCCTCTGATACATTCCTGCCATGGCAACAGCCTCCCCAACCTACATCGTTCTGTCACCTACCCACTTTCTTAGGAATTATCACCATCTGACATTTTATGTGTATTTATGTATTAGTTTATTGTCTGTTTCTGTCCACCAGAACATAAACTCCACTTCAGCAAGATCTTGGTATTGCTCACCGCTCTACCTCCAGGGTCTATATCAGTGCCTGGCACATGACTGGCATTCACTATTTGTCAGATGAATAAGTGAATCTGGTGAACTTCCCAAATGGTTTATGTAAAAATTCTGCCATCATGTTAATTTTGTGAATGCCTGTTAATGTCATCTGCAGTCTAACAATAGATCATGTTTTCTACTTACTGTGAATATGGTTGCAGTTTTTAAGCCTTTGTATTTATTCTGCTATTTTATATTTTAATATTTTTTAAATATTTTATTTATTTTTGAGACAGAGACAGAGATAGCAAGAGAGAGCACAAGCCAGGAGGAGAGGAAGAAGCAGGCTCCCTGGGGAGCCCAATGTGGGCCTCGATCCCAGGACCCTGGAATCATGACCTGAGCCGAAGGAAGATGTTGAACTGACTGAGCCACCTAGGAGCCCCTATATTTTAATATTTATTATTTGCCAACTATGTAAGACAGTGTCTTACATAGTATGTCTTTCTCCCTGGGAAAGACACACAGAAACTAGTTCAGGGCTCTGACTAGAGGAGAGGAAAGATCTGGATTATGTACAGATCTAAGCATGGTGTGGAATGAGCCTAGTAGAAATCTAGCTTTCCAAACTACCCAGAAGTTTATGAATGATCAGAAAATCTGCTATAGACTGAATTGTGTCCATAATATAACTAATTTGAGCTTCAGGGATTCAGATATTTATCTCAAAGAGCCACTGCAGTGCCTGACCATATGAGTTCTAGGAGGCTGGAGCAGGGTATGTTTCTGGAACATGGGGACTGTTGTAATGACAACAAAGGCTCTTCTAGAGACACAGCAATTCAGAAGACATCAAATGCTATGTGAACAATCAGAAGTAAAATTAAAAGGAAAGGACTGTGACAGATAATTTTATGTCATCTCGACTAGACACGGGGTGCCTTAATTAAACATTAAACCCACTGGAATCACCTGGGGAACTTTAAGAATTATTAATACTACTAATACTAATACTACTCAGAGATTCTGATTTAATCGGCTTACGCATAGCCTGGGCATCAAGATTATTCAAAGGGACAGCCAAGACTGAGAACCACTGATGGAAAAGAAGAGTTACTGTCATCAGAGCAGAATATCTAATCTCTTTATAATCAAAACCTTATTCAGTCATAATCTGAAACCCTTTTCCTAATCTGCCATGTTTAAAGACAGACTCCAGAAACGTTTGGGTGGTATTTATTGTTCTTATTAAATAAAATATAATGAAATCTTGCAACAATTAGGACAATAAAATAATTGGGAAAACCTTGAAAACCCAATGGCACTTCAGTATTAGCACTGTGTACTCAATCATCACCAATCAATAACATTATCACTAGTACCCGGCATGCTGCCCTAACCCTATAACCAGGTTACGTTATGAAGTACTTGAAAGAAGGCAGAGATGAGCCACTGATAAGTGTTGTCCTCACTGCTCTCTGACAGTCAGGCCGGTGGCAACGTTTACTGGAAGAGTCCTCCATTGTACCAAATGACACACATCTGCCTGCAGCCCGTGACAATTTACAAAATGGGGGAGCTTTCACCTGCTTTCTTGGCCCTCATTTTACTGTTCCTTCATCTTCCATTGCAATTTTATTAAAATGACCACCTTGACTATGAATGTAGAGGAGGGAAAAGCACCCAGACCTTGTATTGTTAAACAATTGGATGACTCATTAGCTGTGTGATTTCCGGCAAATTACTCAGCCTCTCTGAGCCTCATTTTCCTCATTTGTAACACTGGACCAATAATATCAACAGTCCAGGCACGCTGTGATGATAAAATGAGATCTGGTAGCTAGAGTACTAGGCCAGGGCCTGCCACACACTAGGTATTCAAGTGCCTGGTACCAGTGAGCACTACAGAAGTATTAGCTGTTATGGTTATTCTGTCCCTGCTGGCATCATTCTATGGTTATTCTGTCCCTGCTGGCATTATTCTATGGTTATTCTGTCCCTGCTGGCATTATTCTACAGGGTACAAATGGGAACACTGCCTCAGATAAATCTTGTCTGCCTAACAAAAGAAGAAAATTAAGAAGCCTTCTTCTCTTCCCTCCTAGCCAATCTCAAGTTTATCTGGGAGAAAAGATTCAGGTCAGTGATCTGCATGAGGGTTAAAAAGTGCTGAAATTAGCAACGACTGACTTTGTCAGCTCTGGGTCTTTACATCATCTAATGCTTTTCTCGCGTAGATGCTCAGAGCCAGAAAGGATCTTGAAGATCATGAAGCCCAGGACATCTTAATAAGAAAGAAATGGGTCCCAGAGTTTAGATGGTGCTCTGGACATGCTGGATACTATCTACTTATCAGGTCAGAATTAGCCACCACTCTGGAAGCATCAATAGGAAGATTTTATATTCATACAGCTCTACACAATTTATAAAACACTCAACTCTCACCACAACCTCTAAAGTTAGGCTTCTCAACCTTGGTGCTGCTGACGCTTGGTGCCAGATAATTCTTTGTTGTAGGGACTGCCACTAGATGCCAGGAGCACCCCCCACCCCACCCCTCCCCTTCGCCCTCCTACCAATCAGTTGTCAAACCAAAAAGATCTCCAGACATTGCCAAATGTCCCTGGGGGACAAAACTGACTTCCTGATAAGAACCACCGCTCTTGAGATAAGCCAAGAGGCACACAACTATGCTCAGAGAGGTTAAGCAACTCACCCAAGGTCACATAAGCTAGGAACTGGTTGAACTAAGCAGAATGGGGGTTGGCACAAGGAGGTGAAAGACAAAAGCAAACAGAAAGTACACACATGGGCTATTTGTTGATTTTTCCATGTTCCGCTCTGCTGAGTGAAGGTGAGTTGCACTCTTTCTTATTCTCTCTTGGGGGGGGGGGGGGGGGGGAAAGAAAAGAAAATATATATATAAACAAGAACTTGAAAAGCCTGTTGAGGCCAACTGTTTCAAATATGCTCTGCATGAATTATCAATATTTTCATCATAAGATACAGAAAGTGTGAGTTTACTGTAATTATTTTTAGATGAGGCCATTTGAAAGTACATAACCCACAGGGTATTTTGTACACATACTTGAGTTATTCCTGCCCCTCACATACATTGAAGTCCCATTCTTCCAGGGCACAGTTTTGACCCAGATCAGTGAGAGATGATTCTGTTTTAGCACTGGAGATATAAAAATTCTAGTACAAATGGCCCATAATTTCCCTAAGAAGTGGTTACAAATGTTCAACTCAGCGGTTCAAATTAGAGTAGTTAGAAACTACTTCAACAACCAGTAGATTAAGGAACCAGTCATGCTATCATAGGTGTGGATAAGAATGTGAAGGCTAAGAGAAAATGGAAATAAGAGATCTGACTTTGTCAAGGTGAATGATGTTATCTTGAGTAAAAAGCTACTGTGGTCTGCCCACTGGAGGTGGAAAGGTATTGGATTACTGGCAGAGCGGCTTTGGACGTGACCCATACAGTGAAGACAGTTTCCCTCTGGGTTCCCTCCACAAGGAGGCATTTGCATATGGTCATGGCCTTGCACTGTTGAGAAACCTCTACTCCTTTGTTTCTCTAGTTCCCTGGCGAGGCTCTAGGACAGCAATTTCTGAAGCAGCACAAAAGACAGCCAATAAGCAGGGAAGGAATGCCTGCAGACACGTAAGTGAGCTTCCAGTTGGCAAAAGACCAGAAATCAAATTAAATCTACAATAGAGAAGAATAAGCAAACTTACAAAAATAGGCCCAAAGAGAAGGGTAAATGAAATATCCCATCTACCTTATATGCCTGGGAAGGTTGGACATGATCTTAAGATTCAACCAACCTGAGTAAGTTAGACCTAATTCTTTGGCACAGCCACTAAGATATTTTTCAGCAATGTGTCCCTCTACAGTGTATGGTTTTTCTCTGAGCCTCAGTGTCACCATCTGTACATTGGGGATAATACGGCCATTGCAAGGATCAGTTGAGATCATGTACGTAAGTTGTTTAGGGCACTGCCTGACACAGTGGAGTCATCCTATAATCCTCTTCCTTCTTTTTCTAAACCCACACTGGAACTAGGAAAGTCAAAAGATGTCATTTTGCTTTTAATGCCTAACATTTTCCTTTACTGTCATCTCAAGACTGTGAATTTGGCCCGGAAGTCAGACCCTGAGAAAGGTCAATTCCCCCAGCAAGACCCTAACTGCAGCTGCACTGCTATCTCAGGCAAGAGTAGAGGTTGTCCCCGCTGCAGTGGGGTATCCAATCCAGAGCCTCGCATCCCGCCTGGGCTCGCCACCCTGGGGGAGACATGTGCAGCTAAGAAATCAGATCAGATACAGGGGTGCTCAAAGCCAAAGTAGAAACATCAGGGGGTGAAATCACGGGAAGCTGGGGAAATGCCTGGGGCAGCCTTTACCTGTTGCCCAGAGAGGAAAATCCTCAGCCAACTCTCCCTGTTCCAGATAGTACCCTCCTGGCTGATATTTACCTATTTACACCTAAAGGCAGCTATAAATGTCATCAAGCCAGTAGCTTCATCATTTTCAGTAAGAAAAGTGAGATCAAGAGAGTTATGATTTGCCCTAAAGTCACAGTTAGAATATCTTTTTAAAATCAAAAAATTAAACAGCTTGGCCTCCAAAGCAGAGCTCCTTACTAACAGAACCTTCTCCATGAGCTGTGCTCTTCATGGGACCCTGATAAAGAACCACCTGCTTCTAAAAGTAAGGAGACAGCCAAGTACTTGCAGACACTGTGTCATCCTTCCACATCTCATCTTTTCACTCAGTAGAATAAGCATTATGCTTGTAAAGGTGAGGATGATAAAAAAAAAAAAAAACATCCCCTGGTGGCCGTTCCGCTCTAGCCACACAAGTCTGTGGAGCCCCAGCAGGTACAGACTTCATGTCACTGAGATACAGAGACATCCATCAGGGTCCACACACAGAGGTGCGGGCGGGGCGGAGGGTCCCCCAGATACTAGCAGGCAGTAGCACCTCAGGGCCTGCAAGGGCCAGGAAGGAGAGAGTGTCACTGGAGTCCTGTGAGACACAGAGCCTGTCAGGGAGGGCTACTGCTCCTTCTCCGTGTGCTGAACCCACTTGGAGGCCAGAAAGCTAAGATCACGGGTAATATAGTCAGTTGTCAATGGAAATTACCCAGGACGAGTCCTCCCCAAGACAGTGATGGACACACCCTGGTTAGGAACTTGGGAGGGCTGCTTCTCTAAGGGATTCTCATTCACTGCAGGAGCGGCTGGAGCCTAACTGGAACAGGGGCCAAAATGAGGTAGCCTGCAGGGAGGACACTAGAAGTGGCAATGGGGCACCAGGAAAGACCAGGAAAGATACTGTCACTAAAAAAGAGAAATTTACAACACGCCCCACAGAGAGAGATGCCCCTCCCAGAAGTAATCCAGCCCCCAGCGTGATGCAGAGAAGCACTACCCAGTACACGATGTGACTTACAGACACAGCCAGCCGGAAATGAGGTCACCTAAGATAAGCCTCACACTCAGGAACCATAACAAGCATGGACACGTGCAGAATTAAAGGTGGTGGAGCTGAAGTTTTAAGTACGAAAGGAAGCGTAGCAGGGGCCAGGGAAAGGGGGGCTGGATCCGCATAAGAGCCTCCAGCTTTGTTCATAAAATGGAGTGCTCCCGCATATCTTAAAAAAAGAAGACAGGACTTGGAGCTGCTGATAGTTGAGCACCTGTTCTGACCCAACCAGGAACAGATAAGCACTTCATCCATTAGCATCTCATTTAATTTCCTCTTCACATTGCTGAGGGAGCTCTTTTTGTCCTTGTTTTACAGATAAGGAAACAGACAGAGGACAGCTTAGTGGTTAGGAACACAGGTGTTGGGGTGCCTGGGTGGCTCAGTTGTCTGAGTGACCCACTCTTGATTTCAGCTCAGGTCATGATCTCACGGTCCTGGGATCAGGCCCCACATCAGGCTCCAAGCTCAGCGCAGAGTCTGCAGGAGATGATCTCCCTCTCCCTCTGCTCCTCCCCTCCTTGCACTCTCTCTCTCTCTTTAAAATAAAAAAAAAAGGGCGCCTGGGTGGCTCAGTCGGTCGAGCGACTGCCTTCGGCTCAGGTCATGATCCTGGAGTCCCGGGATCGAGTCCCGCATCGGGCTCCCTGCTCGGCGGGGAGTCTGCTTCTCCCTCTGACCCTCCCCCCTCTCCTGCTCTCTGTCTCTCATTCTCTCTCAAATAAATAAATAAAATCTTTAAAAAAAATAAATAAATAAAATAAAATAAAATAAAAAATAGGGCGCCTGGGTGGCTCAGCTGGTTAAGCGACTGCCTTCGGCTCAGGTCATGATCCCGGAGTCCCGGGATCGAGTCCCGCATCGGGCTCCCTGCTCGGCGGGGGGTCTGCTTCTCCCTCTGACCCTATCCCCTCTCATGCTGTTTCTCTCTCTCTCTCTCTCAAATAAATAAATAAAATCTTTAAAAAAAAAGATGGAAATGCAAATATATATACAAACAAAAATTTGCAAGAAATCCTAGATTATATATAGAAGAGGGAAAGAAATTCACAACCAAGACTGAAAACTCAGATCTACAAAAGAAAAATATAGTTATATTTGTTAAAAGTTAAAAATAATTATGGTATCTCGGGCGCCTGGGTGGCTCAGTCGGTCGAGCGACTGCCTTCGGCTCGGTCATGATCCTGGAGTCCCGGGATCGAGTCCCGCATTGGGCTCCCTGCTTGGCAGGGAGTCTGCTTCTCCCTCTGACCCTCCTCCCTCTCATGCTCTCTCTCTCTCATTCTCTCTCTCAAATAAATAAATAAATCTTAAAAAAAAAAAAAGAAATAGTATCCCTTCTCATGGGCGCCTGGGTGGCTCAGTTGGTCGAGCGACTGCCTTCGGCTCGGGTCATGATCCTGGAGTCCCGGGATCGAGTCGCACATCCGGCTCCCTGCTCAGCGGGGAGTCTGCTTCTCCCTCTGACCCTTCCCCCTCTCCTGTGCTCTCTCTCTCTCTCTCTCTCTCAAAAAATAAATAAATAAAATCTTTTAAAAAATTTTAAAAAGGAGCATAGGTGCTGAAGGCACACTCCCTGAGTTGCAATCTTTGCTGTGTGACCTTAGGCAAATTCTTACGCCTTCTGTACCTACGTTCTCTCAACTATGAAATGAAGTCAGGAACAACATCCACCTCCTTACATACTTTCACATGCTTAAAAACACTTCCAAGGTGCCAATACTGGTCAGTGTCTGCCACATAGAAGATGTGCAGCAAACGCTAGTTGCGGGGACTGCCCGCTGCCTAAATGCAGGCTGCCAATAAACACAGGCGCTTGGATTTGATTCCAGATTTCACTCCCAAAGTGGTAAGTGTTGTTACCACTCTGCCATGCCTGCATCCTGTCCCAAGTGACACAGACATCCAAAGAACAGAAATCCCTGAGCCCTATGGTGTCATAGGCTCTCTTTCAAACCTTGCAGCTCTCCATACCAATTGTCTAAGGAACCTTGGGACTGATTGCTCATTCCAGTTCCCGGGACCCTCAGCTATGGGAAGGCTCACTGACTGGCACAACCAGGGAAACCTCAAAGTGCCTGTACCTGGCCTGGAGCCGGCGCTCCCCCAGACTCTGCTGGGTCTGACTCTGTCCACACTCACTCTGACGCTCTGCACACAGTGGCCTTCCATGAGACTCAGAAGCTCCTTCGTCCAGTAAAGGTGGTCAGAGCAGAGGCACTCCCTCTCACCCTCTCAGAACCCACCGTCTCCTGGCTTCTCCACCCAAGGTCATGCATCCCCCTCCTGAGGTCTTCCATGGCCCCATGACAACGTGTGCTCCCAGCAAGGAGTCATTCCCAGGCTGCAGGAGCAATGTGCTCTTTCATCCTCATCTGCACCAGGAGTCTCAAGTCTGTCTTTTGATCATGAGCCAAGCTAGGAGGCTCAAAGCACCCTGGTTTTATAAGCTGTGTGATGATGAACTCTCCCAGTAGCCACAGCATGTGTTATAGACTGAATGTTTGCATCCCCCCAAAATTATTATGTTGAAGCCTAAACCCTGCTGTTAGGAGCTGGGGCCTCTGGGAGGAATTAGGTCACGAAGGTAGAGCCTCATGAATGGGATGAGCGCCCTTATGAGAAGAGACAGGAGAGAAATGATATCATCTCTGTCTCTTTCTTGCTCTCCCACTCTCTGCCATGTGGGGATTCACGGAGAGAACAGGCATCCGCAAGCCAGGAGGAGGGTCCTCACCAGACCCCAAATGTTACTGGGGCCTTCATCTTGGACTTGCCAGCCTCCAGAAGTGTGGAAAGTAAATTTCTGGTTTATGCCACCCGGTCTCTGCTATTTGGTTATGGCAGTCCAAACTGACAAAAACAGCTTGGAAGAAGGAAGAGAAGGAGAGAGGGAGGGAGGGAAAAGGAGGGAGGCCATTAACCCTAGGGGATGCATCACAAATGGTGACAGTCCAGGGACTGGAGTTTTCCTGGTTCCCCTCACAGTTCACCCCATAATAATACCCTGGCATATAAGGTCACTGCTGAACTTGGGGCAGTTTTCCTAGAGATAAGTGCTAACCATTAAAACCCTGGCTCTTCAATATTAATAGTCCAGAGGATGGTTTGCTGTGGCATCAAAAAGACCTGACTGTTACCTCAAGTCTACTCACTCGCTGACGGTAACTTGGGGAAGTTACCAAACCTCTTGGTCTCAGTTCCTGTGCCTGCTAAGTAAGAATGACGCCCCCTGCCCACAGGGTTCACGGGGTTGCTAGAGGATGAGACAAGGCGGGGCAGGCCAAGCATGTGCACAAGCACTCGGTGCTGACCCCCTGCCCTCTCTTTCTTTGGCAACAAGATGCAGCAGCCAGCGAGGGCCAACTTCCCAAGACTGCCAGCCTCCTCCCTCTGGGGACTTGGCCCACGGGGACCGTGACAAGACCCACACCGTATCAGCAATGGATCACCTGGGGTGAAGCAAAGGACAGAGGTGAGAAATGGCCAAGAAATCACGAGGGCCTGCTCACGCCTCTTCCTTCTCCGAATCCTCTGTCCTCATCTAGCCTTGTTGTAAAGCTGCTTCACAGCAAGAATCCCAGCTCCTGAACTAGGATGTACACTACTAGGAGGTGGGGTCCTTCTGTACCTCCCTGAATGCCTGGCTTTACTGCCAGGGACAGAAAAGGAAAATGCTGACGATCGAGGTTCCCACTAACCTTGGTAGTTTCCAGCTTCTTCTTTTTTTTTTTTTTTTTTAAAGATTTTATTTATTTATTTGACAGAGACAGAGACAGCGAGAGCAGGAACACAAGCAGGGGGAGTGGGAGAGGGAGAAGCAGGCTTCCTGCTGAGCCGGGAGCCCGATGTGGGACTCGATCCCAGGACCCTGGGATCATGACCTGAGCCGAAGGCAGTCGCTTAACCAACTGAGCCACCCAGGCGCCCAGTAGTTTCCAGCTTCTATCATATGCACAGTGTTGCCAGAGTCGCCTTTAAAAAAAAAAAAATTGAATTATCACATATTATACTTCTTATGCCTGAAACATCTGGATTTGTCCAAAAATATTTTCTAGAAAGGAGTCGAATAAACGATGGCTCGAGAACCTTTCCAGGTCTCAGAATCAGTGATTCTTTGCTAATAATAGAGCCCCTAAAACACAACAAATTTAAAATGATGCCACAGTTAAGAAAACTAGTTGTGGGAATAAGAGAGTTCACCTAGTATTTGATGATGCTGTGCAGAAAATGTCACCCTATACACAATGAGGAACCCCTCTTCTGCCCCGATGGCCTTAAGAAAGTGATTCATCCCTCCAAATCTCAGAAAATGGGGACGCTGTAATTGCAGCAGAGAGGCTAGGGTCCACACAAAGCTGAACACAGCAGAGAAAGGATGCAGGCTGGGACAGGAGGGTGACCGGACAGAGACAGCTGCATGGCCCTGTGCTCAAAGGCCACCAGGGTTAACAAGTAAGGAAAACTGACAGCATTTGCAGGGCACGCCGGAGAGCATCAAAGGCCTCTTTGTAAATCACCAGCTAAAGACTCTCCTAGGAACTGGTTCAAAAGCAGAAACTCAGGAATAATGGCCTTAAAACAAATAGAGAGGGCTGTATCCTTGCCTCTGAGGGACAAGAACCACAAAGAGCACCCAAAAGAGCATCAGCACCATGTGGGACAAGAAAAATACAGGCAAAGGTGAGGAAGTAACTTAACCTCCCTAGTAAAGAGACACTACAGTTTAACATCAGAATCCACCATATAGTTTGTATTCATCCCTTTAAACATACATTTTATATTGTTCTCCAATCAGAGTGAAGATTCTGATATCCTTCATAAAAATTTTTATGATATGAATAACCTTGCAAACTTCTGAGTGTTTCCTGCGAGCAAGATACTGTGGTAAGTGCTCCACAGCATTATCTCACGAAATTCTCCACATGACCCTAGCTGGTGGTACCATAGTAGTTACTATTTCAGGGAAAAAGAAAGCTGAACGCTAAGAGCTTACACACACACCTTTTCTAGGTCACACAGATACAAGGAGGAAGAGCAAGATTTGAACCCAGAGACAGTGAAACTAAGGACAAGAGCAGAGACTCTCAAAATTCAGTAGGAGTTCTCTGGGGATCCTGTTAAAACTGCAGGCTCTCAGGGCACACCTCCAGAGTTTCAGAGTCAGTGGGACTGTGCTGGAGGGCAGGATCTCAAGCACGCCCAGATAATACCAATGGGTGTGGTCTGGAAGCACTTTGCTCGATGCTTCACTGTATCATAACACCTCTTTCGCTAACCTTCGAAACAGTCCCATGCTAAAGATACTGTTCCAGGTGTTGTGTTTGGATACATACACAACAGAATCAAGGTTCAAAATCCCAGAATGGGCCAAAGCAGGTCAACAGCTGCAACTCCTTGGAGAATTTTCTCTCCTTGTGGTTTTTTTCTGCTTGAGTTCTTCCACACAAATGATAGCATGCTCTCCTTTATTTCAAAAGAAAAGGCGGCAAAGAGCATTACAGAAGACATAGTTCCTAAAACAACAAAAGGGATCAGGAAAACATATAGGCCTGCTCTAACTTGCTCTGTTCCTGTTCACCGAGAGGAATCCAAGCACCGAAAAATTCAACTGGAAGACTTCAAGCGTCTCCACATCACCATCTTTTATTTACATGAAGTAAGATTTTTAAATTACAAGTCTAATAAACGGTGGAATTGAAGAAACAAAACAGATGAACATAGGGGAAGAGAAGGAAAAGTAAGATAAAAACAGAGAGGGAGGCAAACTGTAAGAGACTCTTAACTACAGACTCAAACCGAGGATTGCTGGGGAGGGAGGGGATGGGGGAATGGGTTAACTGGGTGATGGGCATGAAGGAGGGCACTTGATGAAATGAGCACTGGGTGTTGTACGCAACTGATGAAACACTGAACTCTACCCCTAAAACTAATAATACACTATATGTTAACTAAATTGAATGTAAATTAAAAATTTACAAAAGAACAGGTAGGATTCACATGAAGAAACATATATGAACTTTAAAAAGAGAAGATATCCCTTAATGCTTCATGGTCATGAAAAGTCACATAATTAAAATGTAAAAAAGACTCCAAACCCTGAATGTTAGCAGATAATAAAACTTACGCATTATATATCAAAAAACGGTGGAATATAAGATCCTTTTAAAATATATGAGACTTGATCAATATGGCCAGTTCAAAAAATTTTTACATGTCATCATACAGGGACTTTTTATGTTACTGGGAATAGGATGGTTTGGATTGGTTGTTTTGGTTAGAGATGCTACCTAAAGAGCACCTACTTTTTCTTAATATGGCTGTATTTCTTAGGTTTCTCATACCAATATTACCACCAGGTTTATTCTTTAAAAATGGGTTTTCTGAGTAAAATTCCATCTGGAATTCACGACTGCCCCTTGCTAATGGTTTTCATCAACTACAAAAATTACAACTGATAAAACTAACATGACTTTACTGAAATGATGTATTTTCTAACTTCCCTCACAATGAACATGGCACTCTTTCAAAATGCTGATCTAACATCTTCGTATCACTAGCTTACCGGCTCCACCAATCATTACTCACACTGAGTTTTGTTTTTTGGAGGGTTTTGAGGTGGGGGTTTTTTTGTGTTTTTTTGTTTGTTTGTTTTTAGTTTTGCATTCTTATTTAAATTCTAGTTAACATACAGTATATTAGTTTCAGGTATAGAATTTAGTGATTCATCACTTACATACAACACCCAGTGCTCATCACATCAAATGCCCTCCTTAATGCCCATCACCCATTTAGCTCATCCCCCTACCTACCCCCCTCCAGCAACCCTCAGTTTGTTCTCTATAGTTAAGAGTCTGTTTTATGGTTTGCCTCTGTTTTTTTTTTTCTTTTATGTTCATTTGTTTTGTTTCTTTAATTCTACATAGAGTGAAATCATATGGTATTTGTCTTTCTCTGACTTATTTCGCTTAGCCGTAATACTCTCTAGTTCCATCCATGTTATTGCAAGTGGCAAGATTTCATTCTTTTTGGCTAAGTAATATCCCATTGTGTATATATACCATTCTACTCATCATCAGGGAAATACAAATCAAAACCACAATGAGATACCAACTCATACCTGTCAGAACAACACAGGCAACAACAGGTGTTAGCGAGGATGTGGAGAAAGAGGAACCCTCTTACACTATTGGTGGGAATGCAAGCTGGTGCAGCCACTCTGGAAGACAGGATGGTGGTTCCTCAAAAAGTTAAAAATAGAACTACCCTACGACCCAGCAATTGCACTAGTAGGTATTTATCCAAAGGATACAAAAATGCTCATTCAAAGGGGCACATGCACCCCAATGTTTTATAGCAGCATTATCCACAATAGTCACATTGGGTTTTAAAAAGAGTTTATTGGGGCACCTGGGTGGCTCAGTCAGTTAAGGGTCCAACTCTTGATTTCGGCTCAGGTCATGATCTGAGGATCCTGAAATCCAGCCTGTGGGGCTCTGCGATGGGCATGGAGCCTGCTTAAGATTCTCTCTCTCCCTCTCCCTCTCCCTCTGCCCCTCCCCCCCCCCAGTGCTTATGTGTCACAGTCTTTCTCTCTCTCTCTCAAAATACTCAAAATAAATTAAGTAAATAAAATTAGCTTATTAAATAATGTTCTTAGAGAGGCAACAATTTTGACTTGTCATAAAAAGTTACATGTCTTCATGCTGTTTAACAAGGATGATATGTGAGACAGAGTTCTAAGCTGCTCTCCACTGACATCCTCCAACCAGTGCAGCATGATGTGGTCACTTCTGCATTTCTAGAGTAATGTTTTTTAAAGTCTGTTCTATGCTATTCTTCAAGGACTGATGCCTAATGACAGAAAGCCATTTTTGGGGGATGCCTGGGTGGCTCAGTCGTTAAGCATCTGCCTTCAGCTCAGGTCATGATCCCAGGGTCCTGGGATCGAGCCCCGCATCGGGCTCCCTGCTCAGCGGGAAGCCTGCTTCTCCCTCTCCCACTCCCCCTGCTTGTGTTCCCTCTCTCGCTGTGTCTCTCTCTGTCAAATAAATAAATAAAATCTTTAAAAAAAAAAAAAAGCTATTTTTTTCTCTGTCCCTTCTGCAGTACTGGAGCCAGGAGTATTCCCACCATAGGCCAGAATTTTTACTTTGTTCACTTTAATAAGCTCTGTCACCTCTCTGAATTCAAAAGTCCACACAGTATCACAAGATCTGCTTGTATGTAGAAAGCCTCTGAAAAGTTGGCTCTGTCCCTGGGTGTCTCTGTCCCCTGCTGAATTTATAGCCTTATTGAACCCAAGTGGAACTTGAAGGGCAAGTGGGGGATGATCTGTGCAGACTGTGTGAACTCTTCCGGGCCCTCCGGAAGAAAACATTGTTTCCTAACGTGCGTTTCTGTGTAACTGATACGCTACAGCTTAAGAGGGAGAAACTGTGGATGTCCTGTGGGGAAGGCCTATAGAACAGAAGCCACATGGCCAGGACTCAACAGGAGGTGCCTCCTTTCTGCAATGGCCTCTTAAGCAGCCCCAGAAACTGGAGAGCTGAGTCAACAACCCAGAAGTGCTCAGAGAACCTGGAAGTGAAACCACACCAGGTGGCAAGGAGACCCCCATCCCCATCTTTCAAACAAGGCTCTAGAAACCATACCTTACCGTCCCTAAGCACTGGAATGTACAAAGTCCGGGCAGTTCTCTTGGCAAATAAAGCAGAAAATACTCACAGCTTTCTCCTCTGCAGTGGCTGGAAAGACCACTTTATACTTTAAAAATTAAAAAAAAAAGACTTTCAGATTTTTATATATGTTTAAAATACTATGGATTAGGGAAACCCCCCAACCTTTTTTTTAAAGTTTTTATTTAGGTCATTTCTACACCCCACTCAAACTCACGACCCCAAGATCAAGAGTCTCATGCTCCTCTGACTGAGCCAGCCAGGTAAACCGCCCCCCCCAACCTTTTCATAAAACAACAATGTGTGTCAAACACTAAGTTACAGAAGGGTGATGGGCCCAGCTACAGCTAGAAAGTCTAACACTTCTATGTAAATTTCTCAATAACGGTTAGGAGAAGAAATATGGAGAACTTTAAAAACTGATGATTGGGGCAAAAAATGGAATCATAAACTTACTCAAAATCTAAGACCATCATCATGCACTTGAAGTGACTTAGAAATCTAAAGCAAACAAGGACTTAAAAGAACACATCATGAAAGCTCTTTATTTCACAAAGAAACTAGTTTACAGTTGGCCCCAAAGTCTTATAGTTTCTTTTCTGCTTTAACGTTTAAGCAAGATTTAAATTCAAGAAGAACAAAGACTTTATCAGAGATTTTCCTTTGATAACCAAGAGTGAGGAACCGGACTTCAACTCGGAAGATGACTGGAGGCCAACAGATACTGAAAATGGAAACCATGATGCATGAGCACAGGGTGAGAAGTGGGTTAATAGCTGGGCTGTTTTAAAGCAACTGTAAGTGGATTGGCCGGAAACAGGCAGTTTGGTGACAAAGAAAATCATCCCTAGAATGCATGGCATGCTGGACCAGAGAGAAACCTGACAGCTCATCTAGTTTGACCCCCAATTTGCACAGATGAAGAACCTGAGGGTCAGAGCGGGACAGGTACTTACTTACCACGTTTGCTCAGCAGATTCAGAGCAGAGTCAGGACTACCATCCCTGGCTCCTAATGCTGGGGCCCACAACCGTTCCATCAAGCTGCCCTGCAGAGCCCACATTAAGGTTCTGCTTCCAACACTGAAAAGTCAGATCTTAAGTATGTAAATAAAGCAAGAAGTAGAAGATGTCTTTGGTTTTTTAGATATATTTTCCGTATCTTTCAATGTGTGGAAGCCAGGTCTGTGAGTCACTGACATTCATAAGAGGATTGGACCTCTGTGAAAGGAAAGGGAAGGCAACACAGAATTAGGGAGAAAAAAATCTCACCTTCCCATTCTTCATTTGAGATAGTGGCAAAGCTCCAGACAGAAGTGGTGTATTCAGTACGAAGTCGTCACAGAAAAGCTGTGAATGCAAGAAGCACCTCTTCTCTATTTATTCATAGTCAAAAATCAATCCAAATGCTAGACCCCAATTTTTACCATTATCGGGGCTCTCACCCATAGCTAGACAAAGGTCTTTAGGAGTTTTTCCACATCAAAAAATGTTTGTAGATGACCCTCCATCCCTCTCTCCACACTGGTTACTGCTGAGTGGCTTCCCACCCAATTCCCTAGAATCCCTAGAACAGGATCCCTAGAAATTGAGGAATGCTGCTCCATCAATGCCCCTGGAGCCCAGGAAACATGGCTGAGATGTGCCCCAACACCTGGGGCACACCATCCACCATCCCCTTGGAGTTCCAGCCCTTTCTCAATCCTGTCTGTATTTAAAACTGTGATATTTAGTTCATCATGAATTTTTAGCATCGATTTTTACTTTTTAAAATGGCACTAGAATACCATTTACATGGGTTACTGAGATTTTTGGAGTCCTCTCAAATTTTGAGCTGAGTCAAATGCCTCACTTGCCCCACCCTTGCCCTTGCCCTGTCCCCCCCTTAAAGCACATGAGAAAGTGGGTCACAGGTCACCACCTCTCATGGAAGCCACATGCCATGAGATTCTGTCTCTCCCCCTGGCTTGGGTGGGAGTCTCTCTTCATCATCACTTTCCACTTCACTCACCTTCTACTCCCCTAACATCTCCTCCCCACAGCCTAAACCTCCCTGGAGTTTCTGCTCTCTAAGAGCAGAAGCCAGGACCTGGAGGAGGGAAGGGCGCCCCTTCGAACACTTCGTCTTCAGGCCCATCCACAACCTTCCTCAATGCAAGGAAGTCAAAGTCAGGCTAAGAATGGATTTGGGGGAAGAAGAGACCAGGGAGAAAATGGTAAAGAACCACAAATGCTCCTAACTGAATCAAGAAAGAAGTGTCCCCTAACTGAATAGCCACCAAGAGTAGCAACAAAGAAGGGGGTTTGCACAGCTGCACGTCCACAACAAAGGGTCTTTGCTGGAGAAAGTGGACTCTGAGTAAGTGGTCTCTCCTTGGGGCAAGGATAACAATTTGTGTTTGAGTAAAGAAAATACAAGCATGACAGGGCGTGAAGGGAGACGGTGAAAGAACCCAACTATTAAAAACTGACCAGCCAAGTTCCAAGCTTTGGGGCCAAAAACAAAAATAAAAATTTCAGATTCTCTATGAAGATGTAGGAAATGCAGTAAGAAGAGTTACGATCTGGGAGGAAACTTCTGTTGAGTGAAGAGCCCAAAAATGTTGGTGAGCAGGTAAGAGGAGACACGAGGGAGCATGCTGAGAAAATGTAAGAACAATTAAGTAAGGAAAAAAAATAAAGCGAGAACAAGGTCTCCAGTATTCAAACTGGAGAGGCTGAGAGGGGAGAGGAACAAAGTCTGCCCAGGCGGCACGTGACTGCTGTAACCATTCACAGTCTGACAGCTTTTTGTTTCCATGCAAGGAGGCCACAGGAGATCCCAGCCAGAGTGGAAGCTCTGAGGGAAACCCCGGGATCGGGCTTGGTTGCACCGCTGGATCTGAGGACAAGGGCAGGTGTGAATCTCTTCTTTAGGCTGACCAAAGAGACCTGCTGAGGACAAGGGTTGCCAAGAGGCATAGCTAAGTGAGGATTTTTTTTTTAATTTTTATTTAAATTTTAGTTAGTTAACATAGAGTACATATTGTACAATATTGGCTTCAGGAGAATTCAGTGACTCATCACTTACATTCAACACCCAGTGTTCATCACAACAAGTGTCCCCCTTTATGCCCATCACCCAGTTACCCCATCTCCCACCCACTCCCTCCATCAACCCTCAAGTTTGTTCTCTATCGTTAGGAGTCTCTTATAGTTTGTTGCCCTTTCTCCTTATTTTCCTCCTTCCCATATGTTCACCAAACTATGGAAAGAGCCTAGAGGTCCATCAACTGATGGATGGATAAAGACACAATGGAATATTACTCAGCCCTCAAAAAACAATGAAATCTTGCCATTTGCAACGACGTGGACAGAGGTAGAGGGTATTATGCAAAGCGAAATAAGTCAGGCAGAGAAAGACAAATACCATTTGATTTCACTATGTACAATTTAAGTGCAGATTCTTAAGGAGAGAAAGACAGACATGCTTGAATCTGGAAAGAAGCGAGTGCTAAGGGTGCAGAGGAGGAGCAGAAAAAGCAGAGAGAGAGAGAAAAAAATGAGAATGGAGAGAGAGAAGGTACATGAAAGAAAGAAAAAAACGAGCTTGGTGGTTTGAACCAACGCTCCTTTGAAAACCTGTTAGAAGAGCAGAATTTATCAACTGGGAACTTAAATAAACCATCCTCCACTCAAATACCACAAGCTCAAGAAAGCAGAAACCCACGCCTTGAGCTTCTCTCTCCAACCCACCATCAATATAGCACTGGCAGGGGACATGTGCCCCGGAAGCCCAAGCCCTGCCATGACCCACTAGCTCAGCAAAGGCATCCCCACTTTGCTTCTGGGATGGCCTCTTTCTCACACAGGCAGTGTTAAAAGCTTTCAAGCAGGTACGGCACTTCCTGGTAGGTACCTAATACAATTCTCTACATGAAAGTTAGACAGTTCAACAGTCCCCCTGTGTTTTTAAATCAGAAATAGTCATCTGTGACAACTCAGTCAAAATAAAACCCAAATAATTCATTATGCTTTCAGTTCTACTTTTTGTACGGGGCCTATTTGTGTAAAGCTAGAATCTGAAATCAATAAACTCTTCTACATAGACTCTATCTCCAACCCATCTAACATCTGAGAGCAAGGAGACAGATTTTTGTAAGATGTTGGGACTTCTTTCCAAATATGCATCATATGCATTTTTGCGAATCATCTACTAAGAAAATATTGACTTCACTTGAGTCCTAGCGGTTTTGTGGTTTGTTTCTTGAACTTTCTTCCTCTATGCTACACAAGTTTAATAATATTTTGGCTAATCAGTTGGGAAAGGAAAGGGGTAGAAATAGTTTTTTATCACACAGTCTCCCAAGCTAACAGATAAAATTTCTCCATTTATACTGACATAAACATCTTTCATAGTATAAGAGAAAGTTATGACTACATGAGAAATACTGAAAACATATTCTCTACTTTGTGGTCATTTCAATAATATTTTATGGTGGGAACTCATAAGAGTTTGAAACAATATAAATGTTACAGGCAACTTAGCTCTACTTTTATTAAGACTATTTTTAGAGCAGCTTAAGGTTCACAGCAAAATTGGGGGATGGTACAGAAATTTCCCATATGCCCCCTGCCCCTAAACATGCCCAGCCCCACCCATTATCAACAACCCCCCCACCAGAGTGATACATTTGTTACCATCCCTGAACCTACACTGATATATCATAATCACCCAAAGTCCAGAGTTTACATTAGGTTTCGCTCTTAATGATGTACATCCTACGTGTTTAGACAAATGTATAATGACATGTATTCATTACTATGGTATCCTACAGAGTATTTTTACTGCCCTAAAAATCCTCTGTGCTCTGCCGATTCATCCCTTCCCCCAACCCCCATCCAAACAACCCCTGGCAACCACTCATCTTTTTATTATCTCCATAGTTTCAGAGTAAGAATGTCATAGAGTTAGAATCATTCATTATGTAGCCTTTTCAGACTGACTTCTTTCACTTAGTATTATGCATTTAAGTTTCCCCCATGTCTTTTCATGGCTTGACAACTCATTTCTTTTTGGTGTCGAATGATTTTTCATCCTCTGGATGTACCACAGTTTATTCATCCATCACCTACTGAAGGATATCTTGGTTGCTTCCAAGTTTTGGCAATGTGAATAAAGTCGTTATGAACATCTGTGTGCAGCCTTTTGTGTGGAAATAAGTTCTCAGCACCTCTGAGTAAACACCAAGGAGTACAACTGCCAGATCAGATAGAGAGTAAGAGAATTTTAGTTTTTAAGAAACCACCAAACTGTCTTCCAAAGTAGCTGTACCATTTTGCATTCCTAACAGCTATGGTTCAGAGTTCTTGCTCCACATCCTCGCCAGCATTTGGTGTTGGCAGCTCTGGACTTTAGGGATTCTAAATGGTGTTCAAGCAACATATTTAATGAAAAAAAAAAAATGAACATAATCCTCAAAAGGTGGTTTTGCTGAGTGATTCCTTTAATTAAGTAACAGTTAAATCCTATAACCTAGGGCGCTTCCAAACATGGCAACAGGTAAATTATAATACACTTCACAGGTTAGTATCAAGAGACCTAAGAGTTTGAATTATAGACACTGAGCATCTAACTCTGTCAGGAATTGTTTGGACCATCAACTTGCTTATCTCCATACCAACAATATAGTATACTTGTTGAATCTCTGTGGACATACTACTGGATTTGGAGCCAGATAGCCAGAGTCTAATTCCATCTCAATATGCCTCTCTCTCTTTCTTCCTGAATAAAATGAAAGGTCTGGACTAATCAGGCTTATAGGGGGTTGAGTAGTTCATTTCAACAAGTGAAGCAAGCCAGTGGCAACTACGAGAAACTAGGGATCACCTGCCTCAGAAAGACTGGGGAGCTGTGGTTCTCCATAGTTGATTCTTGCTGTGTGGAATATACATCTCAGTTTGCCAAATCTGTAGATTTCTCATAAAAAGGCAGAAATCTCTATTTGAATAGGATACCTCCTAATTTGTATCTGTTGGAAACAAATTATTGCAAAAACACACTGAGTGGGACACGCATGCTTCTGGCCAAGATGGAGTAGCCAGATTCAGGCCTACCCTCCCATTTGAAATAAACAAAAACAGACAAAAAATGTAAAACAATGATTTCAAGATTCTGGGCATCGTCAATGAGGGACAGTAACTTCTGAGAGGTGGAAAATGAGGTAAGCCCTACAACTGCCCCAGCGTGAGAGAGTGCTCTAGTAATTTAGTGCAATAACAGTAGTTTTACCAAAAAAAAAACGATGCTGGAACAATTTGATATTCATATAAAAAAATAATAAACTGCCATGTAAACTTCAGACCATCTACGTAATTCACTTCAAATGAATTTGGACCTTAATGTAAAACCTAAATTATAAAATTTTCACAAACATAGGAGAAAACCCTTATAATTATTATGACTATTGTATGAACCTCAAAATAATTATGCTGAGCCAAAGATAACAGACAGAAAAAGAGCACACACTGCATGACACCATTCAATAAAAATTCTAAGAAATGCAGGGCTCCTGGGTGTTAAGGCAGCTAAGCATCCCACTCCTGGTTTTAGTTCAGCTCATCATCTCAGGGTTGTGAGATCAAGCCCCACATCAGAATCCGCACTCAGCATGGAATCTGCTTGAGATTCTCTCCCTCTGCTCCTCCCCAGCTTCCAAAGATGCATGCACTCTCTCTCTCTCTCTCAAATAAATAAATAAATCTTTAAAAAAAATTCTAGAAAATGCAAACTAGTCTATAGTGACCAAAAGCAGATCCGGGACTGTCTGGAGGGGCTGGGAACCTTTAGGTGGTGATGATTATGTTCATTATCTGTATTGTCATGATGGTCTAACAGGTATATACCTTCACCTAAGCATATCAAGTTGAATATTTTAAATATGTGCAGTTTATTGTATGTCAGTTAGGCCTCAATAAGACTGTTACACACACACTAAGTGGCCAAACAAAATCCAACTGCAGGCAAAACCTGGTGTGCTGGCTGCCAGTTTTCAATTCCTATATTCAGTGACATCTGGAGTCACTTCCAACGATCTGTGATTCTTTGAAATTTACTCAAGGCTGCAGCTAAGATATAATTTCCATAGAAAGTACATGTGACTATAGAAAATCATTCTAGGAAATATTTGCAGTTGACAATTTGGATATACTGGATGTGTCTATTAGCATAAGCAAGAAGGCTCCCAATGCAGTTTTGACTTAATGATTCTTTGACTTTATGACGGTGTGAAAGCTATATGCATTCAGTAGAAACCGTACTTTGAATTTTGATCTTTTCCCAGGCTAGCCAAATGCAGTACCATCCTTTCTCATGATGCTCCCAGTCAGCCCCACAAACATGAGGGTAAACAACCCGTGTACCCACAGTCATTCTGTACCCATACGACGACTCTGCTTTTTACTTTCATTTCAGTATCCAATAAGTTACATGAGACATTCAATACTTCATTATAAAATAGGTTTTGTGTTACATGATGCTGCCCAAGTGTAGGCTAAGGTAAGTGTTCTGAATATATTTAAGGTAGGCTGGGCTAAGCTATGGTGCTCACTAGGTTCAGTGTATTAAATGCATTTTCAACTTAGACTTTCAACTTACAATGGATTTATTGGGACTTACCCCATCGTAAGTCCAGAAAAATCTGTGTAATTACTGGATAATTATAAAGTAAGTCTGTGTCATCACAAATAAGTAAAATAGATTGTTCATTTTCAACGGATCTGTGTTTCCTTGTCCCTTTGGCAGAGCCTGTAATGTTCTCAGAGCCCAATGGGGTAAAAGGTGCAAATGTATCTCATGCTACATTCCAGGACAATTAAATCATGATATCAAGAGGAATGTTGTAAAAGATATTCCAAGAATGCCTCCCTTTTCCAGCAATTCTAGTATTTAGGAGTACCGCAGGATGTATATATTACATGACTAGCATTCACACAGTAAAAGGCTTTGGGGCTTTACACACTCTACAACCACACATACAAACCTGTGTGCACACCTCACTACAAGGTAATGTCTTATCTCAGCATCAGTGAATATAGATCATTTGAAAAACACTTATGCATATTTTTCTTGTATGACAATATTCATGGGTACATGGGCATATCATTGCTTATAGGAATATATTCATGGATACATAGGTGGGTCACTACTTATAAACACTATTCCAGATTTAAACTGAAACTGCTCAGACAACTGGAGAACCAGAGGTGACTGGTAGTCTGGTAACCAGGTTGTCATTACCCTCCCCACCAGTATCAGCTTTCATTTGCCATCAGATCATTATAAAAGTGCTGGAGTTGATATAACCCAGTTCTGCACGTAAGAAGAGTCCCGACATATTTTGTGACAGATGGTTACATGAAAAGGGGCCTGAGGAGTGTCACTTGTTCTGCATCAAAACAATATGATAAAGGGTTCTATTGTCATGGGTCACCCCATTTTGGTCCTCTTGATGCAGGTGGAGCCCCATAAAACCCCATCTGGAATGTTGTCCATTTGTGCAGAGAGGCACTATTCACAAGGTTTTTTTTGTTTAACTTCTTTATATTGTGGTTTTGAAAAAATGTTGGTGGCATTAAGAACACTCAGACACCGGACAATTTTCGTAGCTCAAGTTGTGGGTAGAATAAATGTCTCCTGCACCATGTTGGGGAAGTCCAGACAAGTTCTTAATAGCAAAAGTAAATAGCACTTCTTCATGATGGTCCAGGACCCCTGCCTTTGGCTTCCATTGATGAATAAATGCCTGCCTTTTGTTTCTGAACAATTAATCTGATATGAGGCCACTGAAAAATTATAATCAACATCTTTAGAACAGGTAATTAGGAAAAAGGCCTTTTGTTATTGTTGTTGTTGTTGTTGTTTTTGCTTAAGACCCACTAAAGAAAATTGTTCCATACATACTCGTGCTGCTAAGGCAGTTTGAGGATCTTTCTGGTTGAGCATTCTTCTGCAAGTGCACTGTAGGTGGATTTTCTCCGTTCGGTTCTCAAGATAGAATATTCATTCTTAAAATACATATATGATTTAAAATATATACAGTATTGAATTAAAAGTCATAAGGAATAACTACGGGCGCCTGGGTGGCTCAGTTGGTTAAGCGACTGCCTTCGGCTCAGGTCATGATCCTGGAGTCCCTGGATCGAGTCCCCGCATCGGGCTCCCTGCTCTGCAGGGAGTCTGCTCCTCCCTCTGACCCTCCCCCATCTCATGTGCTCTCTGTCTCTCTCATTCTCTCTGTCTCAAATAAATAAATAAAATCTTAAAAAAAAAAGTCATAAGGAATAACTAAAACATTTACATGAAAACATAGCAGTAACTCCTAAGTATGACTTGATAGGACTGTTACTGCCAGAAAGGTCCTGAAGTAGACAATCTCTCCAGAAAAGTTGGGAAAAAAAAAAAACAAACCTAACTTTAAAATAAACATTTCTATTGCTAAGATGGCAGTGGGAATTTCATGAATACTCTGATAAAGAAAACACCTCTTGCCTCCAGAAACAATACAAACAGCTAATATTGATGTTCCACTTATGTGCTAGGTGCTATTTAGACTCATTCAGTTCTCAAAAAATGCTATGACGTAGTCACTATTATTATAGACGAGGAATCTGAGGTAGGTAGTCATTAAGAAACTTGCCCATCACACACCTAGTAAGTGGCAGAGATAAGATTTGATGTGGCTCCAAAATCAAAGTCCTTCAACACCATGCTATCTTGCCTTTTGAACCCACAGAGCACTACCTTACTTGCCCAGACCACTGTCCTCTACTAACTAACCACATGCAAGGCCAAGCTGTTTACATGTGCTTTGTTTAGTTCCAGCTGGCTCCCTGCTCTGCTGCCCTGCTAAGAAATTCCATCATCCCAGCTCTGTCCATCTAGTTTCCTGCAAATAATCTTTAAAAATGTAAACCATTGGTTATTACTGTTCATTTACCTTTAAGAGTAAACAAGGCTGTAAGAGCAAATTTTGATGGGAAGAGAGTATTTGAAAGAAAGAGGACTCCTAGGGATGAAAGGTGACAGCTCCAGAGGCAAGAGGAGAACAAGAAGAACATCACTTGGCCAGTCTAGGCTGACTTGGGATTTTCAGGGACTGACTCCTCCAAGTTTAGCACAACTTCAGTAACTCATCTACTGATGGCTATTAAGTCTTGATCAGAGGGACTATGGAGCTCTGCACTGAAACCAAGGGGTCAGAGGGGCAAAGCTGGTGCATGGCACTCCTCCATCCAGCCTGGAACAAGCTTCACACAATGCCATGTCCTCCTAAAATCCCCACAGTGAAAGAAGGGTCTTCAGGAAGGCAGCTGGGATCTGAGGATAAGAAGGCTTCTTCTCAAGAATGTTCTCATCTGAGAGGTAACAGATCAAGGTTGCCTTTGTGGGCTACTCTTAGACCCGCTCCCTGCAGAAAAGGTCCACAAAACTCGGCTTACATTTTCCTTTGCTGATCTTTTTCCTACCCTTCCCCAGTTTTGGAAGTCTGGGTCTATGGCCAGAAAGACCACAGGGATGGATACTCTTCTTTTCCCATTCCACCCTGACATCTATCCCTGGTAGAAGTTGTTCCCAAAGGCTTGATATACTCACAAGAGCATCTCAATGTCCACATCTACACATTACAGTACAGGAAATTATGGAAGAATTCTATGTAACTGGGCACGGTTCTGTTCTTCTCTAACTCAGACCTCTGGAGCTCCATTCATGTAAAACTGGACAGATCAGCCCATTCTTCACAGAGAATGTGTGTGCTGTGCTTAATCAATGTCTGCCACTCTTTCCTGAAAACATAACAGTAAAGTTATACAATAACAGGTGGACATTTTATGTGATTCACTGTGATTTTCTATTTATATGCTTTTACCATGTATAATTTTGGGCTGCTTATCTGAATTTTGTAATTATGTAAAGAAATTTCCTTGTGAAACAAAACTACTGAATTGTCCTCCTACAAAGTTCTAAATTGGTTTAATTTTAAAAGAATCTGGAAATTGCAATGTGAACCATTTAAAATAGTAACATTTGAAGCTACTTATCTTTCTAAGTAAGGTTTTGCTCAATGCTGTGCAGTCAAAACACAAAGAGGAGTGGTTTAAAATCTATAACCCTGATTTCCAGTTTTTGTGCCCCTAAAATAATGGCTTTGTTTTTCCTTTCTTTCTTTCTTTCTCTTTCTTTCTTTCTTTCTTTCTTTCTTTCTTTCTTTCTTTCTTTCTTTCTTTTCTTTTTCTTTCTTTTTCTTTCTTTCTTTCTTTCTTTCTTTCTGTTTCTTTCTGTTTCTTTCTTTCTCTTTCTTTCTTTCTTTCTTTTCTTTCTTTTCTTTCTTTCTTTCTTTCTTTCTTTTTCTTTCTTTTTCTTTCTTTCTTTCTTTCTTTCTTTCTGTTTCTTTCTGTTTCTTTCTTTTTCTTTCTTTCTTTCTTTCTTTCTTTCTTTCTTTCTTTCTTTCTTTTCTTTCTTTCTTTTTTAAAATTTATTTGACAGAGAGAGACACAGCAAGAGAGGGAACACAAGCAGAGGGAGTGGGAGAGGGAGATGCAGGCTTCCCGCCAAGCAGGGAGCCCAATGCAGGGCTCGATCCCAGGACCCTGGGATCATGACCTAAGCCGAAGGCAGACGCTTAAAGACTGAGCCACCCAGGCACCCAAAGTCTTTGTTTTCAATGCATGTCTCCCCAGTGTGTAAAAGTGAAAGTCTGATTTTATAAAGTAAAGGTGTACTAGTCAATTGCTCTGAAAACTCTCCTTTGAGATCCCATTCCCATTTTTATTTTTTTGGTCAGCTTTGGAGCTGACTTCGTACTCCAATGTCCCATCTCTCCTGTCACCCTCTGCTACTCTATCCTTAGTCACAACCACCTCCTCTGCATGCCCCTCTCTCGTCAGACTTCTGGGTTGTTTTGAGTTGTATGGGATCATTCACCCTCTACTTTGTGTGATCCTTGAATCATGTCTTTCATGCATGGGTGGAAAGATAGAGAATGACAGGTTAAGCCAGCCTGCATGGATAACAGGATCTAGCCTGACTTTTCCGATTCCTGGAGTGGAACGGGCCCCCGGCACAGCAGACAGAGATGTGAAATGCTCCTAATTAAATGAGCAGTTGTTAGGGCTTTCAGTAGGATGATGCTGGCTGACCCATCCAAGATGGGAGCCAAAGGATTCTCTGGACAAAGAGTGCCTCCTCTTCTTTCGGCATCTGGACCATCACTGGTCTAAGCCGCCCTGGAAATGCGAGCAGCTCATGACAGCAGCAGGAGAAAGCCAGGGTCTGATGGAGCTCCCAGTTTATGCCATGAGGCAGGTGAGCTGGAAGGGGGGTGAGTGGACCCTTTCCAAGCCACAGAGTGCCTCCTCTTCATAACCTCCAGAAGTCACAGAGATTATTTTCATTCCTGAGTAAATAAAAATTGTTCTGGAAAAGTATGCTTAGGAATGGAAAGGAAAGGACTAAATGTAAAATCCTCCAACAGGCCTGGTTTCTTTATAACCAGGCAACTGCTGGTGAATTGCATAATATTTAGCTCTTTGTTGGTGCTGCCTTTCAGGCTTTAGCCTGCCTGACCCAACAGCTGCTTAACTTGGCTCCAGGCATTTATGACTTTATTTTGAACAAATCTCCCAACATTTTCATTTGACTTTTCCCAACTCGACTATGCAATTCAGAATTTGTTTTAAATTTTACGGTTCTTTTTTTCCCCTTCTCTCTCACTCTTTCTCTCTCTCTCTCCCTTTTTCTCCTTCCCCTTCTTACAGCTGGTGCTTTGGAATTTGAGTTGGTTTTCTTTCCAGCAGCAGATTTTGTGATGCAAAAGAAAGGAAGTTTGCAGAAGGGAAGGGGGCAAAACAGGGGAGAAGGGGAAGGTCATTTTACTAACTCTTTGGATCCCTTCAGAACAAGCTAAAACCTAATACTGTATAAACAGTGAAGTGCACAGTAGAGTCAAAGTATTCAATAAACATTTACTGTGAATGGAGGCATTAGAATAGGCTTAGGCCCCGCCTGAATTCCCATGAAATTTGTAAATATTTCTTTCATTTGTTCTCCATTTACAATTAGTTGCGGTCAAGCTGATCAAAGCCAAAAGAGGCCTGTTGCATGTGAACCCGCATCCCTCACGATGACATCCACGAAGCAGAATGAAATATGGAATATCAGGTTTCCACGGATGTATGAACTTGTAAAAAATCTGAAAGAATAGGAGGTTTTTCACACTGAGTAATGTGAAACATTTGGTGCGGATTGTAGGCCTCTGCAGAGGGAAAGAGAGAGCCCAAATCCATCAGGCTATAAAACAGAAGCAGGCCCAAGCAGACACAAGGGCCTCCCCCCACACCACCGCCCCCATGTCCAGTGATTTAGCTGTCATAGGCTCTCTGCCCTCCAGAGGTCCTGCAAAGGAGCCCCTTGGGCAAGGAGACAGGAGGCACCCACAGGTCCACTGGATGCCAGTTCTCCCATGGTCCACATTCAGCTCCATCCCACCCCACTCCTTCTGTTGCTGGATTAAAGAACTGTTGTTCCCCTACCTGAGCCAAATACACAAACACCTTTTAATTGCAGCATTCACAAAGCATTTTCAATCAGACAAGTGTTAAAGGACTTGGATAAGCACTTAGGCAGGCTCTTCCCATTTTTACACACAGTCTAAATAGATAAATAACCCCAAGTGAATCCAGAAGTATACACTATCACAAAGTCTCAAAAAGCCACATATAACTGCTCCCCCCTAGCTCACTCATACTTTGTCTTCTTTTGCAGACTTTCTCCTTCCACAAAGGCTATCTATCACACAGTCTGTAGGGCTCTTCTTTTCTTTTTGACAATTCAGAGCATTTTAGTTCCTTTCTATGTTTTTTCCTGCTGTTAAGCAATAATGGGATCTGAGGTAGGGACATGGGCAGCTTTAGCAGTTTATACTCTTTGGCCTCCTCAAATGCCTAAGGCCATAAGGCAACATCTTCCTCCTTTATTAGAAAACTGAGCAACCAGTACTGCTAACTTAATAAAAGACCTCAGGGTAATTCACAAATATGCAGAAGGAAACAAGCAAGGGTTATTGCCAAAGATTTCCAACGAGCAAAGGCCAGCAGACTTAAAGCCTAATGCAGCTCTCTTTGGAAAACACAAACAGTCCTTCCTCACCCCCTTACAGGGGCTGTAATTCCCCATCTCTCCTCTCCATATTTTTGAGGGGGACACAGTGTTTTAGGGAGCATATGATGTTCAAGGTAAAGTCTGGCACCAAAACACCAGGGAGGAGAGCAAGGCTGCAAACCACCGTGTTTCACTACGTTGAGGAAAGGATTAAGGTGAGGATTAAGACTGGGGTAGGTAAACAATTAGGAGAACCGAGTCTTCATGAAAGCTCAGCCTCCCCCCTCCCTGCTCTCTCCGCCCTCCTCCTGCTCAAAACAAATGAAGACCCAGTAGCCTATACAAACAATGGATGATGTTGGTGGGTGAGGAATAAAGTGTCACCTTTGAACTGAAAGCTACTATGCAACACTGAGCTCTTCTTTCAGAGGAAGTTTTCCAAAGCTCTGGGTTGGAACTGACCTGGGCTTCTGCTGCTGAACACAAAGCTCTGCCCCTGGACTCAGGAGAATTGATGGACACCCTCTGATGTAGGAGAGTGAGACCCTAATGTTCATGCAATCAAAATAGAGAATCATCATCTGACCTTGCATGGAGGCCTCTGGCTTAGGAAAACTGAATCATCCCAAACTTTTTAGAATTTGTTGGGCAGGGCAGAAGGAGAATAACCTTTAAATAGTGTCACAAACAGTCTCCAAAGAACTCGTGAAAACAAGGAGCTGCACCCAAATGCTATTTTGGCAATTTGGTCACAAACTATTTGAAATGTGATGGGTTGGGTTTGTTTTCAAATGATCATGAGTTGATAGTTTTTAAGAAGAGAGCACTCAAAGGAAATTTACAACTGGAGGTTTGGCTAAAACCAAAATCTACTCAATATGTTTAGCACACTCATCGTTTGCCAGGATGTGGGTGACTACAGACACTCTGGGCGATACCATCCAGCCTGGCACAGGGTAGAGAAGTTGCTTCAGTATTTTTCCTAAATGAACATCCACCATCCATTTCAAGACCACCACCACCCCAGAACCCACTTCTATACATCACAGACTGCACCCATTCCTTCCTCCTTGGAGGTAACCACGTTGGTAATTTATAGCATTTACCGCTTACGTAGGTATCCTAAAACAGTATATAGTTTGTCTGTATTTGAACTTTACGATCATGGAATTATACCAACATATTCTTCTTTAGTGACCTGTTTTTATTCAATATTGTGTTTGTGAGATTATCACTGTCGATACATATAAATGTGTTTCATACTCTCTGCTATCAGTAATCTATAAGTATACATCTTTCTTTAGATAAATCTATTAGGGTTTTCCAGACAAACAGAAACCAGTATATATCCTATTGGTTCTGTGATTGATAGATAGATAATATATAAATATAAAATGAGGAATTGGCTCATGCAGTTATGGTGGCTGAGAAGTTCCATGATCTGCCATCTGCAAGCCAGAGACCCAGGAAGTCTAATGGTATAATTGCACACCAAGTATGTAGGCCTAAAAACCAGAGAAACTAATCATGTAAGTCCTAGTCCAAAGACAAGAGAAGACCTATATCCCAGCTCAAATAGGCAGGCAGGAAGCAAAAAGGGTGAATTCCACCTTCCTCTCCCTTTTGTTCTAGCTCGGCTTTGAATGAATTGGATGATGCTCACCCACATTGGGGAGAGTAATCTATTTGACTGAGTTCAGTGATTCAAATGCTAATCTTATCTAGAAACACCTTCATAGAAATACCCAGAAATAACACTTAATCTAGAGACCTCCATGGAGCAGTCACAAGATTAACCATCACAATAAACTACTGGGTTATTTATATACTATATTTATGTATACTATTTATATAAATATATACGTTATATATTTTTGTTCATAAAAATGCCATCATAAATATCAATGTACATGTTTCCTGGGTGACATATACAAGATTTTCTCTAAGGTACATACCTGGTCATGTAATTCACAGGTCAGAGGACATGCTCATTCATGGTTCAATGCTGTCAAAGTCATGCCCAAAATAGTTATATACATTTCTACCTCTAATAAGAGTGGATGACAATTCCTATATCTCCTTATCCCAGTTAACACTTGGTATCGTCCAACAATGGAGTATGAAATGAAGCTTACTGTTATTTCAATTTGCATTTCCCTGACTAGTAATGAAACTAATCATTTATCCATTTGTCATGTGAAAATAATTCTGTAAAACTTCTATGTTTCATTTGCCCATATTTTTATTAAGTTGTTTCCCTTTCTTATTCATTAGTAGGAATTTATATATTGTGAATAACATTTTTATACAATTTGTGATATCTTTTAATGAACAGGAATTCTTAACTTTATTGTAGACTATTTTAATCAGTATTTCCTTTATTAGTTATGCTTTTCTGTGTTAAGTAATCTTTCCCTACCTTAATGTCACAATGATATTCTCCTATATTAATTTCAAAATATAGTCTTATCTTTTACATAGGGGCTTTAGTGTACATGAAATTAATCTTCAAGTATTATGTGAGGTAGGAATCAAATGTCATTTATTTTCCAAATGTATAACCAATGGTCTCAGCATCATTTATTAAAAATACATTCTTTCTTTGCATCTATTGAAATGATCTTATGATTTTTATCCTTTCTCTTATTGATGTGATGTATCACATTGATTGATTTATGAATATTGAACCACCCTTGCTTTCATCCTGGGAAAAAAATCTCACTTGATCATGGTGAATGATTTTTCTGGATTTGGTTTGCTAATATTTTGTTGAGAATTTTTGCATCTATGCTCATCAGAGATATTGACCTACAGTTCTCTTTTTTTTTGTGATGTCTTTATCTGATTTTGGTATCCAGGTAATGCTGACCTCATACAATGAATTTGGAAAGCACGTGATAAAGCGCAACACCCATTCATGATAAAAACCTTCAACAAAGTAGGTTTAGAGGGAACATACCTCAACATAATAAAAACCTTATGTGAAAAACCCACAGCTAACATCATACTCAATGGGGAAAAACTGAGAGCTTTTCCTGAAGGTCAGGAACAAGACAAGGATGTCTACTCTCATCACTTTTATTCAACACAGTATCGGAAGTCCTACTCACAGCAATCAGATAAAAAAAAAAAAAAAAAAGACTTCTGAATTGGTAAGGAAGAAGTAAAACTACCACCATTTACAGAAGATATGATACTATACATAGAAAACCCTAAAGACCACCAAAAAATTACTAGAACTGATACATGAATTCAGTAAGGTCACAAGTTACAAAATCAATATACAGGAATCTGTTGTTTTTCTATACACTAGTAATGGAAGCAGCAGAAAGAGAAATTAAGAAAACAATCCCATTTATGACTGTACCAAAAATAATAAAATACCAAGCAACAAACTCAACCAAAGAGGTGAAAGACCTGTACTCTGAAAGCTATAAAACACTGATGTAAGAAACTGAAGCCAACACAAAAATATAGGAAGACATTCCGTGTCATGGGTTGGAATAACCAATATTGTTAAAATGTCTATATTATCCAAAGCCCTCTACACATTTAATGCAACCCCTATCAAAATACCAATAGCATTTTTAAAAGAACTAGAACAAACAAACCTAAAAATTGTATGGAACCACAAAAGATCCCAAATAGCCAAAGCAATCTTGAAAAAGAAAAGCCAAACAGTACGGTATCAGCACAAAAACAGATCAGTAAAACATAAAAAAAAAAAAAAAACAGAAATAAACCCATAATAATATGGTCACTTAATCTTCAACAAAGCAGGAAAGAATATCCAATGGGAAAAAAACAGACTCTTCAACAAATGCTGTTGGGAAAACTGGAACACTCTATGTAAAAGAATGAACCTGGACCACTTTCTTACACCATACACAAAAAGAAACTCAAAATGGATTAAGGACCTAAATGTGAGACCCAAAATCATAAACATCCCAAAGAGGGGCGCCTGGATGGCTCAGATGTTTCAGCGTTTGCCTTTGGCTTAGGTCATGATCCCAGCATCCTGGGATCAAGCCCTACATTGGGCTCCCTGCTCAGCGGGGAGCTGGCTTCTCCCTCTCCCTCTGCCTGCCACTCCCCCTGCTGGTAATCTCTCTCTGTCTGTCAAATAAATAAAATCTAAAACAAAACAAAACAAAAAAACCCAGCGTTAAAAAAAAAAAAATCCCAGAAGAGAGCACAAGGCATTAATTTCTCTGACATCAGCCATAGCACCATCTTTCTTGATAGGTCTCCTGAGGCAAGGGAAACAAAAGCAAAAGTAAACTACTGGGACTACATCAAAATAAAAAGCTCTCCCCAGTGAAGGAAACAATCAACAAAACTAAAAGACAACCTACTGAGTGGAAGAAAATATTTGTCAACAACATATCTGATAAAGGGTTAGTATCCAAAATATATAAAGAACTTATACAACCCAATACATACACACAAAAACCCACAAATAATTCAATTAAAAAACAGGCATAAACAGATATTTCCCCAAAAAAGACATACAGATGGCCGAAAGACACATGAAAAGATGTTCAACATCACTTATCATCCAGGAAATGCATATCAAAACTACAATGAGTTATCACGTCACACCAGTCAAAATGGCTAAAATAAACAACACAAGAAACAACAGATATTGGCGAGGATGTGCAGAAATATGAAGCCTCATGCATTGTTGGTGGGAATGCAAACTGGTGCAGCCACTGTGAAAACCAGTATGGAGGTTGCTCACAATTTAAAAATAGAACTACCCTATGGTCCAGGAATTGCGCTACTGGGTATTTACCCAAGAAATACAAAACATGAATTCAAAGGGATACATGCACGCCTATGTTTATTGCAGCATTACATACAATAGCCAAATTATTGAAGCAGGCTAAGTGTCCACCGATAGATGAATGAATAAAGAAGATGTGGTGTGTGTACACACACACATTATATATATACCTGTTCATATATATGTATATATAGAGGAATAGTACTCAGCCATAAAAAAAAATGAAATCTTGCCATCTGCAACAACATGGATGGATCCAGATGGTATAATGCTAAGTGAAATAAGCCAGTCAGAGAAAGACAAATGCCACATGATTTCACTCATATGTGGAATTTATGAAACAACAAACAACCAAAGGGAAAAAAAGAGAGAGAGACAACTATGGAACAGACTCTTGACTATAGAGAACAAACTGATAGAGGGGAGGTGAGTGAGGGGTTGAGTTAAACAGGTGAAGGGGATTAAGGAAGGCATGGATCATGAGGAGAACTGAGGAATGTACAGAATTGTTGGATTACTATACTATACACTTAAAACTAATACAATATTAACTATATTGACATTAAAATAAAAAACAACAAAAAAATGAATCGTGGATCACTACATCAAAAACTAATGATGTATTGTATGGTGACTAACATAACATAATAAAATAAAATTTAAAAACAATCTTTTTCTTTCACTCTCCCAAATAATTTTAACAAATATCTTTATATTCATGGGTCCATTTTATACTCAAGTGTTCTATTTTATACTCCTTTACCAAAAACTGCTTACTGGATAGAGGAAGCAAGAAGAAAAGAGATGCATGAACAGGAGCTAATCGAAAAAAAACATCAGAAGCAAGGAAACAAAGGGAAATAATGTGCCCACATACGCTCTTCTTCATATTTTTCTTGTTCAGAAAAATTACAGCACTCCTTCAACCTGTAGCTTGCGATCTTTCATCTGTTACATAAAACTCCAGCATTACTTCTCCATAACTCCTTCTGCCATGTTCCTTCTCATCCACTTTTGTTTTTTAACGTTTTAACTCTGTCCCATGCATTTATGCTCTTTCTAAACTTGTCCCTTTCCATTTCGTTCTTCAGTATAGACATTTATTCAGATCTGTTAGTTTACTCATTTTCTTATCTGCTATGTCTAATCTGAAGTTAAAATACATCTGCTGAGTTCTTAATTTTAGTATTACATTTTTCCATTTTAGAATATCCACTTGATTTTTTTTTTTACTTTCTCATTCTTTGTCAACATTCTCCATATTTTCTTTTAGCTATTTTAATGCACTAATCACAATTATTTTAAAGCTGTATCTGATAACTTACACAACTACCTCCCTGCAGGGTCTGCTTTCAATGAAATTTTCTTTCTTTTTTTTTTTAAGTGAAGTCTTGTCCTATGGTATATTTAATTTTTTTGATAGCACATAAGACATTTTTTATGCTGCTCTGGCTGTTGTTATTATCCTCCAGAGGGACTTGAACTGCAGTTAATTTTATAGGCAGCTAAGGTCCAGCAAGGATTAAACTGATTTGATCTTTAGTCCTGTGAGGATCTGCCTGGCTCTGGTTCACTCTTAAGCCGACTGTGTAGCTTCTTGGGGTCCTAACTGAAAGCTCGGGGGTGTTTATCAGGGCAACCTCTTCTTACTAGGCCCTGAACTCTACTATTTGTCCCTCCAGCTCTGGAAGACTATGGAAAGCTCTGGTAAGCTTCTGGATCTCTTGGCCATAGCTTCTGTTTTCAGAATCTATACTTGCCTGAAGGCAACCTAAAAGCAACCTCCAAGGGGAGGAGCAAGATGGCGGAGGAGTAGGACACCTAAATTTTGTCTGGTCCCAGGAATTCAGCTAGATAGTTATCAAACCATTCAGAATACCTGCAAACTCAACAGGAGATCGAAGAAAAGAATAGCAACAATTCTCTGAACAGAAAAGCAACCACTTTCTGGAAGGTAGGACATGCAGAGAAGTAAATCCAAGGCGATATACAGGAAGATAGATGGCGGGGGAAGGAGCCTCCATCAGCCACTACTGGCAAGTGATAGAGCCACAGAGCACACAATCAAAACTTTTAGAAGGCAGCTGTGATGAGGGACATCACTACAGTGGCTAAACAGAGGGGGTGGAACCCTTGCTGGGACAGTGTGGTCTCAGGACCCTCGGGGTCACAGAAAGACCAGGGGTGCCTGAGTGCAGCAGAGCTCCCAGGTATCAGAGCAGAGAAGCCGGCTGCAGAGATGGAGCCGAGGCGCCGGCTCTCAGCTCGGGTTTGCCATAAACCGTGATCCATGGCACAGTCGGACCACTGCTCCTCCAGCAGGGACCCAACAAGTGGCAGATCCGGGGAGACTCTCCTTCCTCCCCCAGGAGGAGCGGCGCGGGAGCGCACTGCAAAGATCTGCTGGGTTTGGAGACTCCACATGGGGTCGTGAGCCAGAGATAGAAAAGCTCAGTCACAGGCCAGGTGAGCACAGAATGTGGCTGGACACCGGGGAGATGGAAGTGACTGACTGCTTTTCTCTGGGGGCACACTGAGGAGTGGGGCCCTGAGTTCTCAGCTCCTCCGGGGTGGAGATTGGGAGGCCACCATTTTCACTCTCATCCTCCAAAGCTGTACGGAAAGCTTGTAGGGAACAAAAGCTCCCGAGAGCAAACCCAAGCAGATTACTTAGCCCAGACTGGCAAGGGCGGGGCAATTCCGCCTCCTGAAAAGACAAACCATGGCAACAGGCCCCTCCCCCAGAAGATCACAAAGAACAGCCAGCCAAGACCAAGCTTACCGATCAATGAGAACGGCAGAATGCCAGCACTAGGGGAATACTGCACATAGAACTCATGGCTTTTTTCCCCATGATTTTTTAGTCTTTCAAAGTTAATTTTTTAAATTTTCTTTATTTTTTCTTTTTCTATTTTTTTAGTTGAATTTTACTTCTTTCCTTATTAAACCAACATCTTATCAATTCCTTTTTTAAAATCTTTTTTAATTTTTCATTTTTACACTCATATTCTATCTCTTCATTGTATTTAACCTTATTTTTTGTATATATATAAGTTTTGCTTTAAAATTTTGGGATACAGTTTCTTCGAACAGACCAAAATATACCCTAAATCTAGTGTATGAAATTGTCCTAGTCTCCCGCCTGATCACATTTTTTTTTAATTTTATTCTTTCTTTTCAACCAACTTATCAATTCTTTTTTTTTAATTTTTTAATTTTCATCTTTACAGTCATATTCCATCCCTTCCTCGTATTTACCCTTATTTTTGTATATATATGAGTTTTTCTTTCTTTAAAATTTTGGGAGGTGATTTCTTCTAACAGAACAAAACACATCCAAAATCTAGTGTGTGGCTCTGTTAGTTTCACCAGCCTGATCATATTCTTTTTTTATTTTTCCCTTTCTTTTTCCCCCCGGTTTCGGGTCTCTTCTGATTTGTTTAGTGTACATTTTTCTGGGGTCATTGTTAACCCTTTTAGCATTTTGTTCTCTCATTCATCTATTTTCTTCTGGACAAAATGACATGATGGAAAAACTCACCTCAAAAAAAAAGAGCAAGAGGAAATATCAACTGCCAGGGACCTAATCAATACAGACATTAGTAAGATGTCGGAACTAGAGTTCAGAATGATGATTATAAAGATACTACCAGAGCTTGATAAAAGCATAGAACATACTAGAGAATCCCATTTTGGAGATATAAAAGAACTAAAATCTAACCAAGTCGAAATCAAAAAGGCTATTAATGAGGTGCAATCAAAAATGGAGGCTCTAACTGCTAGGATAAATGAGGCAGAAGAGAGAATCAGTGATATAGAAGACCAAATGATGGAGAATCAAGAAGCTGAGAAAAAGAGATAAACAACTACTGGATCATGAGGGGATAATTTGAAAGATAAGGGATACCATAAAGGGAAACAACATTGGAATAAGTGGGATCCCAGAAGAAGAAGAAAGAGAGAGAGGGGCAGAAGGTATATTGGAACAAGTTATAATGGAGAACTTCCCTAATTTGGGGAAGGAAACAGGCATCAAAATCCAGGAGGCACAGAGAACCCCCCTCAAAATCAATAAATAAGGGTCAACACCCCGATATCTAATAGTAAAACTCACAGGTCTCAGAGACAAAGAGAAAATCCTGAAAGCAGCTCAGGACAAGACGTGTGTAACCTACAACGGTAGAAACATTAGATTGGCAGAACACCTATCCACAGAGACCTGGCAGGACAGAAAGGACTGGCAGGATATATTCAGAGCACTAAATGAGAAAAATATGCAACCAAGAATACTATATCCAGCTAGGCTGTCATTGAAAATAAAAGGAGAGATAAAAAGCTTCCAGGACAAAAACTAAAAGAATTTGCAAACACCCAACCAGCCCTACAAGAAATCTTGAAAGGGCTCCTCTAAGCAAAGAAAAAGCTTAAAAGTAACATAGACCAGAAAGGAACACAGACAATATACAGTAACAGTCACCTTACAGGCAATACAATGGCACTAAATTCCTATCTTTCAATAGTTACCCTGAATGTAAATGGGCTAAATGCCCCAATCAAAAGACACAGGCTATCAGATTGGATAAAAAAACAAGACCCATCGATATGCTGTCTGCAAGAGACTCATTTTAGACCCAAAGACAGCCCCAGATTGAAAGTGAGGGAGTGGAAAACCATTTACCATGCTAATGGACACCAAAAGAAAGCTGGGGTGGCAATCCTTCTATCAGACAAATTAGATTTTAAACCAAAGACTATAATAAGAGATGAGGAAGGACACTACATCATACTTAAAGGGTCTATCCAACAAGAAGATCTAACAATTGTAAATATCTATGCCCCTAACATGGGAGCAGCCAATTATATAAGGCAATTAATAACTAAATCAAAGAAACACATCGACTACAATAATAGTAGGGGACTTTATCACCCCCTCACTAAAATGGACAGATCATCTAAGCAAAAGATCAACAGGGGAAAAAAGGCTTTAAATGACACACTGGACCAAATAGACTTCACAGATATATTCAGAACATTTCATCCCAAAGTAACAGAATACACATTCTTCTCTGGTGCACATGGAACATTATCCGGAACAGATCACATCCTGGGTCACAAATCAGGTCTCAACTGGTACCAAAAGATTGGGATCATTCCCTGCATATTTTTGGACCACAGTGCTTTGAAACTGGAACTCAATCACAAGAGGAAAGTCAGAAAGAACTCAAATACATGGAGGCTAAAGAGCATCCTACTAAAGAATGAATGGGTCAACCAGGAAATTAAAGAAGAATTTAAAAAATTCATGGAAACAGACGAAAACGAAAACACAACTGTTCAAAATCTTTGAAATGCAGCAAAGGCTGTCCTAAGAGGAAAGTATATAGCATTACAACCCCTTCTCAAGAAACAAGAAAGTTCTCAAATACACAACCTAACCCTACACCTAAAGGAGCTGGAGAAAGAACAGCAAATAAAGCCTAAACCCAGCAGGAGAAGAGAAATAATAAAGATCCGAGCAGAAATCAAAACCAAAAGAACAGTAGAACAGATCAATGAAACTAGGAGCTGGTTCTTTGAAAGAATAAATAAGATTAATAAACCCCTGGCCAGACTTATCAGAAAGAAAAGAGAAAGGACCCAAATAAATAAAATCATGAATGAAAGAGATCACAACCAACACCAAAGAAATAACAACAATTATAAGAACATATTATGAGCAACTATATGCCAGCAAATTAGATAATCTGGAAAAAATGGATGTATTCCTAGAGACGTATAAACTACCAAGACTGAACCAGGAAGAAACAGGAAACCTGAATAGACCCATAACCACTAAGGAAATTGAAGCAGTAATCAAAAATCTCCCAACAAACAAGATCCCAGGGCCAGATGGCTTCCCAGGGGAATTCTACCAAACATTTCAAGAAGAATTAATACCTATTCTTCGGAAGCTGTGTCAAAGAATAGAAATGGAAGGAAAACTTCCAAACTCATTTTACAAGGCCAGCAATACCTTGATCCCAAAACCAGACAAAGACTCCATCAAAAAGGAGAATTACAGACCAATATCCCTGATGAACATGGATGCAAAAATTCTCACCAAAATACTAGCCAATAGGATCCAACAGTACATTAAAAGGATTACTCACCACGACCAAGTGGGATTTATTCCTGGGCTGCATGTTGGTTCAACATCTGCAAATCAATCAATGTGATACAATATATTAATCAAAGAAAGAACAAGAACCATATGATCCTCTCAATAGATGGAGAAAAAGCATTTGACAAAGTATACCATCCTTTCTTGATTAAAACTCTTCACAGTGTAGGGATAGAGGGTACATACCTCAATATCACAAGAGCCATCTATGAAAAACCCACAGCAAATATCATACTCAGTGGGGAAAAATTGAGAGCTTTTCCCCTAAGGTCCAGGACACGGCAGGGATGTCTACTATCACCACTGCTGTTCAACATAGTACTAGAAGTCCTAGCCACAGCAATCAGACAACAAAAAGAAATAAAAGACAGCCGAATCCGCAAAGAAGAGAAACTCTCACTCTTTGCAGGTGATATGATACCTTATGTGGAAAACCCAAAAGACTCCACCCCAAAACTGCTAGAACTCATACAGGAATTCAGTAAAGTGGCAGGATATAAAATCAATGCACAGAAATCAGTGGCATTTCTATACACCAACAACAAGACAGAAGAAAGAGAAATTAAGGAGTCGATCGCATTTACAATTGCACCCAAAACTGTAAGATACATAGGAATAAATCTAACCAAAGAGGCAAAGGATTTGTACTCAGAAAACTATAGAATACACATGAAAATAATCGAGGAAGACACAAAGAAATGGAAAAACATTCCATGCTCATGGATCAGAAGAAAAAATATGGTGAAAATGTCTATGCTACCTAGAGCAATCTACACATTTAATACAACCCCTATCAAAATACCATCCACTTTTTTCAAAGAAATGGAACAAATAATCCTAAAATATGTATGGAACCAGAAAAGACCCCGAATAGCCAGAGGAATGTTGGAAAAGAAAGGCAAAGCTGGCAGCATCACAGTTCCGGACTTCCAGCTCTATTACAAAGCTGTCATCATCAAGACAGTATGGTCCTGGCACAAAAACACACACATAGATCAATGGAACAGAACAGAGAGCCCAGAAATGGACCCTCAACTCTATGGTCAACTCATCTTCAACAAAGCAGGAAAGAATGTCCAATGGAAAAAAGTCTCTTCAACAAATGGTGTTGGGAAAATTGGGCAGCCACATGCAGAAGAATCAAACTGGACCATTTCCTTATATCACACACAAAAGTACTCAAAATGGATGAAAGACCTCAATGTGAGACAGGAATCCATCAAAATCCTAAAGGAGAACACAGGCAGCAACCCCTTCGACCTCAGCCACAGCAACTTCTTCCTAGAAACATCGCCAAAGGCAAGGGAAGCAAGGGCAAAAATGAACTATTGGGACTTCATCAAGATAAAAAGCTTTTGCACAGCAAAGGAAACAGTCAACAAAACCAAAAGGCAACTGACAGAATGGGAGAAGATATTTGCAAATGACATATCAGATAAAGGACTAGTATCCAAAATCTATAAAGAACTTATCAAACTCAATACCCAAAGAACAAATGATCCAATCAAGAAATGGGCAGAAGACATGAACAGACATTTCTGCAAAGACATCCAAATGGCCAAAAGACACATGAAAAAGTGCTCAGCAACACTCGGCCAGGGAATTCCAAATCAAAACCTCAATGAGATACCACCCCACACCAGTCAGAATGGCTAAAATTAAGTCAGAAAACAACAGATGTTGGCGAGGATGCGGAGAAAGGGGAACCCTCCTACACTGTTGGTGGGAATGCAAGCTGGTGCAGCCACTTGGAAAACAGGATGGAGGTTCCTCAAAAAGTTGAAAATAGAGCTGCCCTATGACCTAGCAATTTCACTACGATATTTACCCCAAAGATACAAATGTACTGATCCAAAGGGGCACACGCACCCCAATGTTTATAGCAGCAATATCCAGAATAGCCAAACTATGGAAAGAGCCTAGATGTCCATCAACAGATGAATGGATAAGGAAGATGTGGTATATATATATACAATGGAATATTATGCAGCTATCAAAAAAACACGAAATCTTGCCATTTGCAATGACATGGATGGAACTAGAGGGTATTATGCTAAGTTAAATGAGTCAATCAGAGAAAGACAAGTATCATATGATCTCACTGATATGAGGAATTTGAGAAACAAGACAGAGGATCATAGGGGAAGGGAGGGAAAAATGAAACAAGACGAAATCAGAAAGGTAGATAAACTATAAGAGACTCAATCTCAGGAAATAAACTGAGGGTTGCTGGAGTGGAGGGGGGTGGGAGGGATGGGGTGGCTGTGTGAAGGACATAGGGGAGGGTATGTGCTATGGTGAGCGCTGTGAATTGTGTAAGACTGATGTATCACAGACCTGTACCCCTGAAACAAATAATTCATATGTTAATAGAAAAATAAAATAAAAATAAAAATAAAAGCAACCTCCAAGTGCTGTGCTCACTTTTCTTGCAGCTTTCCTCGTAATCTAGATTTGGGACCTGAAAATTCTCACTGCCTACATAGCTCTCTGCACCTTACAACCCTTTTTTTTTTTTTTTTTGGTATTTTTTGTAGCTTTTCTCTCAGGGTTGGTCTGAAGTATCCTTGTACACTGTCACTGGAAGTGAAACTCTTGTACTTTCTTTTTTGATCCTATTACAAAGCCTATCTTTTATTTTTCTTTATTTTTTATTTAAATTCAATTAGCCAACATATAGTACATCATTAGTTTCAGATGTAGTGTTCAATAATTCATCAGGTGTGTATAACACCCAGTGTTCCTCACATCATGTGCCCCCTTTAATGCCCGTCACCCAATTACCCCATCCCCTCACCCACCTCCCCTCCAGCAACCCTCAGTTGTTTTTTTTTAAAGATTTTATTTATTTATTTGACAGAGAGACAAATGGACAGAGAGAGAGCACAAGCAGGGAGAGCAGCAGAGGGAAAGGGAGAAGCAGGTTCCCCACTGAGCAGGGAGTCCACTGCGGGACTCGATCTCAGGACTCTGGGATCATGACCTGAGCTGAAGGCAGACGCTCAACAAACTGAGCGATTCAGGTGCCCCCTCAGTTTGTTTTCTATAGTTAAGAGTCTCTCATGATTTTTCTCCCTCTCTAGTGACTTCCCATTCAGTTTTCCCTCCCTCCCTATGATTATCATATGGTTTTACTCATATGTGGAACATAAGAAACAGCAGAGGGTCACAGTGTATTTTCTTTAAAATGATGTTATTTTGTATCTTTCCATTTTGACTGAATTTTACTTTTCCTTAAATATGACACATTCAAATGATATGTCCATTGACCCTGGAGGGAGGCGGGGGGCGGGGGGCGGGGAGGGTCTTCACTCTTCCTCAGTGAGCTAGGATCCTGAACCAGGTGTCAGGAGAATCTCATCTGTGTTATTGTTCAATTGGTGCCCTTGCTGGGCTTCAGCTTCCTTATCTGTAAAACGAGAGATACAAATGCTAAATATTTTCCAAAAGTCCTTTTAGCTCCAAACTTTCAATGGCTACAAATAGCCGAATATTGCTTAATCCATTAAACAAGAGTTATGAATAGTTATTTAAATTACTTTATTAAGACACACAGTCTAGTAGAATCTAGTAGAATTTAAACACCAGAGGAGTATAGCTCCTATAGGACTTGAGTGAAATTCTTTTACAACTATATATATCATAGGAAGTTACCTTTTATGTGAACAGAGCTGGGCACTGGCCTTCCCATATAAACATACTTTATTTTTGCCTTTGTACATTTTGGTGCAACTTTTTTTGGGGGGGGGGTTAAATGTTCTAAGGTTTATTGTGTCTGGAAAACAGTAACAGTATGAATGTATGTTAGATTTTATTTATTTATTTATTTATTTATTTATTTATTTATTTATTTTTATTAATTTCTTCCTACATTATTTTTTTATTTTCCAAGTTTTCTTACTTTATTCAATTAGCCAACATATAGTACATCGTTAGTTTTTGATGTAGTGTTCAATGATTCATTAGTTGAGTATAACACCCAGTGCTCATCACCACACGTGCCTTCCTTAATACCCATCACCCGGTTACCCCATCCCCCACCCTCCTCCCTGTTACTGTTTTCCAGACACAATAAACCTTAGAACATTTAACCCCCCGCAATAAATGTTATCTTATTAAGACTAATTTTCAGTTATAGTTGTTATACAGAAATGGGACCAGTTTTACCAAACTGATATTTATATCCAGCAATGTAACCAAATTCTGAGTAATTCCAATCATTTACTTATAGATTCACTAGAGTTTTCTAATAAATCTTAATTACTCATATCATCTGTAATTACAGCTTTGTTTCTTCCTCTCTAGCGTTTATATATGTTTAATCTCTCCTTGTTGCCTCACATGTTGGTTGGAAACTTCAAACCAATGTTGAATCAAAGTGGTGATAGAGGGCACTGTTGTCTTATTTGCAATCCTAAAGATAATGTTTACACATGTTTTCCAACAAGTCTGATCCTTGCTGAAAGTAATTCGTAAATGCCCTTTATCAGAATAAATACGTTTTCCATTAGACCTCATAGGCTAAGACTGAATGTGCAGAAATCAAAGTTAGCTCAGGTAGGTGTTCAGCAAACTCAAGGAACACCAACTCCGTCAGCGTGTGACTATTTACAGAATTCCAGGACCATGTCTCACTCCCTATATAGAGGAAGCAAGTTACAGAAGTGTCTTATTTACCCCTTCTGGGGGGCCTTGCATTCCAGATATATTATTAAGTTCCATTTTTGGCTCCTGGGCCCCAAAGCAACATTAGCATATATAGATTCCTTTCCTCATACCGCTTCTTCACACTCTTCCCACATTTTATCAGAAAGTTCTAAAGTCATCTCTATTCTACTCCCCTGCTGATGAAAGACATCAGCTAATCACCAACTTTCATACAAAAGCACTTTTTTTTATAATTGAAAAATGTTAAGCTCTCCCATTTGTCTTCTTTTCAACATACCAGATAAAATCAACAACCTTTTTTACTTTACCCCATGCCTGGTATTTATTCGTGTCCTCTGAAAGTCCCCAAAGTTCATCATAACTGCACTTTAGCACCAGCATCCTAAGTGGGGCAAATCTAGAGAGACTCCTAACCACACCAAGTACCAGGGAAAGGTGGCACCAGGACTTCTTGCTCCCCGAATTTCACATGCTCTGATTCTTCTTTGCTTTTGAATCATGGCCCTCCTTTGCTGAATCACTGTTCACAGGCAGTTCACTTTGACGTCTGGGTACTTTTCTGATGTGTTAGGATAGAGGTTCTCTGTGACTAGCAGGACTGTGACATGCATCCACACTTTCTCCCCTCTTGTCACAGTCGCTTAATATTTTAGTCCTGATGGGTTTCAGGAGGTTATCAGTTTTGTCCAATTACCCATCACAGGCAGATGGAACCATATGTCCTATACTTACTCTTCTCAACCACTAACGAACATGATTAGTAGAACTGCCTCAGGGCCAACTACTTCAGAGCTCCTATCAATAAAGCAACATTCCCACATTCATATGGAAGACCCACTATCTAGCTGCACATTATGGAACTTTTTGAAAATGCCAATACCTCAGCCCGACTCCAAAAGAATCTCATTCAATTGGCCTGGGGTGGGACTGCCCAAGTGATTTGAATGTGCAACCAGAATTAAGTGCGCTGATCAATATCCCTGATACACTGTGCCGTATCTTGTATGTTTTGAAAGCACAATAGCTCTCAAACTTCACTGTGCACACAAACCACGTGGGGATCTTCCATTCAGTAGGTCTGGGAGGGGGCCTGAGATTCTGCATTGCCAACAAGATCCCAGTTGAAACTGATGCCATGACCCACATTCTGAATAGCAAGAGAACAGAGACCCTTACTCAAATTGAACACCAAGTTCACTGTTGAACAGCCTATTCTAAACTACATGAAACATGAACATGCTAGATAAAATATCTTTTAAGCCTAAATCTGACACCTTATTTAAAATATTTTCTGAAATACACTCAGCCTTTGCCCAGGTCCTACGGTTCTTACCAGAGTTCATACTCTGTCTCTGTGTCTTCTGACCCATATTATACATGACATCATTTTCTGGGTTTGAGAAGTAAGTGAGCATATGAAGCTGGGTTTCCTAACAAGTATCTTAGCATCTGCCAGTGGCCATCCATGTCTGAGTCTCCTGAGAGATAGCCTTTGGCCAAAAAGCCTCCTTCTCTGAGGTTTTCTGGGTGTCCTGAGGGGAAGAAGATTCAGTACCAGTGCCCTTACACACTCAAATACACACCTTCCCCACACCTGAGTATCAGCGTTTCACACGCAGACCATGGTGTCGTCAGGCCCTTGCCCTCCTAGGATATGGAGGTTTTAGGAACATGTAAAGTAGCCGCTCTCCCCTTCACAAGAAGGCTGGGGCCCCAGGTAGAAAGGGATATTATCCAAGACCTTGTGCTAAGCCCTGCCTGTTTTTAATTCCATCATAAACACTCCTCACATATGTCTTATTTCCTCCACCTGTGTTTAGAGCCGTTCCGCTCACCAATGTCACGTATCATCGGGCTTCAGGGATGTGTCATTGGATTCCTGCGGCCAGTATACTCCAAAGTATCCTGGCATTTCTTTCGATAGGGTTATGAGGTCCTCACTGGGGGAACCCAAGAGGCTTTGAGGAAGACAAAAATCCCAGCTCAGTCACTTAGCAAGTGTGTGATCATGACAAATTATTCCACTGTCCAGAACTTTATTTTCTTCATCTGAAAATGGTGCTAACAGGGTTATTGTAAAGATTCTATGAGATGCACAGAAGAACTCTGCAGGGCCTGGTACCTAGCAACAGTTTGATCAAGGCTCATGACCCCCATCACAAGTCCAGGTGAGTCCTCTCTGGGATATTTCAAGCTCTTTTTTGATGCCTTACAATTTCTGCTACATGCCTAAGAGGAGGTGTATAACCTCTGTTACCAGCCTCTGTCTCATATTTATTAACTTATAAACCATATTGTACATACTCCCACTGGATTTCCCCACCCCTATTCCATCATCTTCTCCCACCTGCCCCCGGCCCCACCAACAACAACAAATATAAGAAAGAGAAATTTTCATCAGAAAATAAAACGACTCTATATTTTGATTTATGCTAACCCAAGTCAGGCATTAAATGTGGGCATAAACACTCCAGCAGACGTCTCTCTGCTTCAAGGTTTCATTTTTCTTTCTAAGCCTGAGGAGTTGGCTGCTCTAAGAAACTGAGGACAGAATAGGAACGAGGACCTTCCTGAGGGGCAGAAAGGAGAGACTGGGCTTTCCTTCCTTTGCAGGAAAAATGATGAGCATGCAGTGAAAAGGCAGATTGGAGACACCATGCATCCAGTCACTTCGGGAGCACTCTGGATGAGTCTGCAGGGGGTAGTGAAACCCATGGCCAAGCCTTGGCCTGCGTTGGTTTGACACAGTTGGCTCATCAAGCACATCAGTTACCAGGGTAAAAACTCCAAACCCCTCCATCCCAACCCCTGAAAAAAATCCAAATGCACAGAATCTATACTAGATAATATTAAAGCCTCCAAGATCGTCAGTAGTGCCCAACGTTTATTAACTAGCTCACCATCACGTTTGTTGTCATCAGGTTCATACAGAATGGGAGAGGGAAGGGGTGAGAGCTATTTCTCAAGTTCTTTTATGGCAAATAAAATTCAATTCTTTTTGTAAACATGAGCTTTAACGAGATCCATAAAAACACACTATGTAACAGAAAGCAAGCCCATGGTTGGGACCTGCCCTACTTTCCTTTAGGTATACTTGGCCACACAAACTTTAAAAGCTGGAAGCTGTTGTGGAGCACCTGGGTGGCTTAGGTGGTTAAGTGTCAGTGGTTGATCAGTGGACTCTTGGTTTTGACTCAGGTCATGATCTCAGGGCTGTGAGATCGAGCCCCACATTGGGCTCCCCGCTCAGCAGGGAGTCTGCTTGAGACTCTCTTCCTCTGCCACTCCCCTGCTCGCTCGCTCTCTCCCTCCCTCTCTCTCTCAAATAAATAAATAAGTCTTAAAAAAAAGTTGGAAACTTCTGTCAGAAGTCAAATGTTGGTCAAAGTAAATGGCAACTGTGCTAAAAAATAGTACTGAAAACTATGAATGTACATTTATACTCTGCTCCTGCATATTATTCTAAACCAAAATTCGGGATTCCTAATTTCAAGAACATATTTTGATTTGTGAGAAGACAAAAGATTTTTAAATAAAATCATATTTAGTTATCTTTTTAATGGATTGACCGCCCCCCACCCCCAAAAAAACTTACATGAAATTGTCATTGGCCTAATCCTAGAAAGTGACACCCTAAATATACTACCTCAGGTACATGTTACTCCCATGTGGCTTCAGAGAGCAGTTACTCTGGAAGTACACTGCCACACTTAGGGTGGACAAGGAACCCAAGTCTTTCTCGCACCTCACAATCACCATCAGGCTGAGCAACTCTACAGGAGGTGGGAAGAAGCCATAATCATGAATTCGGCTGCCTATGCCCTCAAGTCTGTTTAGCTGAGACATAAGATACTTACACACCTGAAAAAGAATGACAAAACGGTATAGATTCTATTTGGTCTTGACTGTCAACCCCATACTCCTAATTTCAAGAACATTCTTGGGGACAAAGAAGGTACTCAATAATCCCACAATTGCCAAATGAATGAAGGAATAAATTACTTATTAATGATTCTTGACAAATAAAATTAAAGTGTTTTTATTCCATCCACAATAATTCCCATTTTTTCCCACAGTTATGAGAGATTTGTAGCACTCTGGGCCTAAAAAAACCCGAGAATCTAGGTATTCATGCCTAAAGCATAGGAAGAATGGGAGAAGGACCTGGGATTTCAGGGTAAGAACAGATAATGACACAGGAAGCTGAGGCAAACTAGAGACCTTATAGAAGAGAGTGAGAGCTTGGCTAACTCAGATCCAGTAATGGTAAGCTAGGGTACAAGATGGAACCACAGCGGAATTACATGGGGTCCTGTACAGCAAGCAGAAAAGAACATATACCTGAAGCCAACTGAGTCCATGACTTACTAGAAGGCCCAACCATGACTTTGAACCTATCTTTGAACCCTCTGGCCCTATTTAATTAAAGAGGTCAAAGACCCCCAGTGAGGAGTGAGGGGCACCAAGGTCATCTCAAAAACTCAGCTTGCATTTTATATCTTTCCTATTAAAAAAAGAGTGCAGAAAATTTTTCCAACTTTTAAGTTTTCAGGTTATATATATTTTAAATCAACTGTGCCTACAATTCATATGCTGGGTTCATATTATCTGTGAACATACACCATTTGCCTAGAGGGCGATAGTTCATGGCATCCTGAAAAAGAAGAGGAACCCACAGAGGTTTCAAAATCTCCTACTGATGTTTGCCGAAGACAACAATTTACAGCCAGCCAAATGCTGCCAGGGGCAAGCGTGGGCACTGGAGCGTGAGACTTGCCATCACCATGCCTGTGCACACTTATGCCAGTGATGGATGCAACACTTCAGGGGGAATACCCTTCGTAAGGGGAGGAGCGGGTCACAGACTCTGCCTCCACTTGTCCAGAGAATTCTGCAGGAGAGACTGGGCACCAAGCAAGGCCCCCTCAGCTACGAAACGTTCAGCAGATTAGGTTAAGAGAGTTAACACAGTTCTTGGGGGAGTTAAAAGATGTGTTCTGGACTAGCTCCCAACTGGTTAGAGGAAAATGAAAAGTCCCAAAGTCCTACAGCCAGAGAAGAGAGAGCCCTAGAGGGAGTGCCCAGCCCAAGAAATGGGGTGTAAGAAAACCAAGATCAGATAGATGAAGACTTCAGATGAAAATTCATTCTATAGTTTGGGGAAATTTTAAAATAGTCACAATTTCAAGTTTTCCCATTTAAGAAGTCATTTAGTTATATTATCCCATTGTCTAACCTTATAGGTCCACTAAAGTGTTAAGTAACACACATATTATCAGCATAAATAAATACAATTTCAGTCAATTATTCCTTGGAAAAAATGTTATCCACTGGTAGACAAATGGATCTTAAGTCCCTAGAAGGCAGGAAGCGGAGCACCTTCTGTGCACACCGCAGGCCGTGCAAAAATGACTGTGGAAGTGAAGTTGAGAAGAATTGCAACGTCCCCATAGGAATCTGTTTACTATAATAGTACTAAAAGGCAAAACATCCCCTGGAAAACTGCTGCCCCTGCCCCCTTTCTCCGTCACCATCAGTCAATAATGGAAATGTCTGATGTCATATTAGTACATTACAACCCCCTCTTAAAATTCTGCATTTCTGAGAGACTGTAGAAAAAAATGGTTGCCAAACGGTGCAGGTGTATGTGCCCACTGGTGGCATATTCTGGCAAAATCACCAGGGGAAGCATGTCATCTATGGGACTCCAAAGCTGATCCCAACCTTTGGATGGCCCCCCACCTGCTCCTGAGTTCTCCATCTTAAAATCTAGAGAGCTCTAAGAGCCATGCCTCAGGAACCATGCAGAATTAGGTCCATCCACACCCGGACTTCACACTGGAATGAGCCAGACGGTGCCCACGGAGAAAGGATGGAACATAGGGCAGCTCTGACACCAGGAAGGAGCTCAACAGAATGAAGCCACTGGGCCCAGGACCCTGACATCACACAACTCCACTGAGGGGCGTTTACACAGATAACAACATGAATGGTGCCCCATGGAGTTATGCCACAAGAACCTGTGTGGGACCATGATCTGAGACCAGACCAGTGGATGGGTGCCGGAAGATTCCAGAATAGAAATATCTGAGGCTTCTGAGCCCCAAAACTTCAAGTCATATTTTCTTAAGTTGAAAAAAGAAAAGTCTAGTGCATGACTTCACAGTGGTCTTCAAGACTACCAAATAACCCAAGTAAACCCTCATTCTTCATATAGGGCCACACAATATTATAAACAGGTTAAGAACTGATTACTGCGCCTTGGGAATCTAACCAATTAAATAAATAACTTGTAAAAAACAGATTCTGAGATGTTTTTACTGCAGACAGAAAGTATGGCTTCTGAAATTAAAAAAAAAAAATACTCGGCTTCACTTTCTAGCTGTATGACCTATGGATCATCTGTTTCCTCATCGGAAAAATGGGAATAAAAATAGTACAGACAACACAAGTAAGATTTATACTTTCTCACAGGGGTTCTCCAGGTATTTTCTCCCTTGGATCCTCATTGGTATTTTTGATCTGAGAGAATGCTCCTCATACTCCTCAAAAAGGGCTACTTTTACTTCAAGGGGGCTTGTACTCTCTCATTCATACTCCCTTGGCCACGACCCTCGTTCTCTCAGTGTGGCCCCCACCGTATGCACACCTACACTCCAGCCCCAGGTCTGACCTCCCAGGTCCCAAAGGATCATATTTAATCACATATTCCTAGAAATTCTATATGATCCTGAGTATTTAGTTAAATCTCTGGGGCCATGAATGGCTTTTGATAGTAAACAAACTAACTCAAGAAATAAGGCAACCACCATAAGGCATGCAAAGAATACGTTCATCCTATTTGCTGTATCTCACAAGTGATGCCCAACTGATACATCTGAAATTTCTAAAAGCATAAATAATAAATAATTGGTTATAGAATATTCAGAGAGATGATCCATATGGTTCAGAATTTTCTCCTTTCACGCAGATGGGGTCCCTTACTTTTATGACACTTTCCTCCAGCTAATAAGATATGGTTTCATGGTGTGCCAACTGATCTGTCAATCAAGATGGATTTATTATAAGGGCTCTCCTAGGGAATACATTTAATGGCAGAGAAGCCTGCCAAGGCTTTGCTCTCAGCTGCTTGGTTGTTGTGTTTCCTGCCATAGGTCTGAGGACTATGAGACCAATAGAGAGACAAGGGAGAAAGTAACTTAGTCTATTATAAGCACGCAAATCACCAAACTATGTTCCTAGAACACGTCACCTCAAATGTCGCTGCTGAAGCTTAGAGAGCTAGGTCCAATTCCAGGGCCTGGTCCTTACCATTTTGCACGCCACTGACCTGGAACAAGAACTACATCTCAGAATCAACACACCTGCTCAGGTACATAGTATGGAAACCAATCAATGCTTTGGTGGAGAACTTTGGCCCAGTCTCCGATCTCAAGCACTCCATCAGCACCACAATCTAATCAGGGAGAGGAACTGAATACTGTGAGTAAACCTGGTCCAGAAGAGCTAAAGAAAGGGCAAAGACAGGGAAGTAAATGTTCAGTAGCATATGGTCTCATGCTTGTAAATTACGCTGCAAAGTTCAACTGCAATTAGGAGCAATAAAAGTTATGCCGCCACAAAAAAACAAATCCAAATAAAAGAGACCTTATCCCCAGACCTAATCCTATCACAAGACACCAATCATGTTTCTACTTTCAGGCTGGCCTCCATGCGGAAGACCCAGAAATGGTTCTTGAACCCAAGATAGCTCGAGGCTAATGCCTCTTCTCCTGACAAACATGACTGTGTCCCAAGGATGTTAAAACCATCCGTCATCTCAGTGAGAAAGATTCTCTTCTAAATCAAAACAGATGTTTGACAAACATAACCATGTTTTAAAATAATAGTCATTCAATCAAAGTCAAATATTTATATTAATTCATTCTTAAGATACCCAATCTAGACTATCTCACAGGCCAGTGGGCAATGCCTCATTCTTCTCTCAGGGCACTCAACACTGACGCCGGGGAAATGAGGATGAAAATATAAATCTTGCCACAGTCACCCAGATAAAACATTCTATTTAGTGCTGGGTTGGACACTGTTGTGCTGTTCCCTGCCTAACTGGGTGTTAACCCTTTTACTCACGGACACAGCACAGGTTTCATGTTTGCAAGTGCACCTGCTTCGTAGTCATCTGCTCTTCGTGTCCCTCCCGATGGTCAGTTTAGCATGTCACAGATGCCTCCTCGTACCCTCAAGTTCTGCTGCTTCCTCCACATTCCCTATTCGATCCAAGTCCCTGCCCATCTCCCCAGGCATTCGCCACTACTTCCAAAACCATGTTTACTCTATCCTCCTCCTCACTTGTCCCACTCCCCAAACTCAGGGCACTTGATGTCCCAGACCAGAATATGTGGAAAGCCTCAAGTGCCTACCCTCTTCTGGTCTCCGCACGTCCATTGTATGCACTGTGGCCTCCTTGGTCTTTCTGAGGCACTGTTTTGTCATGTCACATTCCTGCTTGACAATTTTTGATGGCCTTTCATCTGTTCCAAGACCATGAAGACCACATTCCTCATCTGAGTCAAGACCGCCCCCGCCCCTGCCATGTCCTAATTTGACCAAGTCTATCTTCCCAACTTCATTTTCTACTGCCCCCTTCTTTAGGCCCTGCTTTCCAGCCAGTTTTCCCCCGTCCACTCTCACTGTTCATTTAACACATGGCTCTATTCATGTTGTTTCGTTCTCCCAGAATTCCTTTCTGACCATAAATCCACATGTACCAATCATATCCTCTTAAAGGGTCCATCCAAAAGCCACCTCCTCCACAAGACTTCTCTGCAGATAGAGAAATCTTTATCTCCCTCCTCTGAATCTCATAACTCATAGGAACCTTGTCAGTTGCTTTCCCGAATTTTAATTTTTTATGTATGTAGCTTATCTGTTCTACTAGACTTTAAGATTTTAATAAAGAAGCATATTTAAATTATTTTTTATCCTCTGAGTGCCATACACAATGCCTTCAACATAGTACATGCTCTGTGAGTATTTTCGATTGACTAAATGAATAAATTTCAAGTTGAGATTAAAGACCATGTATTAGAATGTGGCCCAATAATGCTTAAAATGAGTAAGACTTAAAATGTCTTTTGTTATGAACAGCCACATGGCATAATTACAAAAGAAGAGAAGTTGGAGCCATTGATGGGCAATCACTGGCCAGCTATAATGACTTTGAGGAAATGATTTAACCTCACTAAGCCTGTTTGCATCCACACCACTTACTTTATAGAGTTGTGGTAAGGGTTTTAAGAAAAATATCTGGGCCAGATTCTGATACACAGTAAGTATTCAAATGCTAGCTGCTGTTGGTTTTCATGACTTACTTGCTGACCATTTCCTCTCTGCTCAAGTCACCTCCAATCTAGTCAATGCCAGCGTGGATTTGGAGGAGAACTGGCTGGTCTCAAACTTTCAGAGTGGGAAACTTTAATCCCATCAAAGGTGAACCAGACAGTTTTCTATCTGTGAGAGACCTGGACCAAATCTGTGTGTTCATTCTGAACTAGACAAGTTCCAGCATAAAATAAGTTCTTACATTTGCTATATTCACTTACATATGTGCACCTCCCACCTGTAGAAAGACAATTTATTCAGGTCGCTCCTGAAAAATTTTAGAATATGTAAAGAAAGCCCATCAAATACTGTCCAAATATTTAGAACACACTGGTCACTAATAATATTGCTCTCCACCTGCCATAAAACTGGCTGTCAGGCTTCTCTCATGCCCTTTTGTAGTTCTGAAGCTTTTCCATGGAAAATATTTCTCAATAGCTTCTTTTCCTATTGGTTTCAGATTTTAGCCTCTTCTTAGTCATTGAAAGTGAACAGCCTCCCTGTGCATTGTCCAGTAGAGTGGTTTTGTACATTTTTTTCTTTTTGAAAGAGAATCTCAGTACATGAAACAGACAGAAATGCAGGGCTGCTCTTGGTGAAGCTGTGGAGCATGGCAGAGAAGGAGAGGAAACAGCCCCAAGGGAGGGATCCTCCTTCCCCCGAGTCCGTCCAGAAGCTGCTTAAGGGTCTCCACGTAGTCTCCAAGGACTCATATCAAACACCATTGCTCCCCCAGACCAACATTAGAGCTGCTATAAGCCAGAAGAAAATGAAATCTTACCTCTCCCTTTTACAGGAAGAGAGCCAAAGTGATAGATTGCTCACAGTAGTTTCAAAGAGGGCAAAAGCAAATGATAATCCATGCCTCTGGAGGTCAAACCCATGTGCTTTTCACTATTCCAAACTGCCACCTAATGAAAATAAAATCTCCCCAGGAAAGAAATGTGTTGGAAACATCGAAGCCCATGCATCATATACACTCTAAGGCTTGGTACCATGTGAGCACCTGGCCCTGCACAAAATCAGATAAATGCACGTGCATACATTTTGCTCTTGCCTGCAACTGAGTCTAGGTTGTCTGTCAGATCGTACATTCTCCCATCCCTCCTGCTTATTACTCTTTTGTGATATGCATTGGAATGGCAGGAGAAAAAGGAGGCATGAGTGGATGGGGAAAATCTTGGGGTCCCAACCTCTTGGACATCTCTAAGTCACCAGCTTCCTAGAAGCACACTGTACTTCTAGATATAAGTCAAGGCAACTTCTACCCTCATTTCCTCAGATGTGGTAGGAAACCCAGAATTCTCCCCAGTAACTGCAGGTCACCTCAAACCCCAAGTTCCTGTTTCTGCTCAAATCATTCATTCTGTACTTGGCATTGTTGGATACCTTGCTGATTTCTTTACACTGCACCTCAACACTGGCCCCAGGTTGTACGCCCAGACGACTGTACTGAAGATTTCTAGCGATGGCGGGGGGGGTGGGAAGCAAGGTACAGTGAGAACTGCACAGTAAACAATATAATGTAAGAACTAGACATTCCTATTATTAAAAATCCCTCAACCATTTCTTCCTCCTAGAAAACTATACTCATTTTTTCCCCACTTAGGAGTCAGTCTTTTGCCATTCTGCTAGAACCCCCTTTGCTCTTTTTACTTCCTCCTTCATCCTCCCTGGCTTAACCCCCCCCCCGCAATACCCCAAACCCCTCTCTATTCCTTATGCAGGATAAGTTAGATATCTCTCAATCCTATTTCTCTAACATATCCATATCCGAAAGTCGTGGTTCTCCACCTTTTCAGTGAAATTCATAGTGAAAGATATATTTTACATTGTAAACACACACATATGTGTGCACGCACGTCATATATACATACCAAAAATTAAATTATATGTGTATATGCACTAGTGCACATGTGTACACACACATGTATACCAAAAGTTTCAATGAACAATGGTTATCCCTACTACCGCATACGCAGATATTTTCAGTTCTACTCTCCTCTCTTTCCTTTTTTAAAATCATACTGGTCATAGTCTACTAATAATTGATATCAGGACTCAAATCAGTTAAAACCCACTATCTTAGCTTGGGCCACCGTAACAAAATACCAGGCACCGAGTGGTTTAGACAACAGGAATTTATTTCTCACAGTTCTGGAAGCTGGGAAGCCCAAGATCAAGGTGTCTGCCAATTCAGAACCCCAGGGAGGGCTTTATTCCTTCTTTGGAGAGGACTGCATTCTTTCCTGTGTCCTCACATGGTGGGGAGAGACACTAATCCTACCAGATGGGCCCCACCCACATGACCTCACCTAAATCGAATCACCTTTAGAATATTCCACCTCCAAATACCATCACACTGGAGCTGGAGCTTCAACATATGAATTTTGGGGAGATGCAAACATTCAGTCCATAACACCCAGATCAAAAAACATTCCTTTAAGGTCTTTCCTTCCAGGTTCCAGAAGCCCATCAAGGGATTTTACTGAGAAGTATGCTTCCAGTCTCATAAAACATGAAAACTACAATCAGAAAAACTTAAAATATCCTCCCAAAGTAAGCAAAAGAGTATAATAATAAAAATAGATGGGCTACAAATGAAAAATGGCTAGATTGAAATCTTGTTTTAAGTCAGTTCATAACTTCTCTAAGCTTTACTTTTAAGTATACTGCTACATTGATAGCTAAACCACAGGAATACTGTAAGGCTCAAATTAAATGAAATAAGCACATTATATAAAATACATGGCACAGTATTTCCCTACAAAGTAAGTACTGAACACATGGTAGCCATGCATATTATTATTATTATTCACAAAAGCAAATGATTATTTATTTAGACGATCTGTTTACTGTAAGAAACTATTGTGCAACTGGTTGCTGTGCAATTGAAATCTGGCCCCTGTGTGTGGTCTGCACCTCCATGGCAAGAGAGTCCCACGCCGTATGTTACCAAGGGAGAAAACAAAAGTTAAATGTAGGAAGGGACTCATCAGATTTTATATTTATTTCTCCAATTATCACAACATTTTTTTGCTTAGTCAGAACGAGAATTTGGTATCCAGGCAAGTTTGTAACTGAAAATGCAACCTTATGGAAAGTAAATCAAAAACACTGTAAAAAACCTCTTTCACTTGGTTTCCTTTGTTCCTCATCACCTCCCAGAATTTTTCACCCTTTATAAAGAGACAGAGAAGAGGATGAAATCTACTTCCCTGACTGTATCTCTAAGTGTTGTTGTATGGCTTGCAGAGACTGTGGGTCAGCTATTTTGAAGCCAAGAGTGATATAGGACAGGGCAGGCTTAGCCCAGGTCACACCCAATGCCTAATATGCTATTCTGATGATCAGAGCCTATGGCCTTTTCCATCACTGAACCGGGGATGCAGCACGAGCAAGCAGCTGGGCAACTTAGAGGAGAAACCCTCCTCCAATATCATCAGTATCAATCACCTTCCCAGCAGCACCCTTTAGGACTTTCCTTCCAATTCTTTGAGACTTACTCATGTTTGTCATTTCCCTTGGAAACATGGAGGGAGCCTCACACCCTGCCATGGATACATGAGAGACAAAAGTGGTTTGTTTTACTTTCAGCTACAAAACCTATGATCTAACAGCCCCATAAAAAGGAATGTCAACAAGACAGGATTTTTTTTTTCTAAATCTTGTTTGTCTGTCCCGATCATAAAACTCCTTGGATATGCCCCTGTCACCATTCCTGTCCCCACTAAGTAGTAGTAACCACTTCTCATTAGGTGAACCATCCATCTAAAGCTACTTAAGTGAGATTGTCCAGGTTAACCCAGATGCTATTTGAAACTTAACCCAGGGTGGCAATAAAATGACTCATTGGGGACACTGACCTCTACAGACCCAGGCCAACCCATACATCCCTGTCCCACTGGAATCAATGCTCTAAATTCAGAATACTAACCAAATCAGGGAAGGCCACGCTCTGATGTCAACATTCGCTCTCTCACACTGATCTGGATGCCAGTGAGAGCTCTCCCAGACTACTACTCTCTTGACTTTGTAGCCCCAGGCCTATCACAGTGCCTGACACATTGCACCTTGTCAATAAATGTTTGGATTGAATTGCCTTGACTTGTGGAAGCCAATATAATATGAATAGCGTAAGTTGGGTATTTTAATTCAGGGCCTTCACTTCCCAGACTGATTTTATTAAAATTTTAAATCAAAAGCAGGCATATACATCACCCTAAATTCTCTGATAACACTGCATCCTCCAAACCACCTAGCTCTCCCTGACTTTTATGAGTATCAGTCAGAAACTGTGGTATTTGAATGGGGTTTTTGAAGGGTCTAATCTTATCTCATGACCATATTAAATCTGCATTTATTAAAACTATGTCACTTTACAGGCCATTCCAGCCTCAGTCCAGCTTGTAGGAGGATGTTAAGAATGAGTTTATGATTAAAACCCTTTTGGAAAACATGAACAAATAATAACCAGTTGTGATACTTTTCCACATTTTTACAATATTTAAAAATATGTTCAGATATCCAAAACTGATCCCACAATTTGATTTATTCACAAGTTCCCTGAAGTGCTTAATAAGTACAATATGGCACAATGAAAATCATGGTTATTACTGCTATTGGGTTGGTAATTCTCCAGGATGAAATCATACTTTTCAGGTTATAAATATACATTTTATTGTTGATTTTATGCCGCATTTTGAAATACTGCTTCTCTGCTTTCATATTTTCAGGGCCTTACAAGGGCATCATAAATCAGCCCCAAACTGGAGGAATGCTAATTGATATCAGGTGATCTCAAGATGAAGCCTAGGTTAAACTTACTGTGTTTTTTATGAATCCCAATTCTTTATGGAACTATTTTAAAAACCAAGACATGCAAGGAACTCATTTTCCAAAATCAATTAAATAAGTGTAAGCACATTAGATATTTTAATTATCTAAAAGAGGGCTTCACTCAGCTCCAGTGTATGTGCAACTCAGCTCCAATGCCAAAATACAGAGGACACAGAAGGACATACACAATGCACTGGGCATAGGATCCAATGCTTTCTTAGTTAAAAAAAAAAAAAAAGTAAAGTTCTATTACCCATAACTTGATCTGAATGATTTTTCTAACCCTCCTCTGCCCCTTTCTCTGCTCTTCAATCTTACAATCTACGTTACGTCTTTGTCACACAGAATTCCAGGTGTAGATCAACAGGTGTTACTGGCAAGAGGAAGGCTGCCATTTCTCAAAACCAATCACTTCAGATTGTCCTTAGGCTAATGGGAAATGACCTATGACACAGCATTCATTTTGGCACATCAGATAAGCTAGTCAAGACAGAAAAATTAAACTTTTAAGTAGTTGTATAGTAATCTCTCTCAAAAAAAATGCTATAGCAGAATTTCACAAAATGTGTTATTACATGGAAGAACAAAAGATGTTAATAGCTGGAGATTTAATGTGTTTGTGCATGCGCACACGCACTTGCGCAAGTTTGTACACGCATGAATATTACTGAGGAAGAGGTTACGTTTAAAAAGTGAAAAAATATTGAGTCGAGATAATGCATAAAGGCAAAAATATGAAGCAGACATAAAAGTTAGTGAATTTTGAGACATCTGCATTACAGCATACTTCAGAAAAATAATGCCAGAACTAAAGATCCGAGTTAAATGATACCCAAAATTCCCTGATTTTAAAAATGGCGAAATTGAGAGCTGGAAAATTAAAATACTAGCTGAAAGTTACAAGGTGGTGAGTAGCAAAGCCAGGACAAGAAATGAGGCTTTCAGCTTCTAGATTAGTTTTCCATCCACATGACCATAGTAAGGGCAATGAGTGGACCACCTGTAATCTCTCCCTTTCCGGGATGTAACAAGGCCAAGAACCACACAGGAAATGATTTCTTACCTTGGTCAGCTCACATGTCACTTGGGACACTTCTTTTTTTTTTTTTTTTAAGATTTTTATTTATTTATTTGAGAGAGAATGAGAGAGAGAGAGAGAGCGTGAGAGGGGGGAGGGTCAGAGGGAGAAGCAGCCTCCCCGTCAAGCAGGGAGCCCGATGTGGGACTCGATCCTGGGACTCCAGGATCATGACCTGAGCCGAAGGCAGTCGCTTAACCAACTGAGCCACCCAGGCACCCCTCTTGGGACACTTAATCACACTAACGAAAGTACTGTGTAAGGAGACAGGCTGTTTTTGATCTTTCACAAGTTACTGAGAAAAACCAACATCCTAAAAACAGATTATAAGCCATGGATTTTAAAGATATTTCTTCATTGTTTTTCTTTGGTGACTTTCTGGTGGATTTACTCTGACATCATCAGAACACCATGCAACAAACACAGGAACTCCACTCTCCTTCCCACCTCTTCTCTCAATCTGTGGTGTTACATAGGAGCAAGGAGATCAGAAAAGCACCTATAATGGCTGACTCGGGTCTCACAGACACTGAGTTCAAAGCATGTGTGTGTGTGTGTGTGCACGCGTGTGTACATGCACATCCCTGCTCTTGCACACAAATGGGCGTTCACTTGTTATGCTCATGTGTGTGATGTGAGCTAGGTGATGTCTCCAACACACCCTTTTTCTAGGCATATTTTCTTTGATCACTAAGAGGACAGGACAGAAGTCCACTTCGATCTAGTCAGTCTACCACAGCCTGACCACCACTGAGATAACAAAGAGTAGATTCCCACATTTGCTGCTCCTTTAAGAAGAAAGTGGTCAGCTGTCAAATATCCAGAGAACAGGGCAAGAAAAGCAAATATTTAAATACCCAGGGTGAACCAGGACTTGAGATATGCCCCATGAATGCTCACCTTGACCTTGAGAGGGTCATGCAATACATTAGGGAAGTGAGGATCTGAGAGGCTAACAAACTTTGTCCAAAGTCACCCAGGTGCATGACTCCAAAGTCCATTCTCTAGTCTCATTTCATCTTATTGTTATGGAAATGAGGATCCAAAGAGCTGAGGTAATGTCTAGGGTCACAGGCCAAGCAGTGGCAGAGAGGAGACCAAAATCACTGACTCTGGTCCAGGGCTTTTTCTACAACTTTTAGAGAGTTTGATAACTTGCAAACTCAGAATTAATGACAAAACAAAACAGGTTAGTACAAGACTGTCAGAAACTCCAAAGCAGCAAAATAAAATAAACCATACACTATTACCAACACGTGCAACCTGTTAGCATAGGGGTGTGTGTGTGTCTTAATATACTTGCATATATCATCTGTGCTATAGGTCTATGTCAGCTACATGGGTGGCAGGGCGAATACTTAAACTGTGCTTCTATCTACATTTCCATTACCAAAAGCTAACTGGCAAATAAAAGAATTTTTTTTCCTTAAGAAAATTTCTCCCTGCACAACATTAGTAAATAAAAGAGTGCACTGTAGCTAGCATTCTGGGATGGACTTGAAACTGGTGAAATTCAAACATTCTTGTGGAAAGCAAACACTTTCTGTGGTCAAAAAAAATAAATCAATAAATGAATTCTATGCCACCCCTGAAGATTAAACATCTAGGTACATTACTGGATAGTTCACTTATAAAAGAATTTCTTTAGTGTCAGATTTATATATCCTCTTTGCCATTAATTTTCACTCTATTATAGCCTTACCACTCTACCTTATGGATTTATTAGCGTTTTGTTAAAATACGCATAAATCTCAGGCACCTGGGTGGCTCAGTGGGTTAAGTGTCCCACTCTTGATTTGGGCTCAGGTCATGGTATCAGGCTCATGAGATAAAGCCATATCAGGCTCCACACTCAGGGGGGGAATGTGCTTGAGATGCTCTCTCTCCCTCTCTATCCGCCCCACCTCCTGCTCATGCTCACTCTCTGGCTCTCTCAAATAAATAAATAAGTCTTTTTAAAAATATGCATATATCTCTACCATAGCATTAGGGGAGAAGGCAGAAACTCCAAAAAAGAATAAATATTCTCAATGTACTAATAAGGATAAAACTAAGAGTCATTACAATTAACACTAAAAAATCAGTGGCATTGCTCATTTATCACTCATGTCTTAATCTAACGCAAATCCATAAAGGGTCTCTGTTCCACGGAGTCATCTGAGAATCCAGAATTTTCCATCCCATGGCTGAACCAACTCTTCAGACTTCGAGTGCTTTACTGTGTCATCAGAATTGAAATGGCAGGCAAGGGAAGAGTGACAGAGCATGGAGATCGAGTAGGAAGGTTTCAGGGGCCAGGGATGAAAGTATGCCAACGTATCACTGACCACAACCTAGTTACATGGACCTGCAGGCAAGGCTGGGGAATGTAGTTTTCCCGCATGCTGACGAAGTAAAAAAAAATGTGGGGTTCGGTGCCACATAGCAGTCTCAAATAATTAAATCTTAATTAAGATTTAACAATTAAGCCAGTCTATAGAAGGTAGACGATAGAACAGAATGAATTAGTTGTTAAACTAGTTCTGAATTTTAAATTGTTTTCTATAAGTTGCATCACATCACTTGGTGGAAGATGACGTGCATGTGTATACATATACATGTGGACATGTTACAAAAAATATCAGATGAAATCTAAACCCACATCTTCATGGCCACTGTACTTCCTCCCATAATATCTAACCTCTTCATTCTCCCTATTGGTTTTCTTTCCAGACCCCATTTCATCCTTCGCTGTGAATCCTTCCATCCCAAGCACATTCTACTTATATTATCTTTTCTAAAGACAGCCCTGACTCTATCCCCATCTATACATCTTCATTAGAGAAGCCGCCCCACCAAATTAGTATCCCTATGACCCCAGAGAATAACCCCTACACCAGGTACATCTAAACTGACCAAAGATGAATGCCTGACCCCTACTGGGCCACGCATCATTATTCCAGGATTTTGTAGTTGAGACTAAAGTCTATAGTTATTGGGACCAGGGTGGGCACAAAAGGTCAAGTTGCCTGGCTGCTGCTGGCTGTTCCCTTAAGTGCAAGCCAAGGTTATGGGAATGAGATAACGAAATGCCTTGCAGAGAAAGATGCTGTAGAGAGGAGAATGGAGCAGAAAGGCAGCAAAGCAGCCATGCGAGAACAAGCCCTCCGGAAAGAGAACAGCAAAGACAGGAGCTGCCTGAGACAGTGAAGCCCAGCCATACCTCCTGCCCCTGGGTTCCATGAACATCCCCTACATTTTTACGAGAAATTTCCCTTTTCTAGTGCTATTTCGAATGGGTTCATCTTTCTTATCATTGAATGACTCCTGCCTGAGATACCTATTAGCTCATCCTGCCTTCCCATTGTTACTGAACTAAATCTAACTCTCCCCCCAAACATTTCCCCTTAGGTCATGACTTAATAAATCCAATTCTCAGGGACCAAGGTTTACAGACAATGTAGAAGATTTATTAAACAGACGGGTATGGTGACAAATTGGTCTGAAGAAGTCATTCAAACAAAAGAGAAGCAGAGAAATGGGGCTGGGGATGAGGGTGCCCTCAGGAATAACACGGGTATTCCAAGTGCTTTTATAGTCTACCCATGCCCTCTCCTGATTGTCTCAGCATGCCAAATCCTTCCCCTTCCTTGAGGTCTTTGTATTTTCTGTTTCTTCTGCATGGCCCAAATTTCATGCTCCAAAGCTCCCTACATCGCATTCCTCTTCAGTCAAGTGTCTGCTCAAATATTACTTCCCAGAGTGGACTCCTTTGTCCACATCATCCAAGGTCCCCACCTACCTTTGTCACTCTCTAGCACACGGACCTGGAACTTATTTTCTGAACTTAATTCATCTCTTTATATATTTATTTGTATCTCTGTTTTACTGAAGTGTAACTGACATACAGTATTATATTAGTTTCAGGTATAAAACAATGATTTGGCTACTATAAATATTGCGATATCATCACCACAGTAAGTCTAGTTACCCTGTCAGTATACGAAATTACAAAATGTCTTTTTCTTACGATGAGAACTTTTTTTAAAAGATTTATTTATTGGGCGCCTGGGTGGCTCAGTTGGTTAAGCGACTGCCTTCGGCTCAGGTCATGATCCTGGAGTCCCGGGATCGAGTCCCGCATCGGGCTCCCTGCTGAGCAGGGAGCCCGCTTCTCCCTCTGACCCTCCCCCCTCTCATGTGCTCTCTGTCTCTCTCATTCTCTCTGTCTCAAATAAATAAATAAAATCTTTAAAAAAAATAAAAAAATAAAAAATAAAAGATTTATTTATTTATTCATTTAGAGAGAGCACACATGAGAGTGAGTGGAGGGGAAGGGCAAAAGAAGAGGGAGAGAGAGTCTCAAGCAGACTCTGGGCTGAACATGGAGTCAGGGTTTGATCTCACAACCTTGAGATCACGACCTGAGCCAAAAGCAAGAGTCGGATGCTTAACTGACTGTGCCACCCAGGCATCCCTCTTATGATGAGAACTTTTGAGATTTACTTTCTCAGCAACTTTCAAATGTGCAATACAATATTATTGACTACAGTCACCACGCTGGATGATATACTCATGACTTATTTTATAAGTTTGTACCTTTTGACCCCCTTCACCCATTTCACCCATCCTCCCCATCCCTCACCCTTTGACAACCACCAATCTAGTTACTGTTTTACTTTTTTCATTCACTTATTTTGTTTTTTAGGTTCTACAAATGAGTACAGTCATACGTTATTTGTCTTTCTCTGATTTATTTCACTTAGCATAATACCCTCCAGGTCCATCCATGTTGTCACAAATGGGAAGATCTCATTCTTTTTATGGCTGAGAAGATTCCATTATGTATGTGTGTGTGTACACCACATGTTTATCCATTCATCCATCAGTGGACACTGAGGTTGTTTCCTTGTCTTGGCTATTGTAAATAATGCTGCAATGAACATAGGGGTGCATCTATCTTTTCAAATTAGTGTTTTGTTCTCTTTGAATAAATACTCAGAAATAGAACAGCTGGATCACATGGTAGCCCTATTTTTAATTTTCGAGGGTTCCCTTTTCTCCTCATCCTCGCCAACACTTGTTATTTCTTGTCCTTTTCATAAGAGCCATTCTTACAGGTATGACGTGCTATCTTATTATGGTTCTGACTTCCATTTTCCTGATGAATGACGATGTTGAGCATACTTTCATGTGTCAGTTGACCATCTGTGTGTCTTCTTCACAAAAATGTCTATTCATGTCCTCTGCCCATTTTTTTCAATTGAGTTGGGCGTTTTTTCTGTTGTTATTGTTAATGAACTATAAGAGTTCCTTATAGGGGCGCCTGGGTGGCTCAGTCATTAAGCGTCTGCCTTTGGCTCAGGTCATGATCCCAGGATCCTGGGGTCGAGCGCCGCATCGGGCTCCCTGCTCCGCGGGAAGCCTGCTTCAACCTCTCCCACTCCCCCTGCTTGTGTTCCCTCTGTCCTTGTCTCTCTCTCTGTTAAATAAATAAATAAATAAAATCTTAAAAAAAAAAAAGAGTTCCTTATAGATTTTGGATATTAACCCCTTATTAGACATATGATTTGCAAGTAAGTTCTCCCATTCAGTACCCTGTCTTTTTATCTTGTTTATGGTTTCCTTCACTGCGCAGAAACTTTTAGTCTGTTGCAGTCTCAGTTGTTTATTTTTGCTTTTGTTGCCATTGCCTTTGGACTCAGATCTAAAAAAAATATCGCCAAGAGTGATGTCAAAGAGCTTACCACCTGTGTTTTCTTCCAGGAGTTTTAAAGTTTCTGGTCTTACATTCAAGTTGTTAACCCATTTTGAGTTTTTTGTGTATGGTGTAATGTGGTGGTCCAGTTTTCTCAGCATGATTTACTGAAGAGACTTTCTTTATCCATCATATATTCTTGTCTCCTTTGTTGTAACTGACCATACCTGCTTGGATTTATTTCTGGGCTCCCTGTCCCAGTGATCTGTGTGTCTGTTTTTATGCCAACACCCTAATGTTTTGATTACTATAGCTTTGTAATATAGCTTAAAATTAGGGCACACGATGCCTCCAGTTTTGCTCTTTTTTAATCTTTCTTTATATACTTTTTTTTCCCACCAGAATGGAACCTTCCATGGGGATAATATGCTTCCTTGACTTGTCACTACTGTATTTCCAGCTACTCTGAGCGAGCCGGGTATAGACCCTCCAAAAACATTTTGGCTGCATAAGTGAAATACTTCAAATCCAATGTCTATCTGGACTGATGTCCACCACTGAGATTTGATCACAGAGACAGACATGCAGAGAGGTTTACCTAGATAAAAGAAGGGCATACAGCCTCTCTCTCTAGTAAATGGAATATCCATGATGTAAAATAAAACAAAAATGAAACGAAAACTGAAGAGGAGATGGAGATACAACTGAGAACACAAATACTAGTTGTCAGAAATCATCCAAGGAAAGGATATGCTCTCCCCACACCTTAAACAGCTGCGTGTTGTTAGTAAACCCAGAGATATGCCAACAAAATGAAGCCAGGCCAAGCTAGAACATTTTGGAAGATGAAATTTTAATAAAATGTCACTGTTGGCCTATACAAAGGAATCCATAGCCAATCGTTTCCTTAACTGTTGACAAAACAGCACGGCTTTGGAAACAATCTCTTTCCAAAACCATCCCTTCTTGATCCCATCTTTATGTTTCTCCAAGATTTTGTTCCTCTAAGGATGAGGAAAATATGTCATCTAAGGGTGGAGATGGCCACTGTGGGATTTACTGAGAAGGAAAACTTTGGAGCAACAAAGTTCCTGGAAGACCAGGGCTGAAGTTACTCACTCCCTTGTGCCTCGTGCACAACCTGGCAGAGCAGACAATCAGTATTTGTTGAATCAATAAATAACTAATAATACCATGTAGTCCCAGGGCTTGAGAGCTGGGAGGGGGCCTTAAAAGTCATCTCAATTTACAGAAGACAGGACTGAGGCTGAAAGGAAATACTGTTCCAAGGTCCCCCTGATGCCCAGATCAAAATTCAACATTCCTTTCTTTATGCCCGCTCTGTGCATCAGCGTACTGCTCTCTAGATTACAAACCTTTTCATACACATGTGAGGATCCCCACTCTGAGGCAATGGGGCAGGATAGTTATTACCCTATTTTGCACTATGAAGAGGTCCAAAGAGGTGAAGACACTTGCCCCATTTATACAACTCGTTAATGATCAATGTCAGGACTAGACCCAGTGTTTCTAATACCTGGCCCAGGACTCTTTATAATCCACTGAAATTCAGAGAAGAGGAAGATTTTAAGCTGAATGTGGAGAATGTTTAATGTATTCATTTGCTAGGGCTACCATAACAAAGCACCACTAACTGAGTGGCCTAAACTCAGAAATCTATTGTCTCACAGTGTTGGAAGCTAGAAGTATGAAGTCAAGGTGTTGGCAGGGCCAGTGTTCTGAGGGTAGTGAGGGAAAGATGTGTTGTAGGTCTTTCTCTCTTTCCTGCAGATGGTTACCACCTCGCCATGTTTCTTCACATTGTTACCTCTATACCTGCCTGTCTCTGGGTCCAAATCTCCCCTTTCTTAAAGACAACATTCTAATTAGATTAGGGCCAACTTACTCCAGTATGACCTCATCTTAACTAACCCTGTTTACAAATAAGGTCACATTCTGAGATACTGGAGTGTTTGGACTTCATCCTATGAATGAGGAATTAGGACACAATTCAACACCTAACAGCTAGACAAGAGTATAAAAGTGGAGAGACAGCTTTTCAGGTGAATTGAATGATGAGTACCTTAAATCAGCAAAGATACAGGCAGAAAAGAGATTGGCATGGGAGGGCCAATGCTCGCTATAGGGAAACACTGAGAAAGGGAGAGAGACAAGGTCAAATGGGCCCAGCTTAGGATGGAAAGACCCTCTAGGAATCTTTCCCCATGAAGGATATGGCAGTACATAAGGATTACAGAGGCAGAATATGCTTATTGTCTTTCTGATATCCTTGGTCTTTCACTCGTACTCCATATAGGAAAATTAATCACTTGAAATAAAGGGCCAATATGTTTCTATTTAAAAGGTATTCAAAGGCATATATAAATACTATCCAAGATAGATCAAAGGAGGAGAAAGAGAAGGAAAGTTATTACAGTCAATGGGGAACTGACTGTTCCTGGTGCCCCACATTGCACCCTCTTGGCCCACCTCTGATTCCATCCCTCACTGTGATGAACTGATGATAACAGTGTCCCACTTCAAGTGCTCAGAGGTGCTACTCTCTGCCTTGAAGACTTCTGTCAATGTGAAGAAAAGGAAAGAGTGGATAAATACCTCAGCCTCTGCCATCAGGATGGAAAGTTCTGGGAACTATTCTATACCCTTCAAAGGGATTCCAGTGAAGTAAACCCCCCACCATTGCTGACAGCAGAAGCCTTCATAATTCTCCCTAATGTTTTCTTTTCCTCTTTTCCCATCTTGTTGTCACCTCTCTCACACTCCTACTTCTTGGGCTCACCTCCACAATAAACTACCTGTACCCAAGTCCTTACTTGAGGCTCTGCTTCTGGGAAAATCTAAACTAAAACAGTAAGGAATGAAACCGAGGTCAGCTATAGGGGTCCCAGCACTGGGCAGTTACCTCCTATGACTATCTGCTTGCTCCCAGAGGACTACATTCAGTAAATGCCTCGGTGTCTGCTGCATGTGAGGCACCTGCTGGGCGCTGAGAATAGAAAGTGGAGAAAGACAGGGCCTCTGCCCTCAGAAAGTTTAAAATTTGCTGGAAAGGATTTATGGTGTGGAATATTCTCTAGCTCTTGCTGAAACACAAAGATCCATCTTCATTTGATATTTTTGATCCACAAGGTCCCCAATAATTGCCCCCCAAAATCCACTTCTTCTCTTGCCTCAGAACATCCCATTCAGTTTATGACCCGGGTTCCCATGGCTCAATTTACATGTGACTCACATAACATCTGTTTAATTTTGAAGTTTATATGGCAGATTTTCGAAATCCCAGGGACTTTCTCAACTTTTTCCCTTCTTCCCTCAAACACCAAGAGGATAGAGAAAATTAATTTCCTGTGCAAAAATGCAAGATGACAGCAGGTCTAAGGTTAAACCTATTTACAAAGGAAATTGCTGCCAATGTTTAGAAAAGCCTACTTTTATTTGAAGAATTCAGTGATCTACCTGGCTTCTAGTGTCTCATGGCATTTCAACCCATAAATAGCAATAGGGAAAAACACAGTTCATATTTGCTTTTCCCCAATGTGCTGTGAACTGTTGGCTAATAGGCCAATCAATTTGTTTCACTCAACAGCCACCCTGGGAAGTTCCCCATTTTCCTCTGGCAGTGTCTGGGAATACCTAGGTTGGCCAGGAATCCCAGGTTGGCCTGGCTGCCCCTGCCCTCTCGAGACTTTTCTTTTAGGGCTAAAGGCATCAACAGTTGTGGGCTTCACCTTCTAGTGGAGCAAGCCGAGCTTGGTTCACCCAAGTGCACAATCCAGACACAACTCCTCCCGTGGAAAGAAAAGGGAAGGGTTGGGGTTGAGTCCTCTCCAGACAGATAAGTGAGGTCACTTTCCTTCCCCCATCTTTCCAAGCAGATGGCAGCTCCAATCTTTCTCATTCCTATCCAAAAGGCCCTTTCAGTTTGGACCTTGCTCCGAGTTGAGGGGGAATCTTCTTGGCTCAAGAGCACATTCTACAGCTCCACCATCATCATGGGGTTTCAGGAATCTTTGTGGTCCTCTAAGGCCGTGTCTCTCCCAGGTCCCGCTCAGCCACACAAAGCCATTCTGCTGCTCTCACTCCTCTAAGCAGAGGCCTCTCTGTATGAACACAACACCTGATTGTTTATACCTTGACGTCTTGTCATCTACTGAAGAAATAAGACCCAGGTCTCCTTGGCTCTCAGTTTCCCCAAAAGTTTCAGGGAGTATACTATGGATTGAACTGTGCCTCTCAAAAGTTTGTATATTGAAATCTTAGTCCCCAGTACCTTAGAATGTGACCTTATTTGTAAATACGTTTGTTGCAGTTATAATGAGTTAAGATGAGGTCATATCAAAGTGGCTAGGCCCCTAATTGAATATGAGGCATTCCTCTGAAAAGGGGGAATTTGGGCACAGAGACACAAACATAGGGAGAATACCATGTGAAGATGATTTACCTACAAGCCAAGGAAGATCAAAGATTGCCAGCCAAACACCGGAAGCTAGGCATGAGGCATGGAACAGATTCTCACTCCCGGCCCACAGAAGGAACCAATCCTGCCAACACTTTGATCTTGAACTCCCAGCCTCCAGAACTGTGAGACAATAAAAATCTGTTATTTAAGCCATTCAGTTTGTGGTACTTTATTACGGGAGCCCTAGCAAACTAATATAGATTTTTATTATTGCTACCATAATATTCCTTCCATAAGACAATCAATACTTTTAGTCCACTTGGCTGAACTGGAAAAGGGTCAAAGGGACAAAATGCATTGGGGAAAACTTCAAGAATATTATCCTGCCACCGTTTCACATAATTTAAGAAAGGGCTATATGAAAGGGATTATTTTGGAATTCGACTGGAAAAATGTAAGCACTTTAGGATGCTATCAGCATTTTCCAATCTTGATAAAGTGACTCCCAAGTTGTTTTAATGCCCAAGATAATATTATTACAGAAATCATTAGTTTGGGGGCTTGCTTGGTAGACGCAGTGGAAAAGATATATGGGCCTAGGGAGGCCCAGTGCTAGTTCCAACATGTGCTAACTGACTTCGGGCCGCACAAAATCCCTCTCAATGTTTTCTCATTTGTGAAAGGAGAACAATAACACCTCCTCGCAGGATTATTCAGGAAAACAATAAAACAATTTACAGGAAGTGCAATGCCTAGTATTTGAGCATTTTTTCTTCTTTTCTTCATAGCCCGTACATTGGGTGTCTAGCCATCTGAAAATGAAGAAGGGAAGGTAAAGGGGGGTGGCAGGATCAAGGCAGACAAAAGCCCTTCCATTTCAACAAGAAACAATGTTTGTGACCCATGATTTGATGTCCTACATACCATCAATAAGAAGAAGGATCTTTGCACACACCCTGCTTTCTTAAAACTAAACAAGTGATTCAAATGAATTATCATCATGATAAAGCTCCTCTTTATACTGACAAAATGTAAAAGGAAGTTTTAATTTTAAAAAACCTATACTGGGTGTTATGCGTAACTGGTGAATCATTGAACACTACATCAAAAACTAATAATGTACTATATAGTGGCTAAATGAACATAATAAAAAAATTAAATTAAAATAATCCATACAGTGAGATTTATAGGATCAAAGAAATTTGAATGTTATTTCCACTAGGAGAACCAGATCACCTCTTTGATTCTAAAAACATATTTCTAAATTTGATTCACCCATGAAAGAAGAGAAAAAAAAAAAACATGCCTGGAAATAAATATAGATACCACCTTTGAAACTTTAGCAAGGGGTCCCCATCACTCAAGGTGAGTCCTAAACAAATTCGGTTGCTACCTTAACATGACCAGAGCAATGGCTCTCTCTTCAGTTAACAATGGACACTGAAAGAATATCTCCTAGGAAACTCCAAGGATCACTGGCTTGACCTAAGAATGAAACTTTGGCAGCTCAACCACTGGTTCTCAGACATGCCTGAGCAGCACTGAGAGGCTTAGGAAACATGCTCAAAGTAAATAAATTCAAATGATTAACAAACGATAGATCCTTCCAGAAGGTAACTAAGTATATGTACAGATGTATATGTGTGCTAAGATGTATGTACACACATACATGCATGTGTATGCTTATATGTCTGAACATATATTTGTATGTATTATACATACACAGACACACACATAGAATGAAATTATTGTGCAACTTTCACTTAAAATATACATGCATATCTTTCTATATCTACAAAGATCATTCCCAAATGATCTAACTTACTAACTGTATAGTATTCCATTGTGTAGAAATGTTTTCATTCATTTAACTCCATTAACAAATCTTTAGGCTGTTTCCAGTCTTTGTCATCATAGAGTTACATCTATGCTTGATACTTATGCAGATACATTTAAAGGATGCAAAAGAATTGCTTCTTCAAAGGGAAATGGATTTTACATTTTGATAGAATGAAATTGCCCTCTAAAACAAGGGCCCACCAACTTACAATCCTGCGAGTCACATATGAGGACACCTACTAAGGATGAGGAGGGGTGATTCAAAAAAAAAAAAAAATACAGATACAGATACCTAGGCCCCATGCTCTTGGAAATGCTGATGCAGTATGTCTGAAGTGGCTTCAAATATCTGTACTTTTCCAAAGTGTCCAAAGAAATTGAAAGATCAGCCAGGATTAGGAACCTCTGAGGTAAACCATCTACCCGTGCAAGAGATAACTCATTAGCTACGTATCACTTATTCATCATATTGAGAATTACTCACACATGTGGCTCTGACCTGTGTAGGGAGAAGTAGCATCTGAAAACCAGTTAGCATTAGTGCCAGAAAGACAAGCCCTGTCTACTGATCCTATTTTCCCACATCTAGCTGTTAAATTTCCTGGTTGGAACTGCTGGGATCTGTTTGGAAGCTAAAAAAGAATGTTTTGTTTTATTCCAATACTTTATTTAGGGATGAGGAAGGAGACATCCTTGTTATTACTCTACCACCAGGTCAATGTGTGAGTTAAAGAATCCTTAGTGCTTTGAAAAAGTTTTATGAACTTGGAGCATCTGGCCAATGGAGAGTGAAAGCAAATGGCATTTGCAGCTTCACAGACCAGTTCCACTGTGGTGGGACATTAAATGTTGGACAGCACCCCTTATCTTGACGGGGAAGAAATCTGCTTTCAGTCTTCCCAGCCAAGTCTGGGAAGGAGGAGTAGAATAGTGAGGAGAGTAACCTCCTAACTCAAAAGAGTAAGTTGATGCACACAGATACTAATGATGTTTATTATCTAAGGCACGTCTCTTTGTCTGCCTAGCAAGATAGTGTAAAGCATTCTTTTTTTTTCCATTTTTTTAAATTTTATTATGTTATGTTAATCACCATACATTACATCATTAGTTTTTGATGTAGTGTTCCATGATTCATTGTTTGCATATAACACCCAGTGCTCCATTCAGTACGTGCCCTCTTTAATACCCATCACCGGGCTAACACATCACCCCACCCCCCTCCCCTCTAGAGCCCTCAGTTTGTTTCTCAGAGTCCACAGTCTCTCATGGTTCGTCTCCCCCTCCGATTTCCTCCCCTTAATTTTTCCCTTCCTACTATCTTCTTTTTTTTTTTTTTTAACATATAATGTATTACTTGTTTCAGAGGTATAGGTCTCTGATTCAAGAGTCTTACACAGTTCACAATGCTCACCATTGCACATACCCTCCCCAGTGTCTATCACCCAGCCACCCTATCCCTCCCACCCCCCACCACTCCAGCAACCCTCAGTTTGTTTCCTGAGATTAAGAATTCCTCATATCAGTGAGGTCATATGATACATGTCATTCTCTGATTGACTTATTTCGCTCAGCATAACACTCTCCAGTTCCATCCATGTCGTTGCAAATGGTAAGATTTCGTTCCTTTTGATGGCTGCATAATATTCCATTGTATATATATACCACTTCTTCTTTATCCATTCATCTGTCAAAGGACATCTTGGCTCTTTCCACAGTTTAGCTATTGTGGACATTGCTGCTATAAACATCAGAGTGCACATACCCCTTTGGATCCCTACATTTGTATCTTTGGAGTAAATACCCGGTAGTGCAATTGCTGGGTCATAGGGCAGCTCTATTTTCCACTTTTTGAGGAACCTCCATACAGTTTTCCAGAGTGGCTGCACCAGCTTGCATTCCCACCAACAGTGTAGGGGGGTTCCCCTCTCTCCGCATCCCCGCCAACATCTGTCGTTTCCTGACTTGTTCATTTTAGCCATTCTGACTGGTGTGAGGTGGTATCTCATTGAGGTTTTGATTTGGATTTCCCTGATGCCGAGCGATGTTGAGCACTTTTTCATGTGTCTGTTGGCCATTTGGAAGGACATATCAGATAAAGGGCTAGTGTAGAGCATTCTTAGTTTCAAAGACCTGAAAGGGCCCCTGTAAACCTCCGCAAAGACTTTAACCCAGCAGTTCTCCACCCTAGCATTAGAAAACCTAAGGAGCTTTAAATGTTACTGATATCCAGGCTCCATTCTCAGAGACTCAGAATCCACTGGTCTGCGGCAGAGCCCAGGCACTGGCATGTTTTCACTGTTTGTGCAGGATTTAGTGTGAAACCAGCATTCAGAACCACTGTCGTGACCTATCATTCACAGGACAAAAATGGCAATCCTCCAGTTCCTGTGCTGTGACACTCTGGTCTGAATTAAGCTACCGATAAAAGAGGAGAGCAGTAATGAAATAAGAAAAGTGAAAGGACATCTAAAGAGATTTCCTGGGCAACCCTACTCTTTTGCTCCCCACTGTCCCTCAGCTTCAAATTATGTCCCTGCTGCCCGATGCCAAGCTCAAAGAAAAGAGTTCTGGGGTGGAGTGTCTTTTAGGCAGGTTAAATGAGGCCCCAAGTCTACAGCTTGTGACCTGTGATTTCAAGGAACCATCCACTTTTTCACAGTTCATACCTGGAAACATTGATCCTCAGAGTGCAAACAGTAAAATACAGCTGGAACCCAAACAGTGACAGGTTTGGTTAACTTATTAAAAGTCAGGTCTGTGTCTCTTAACCAGATGAAGGTCACAGAAGTGTGGGGAGCTGCTGCAGGGCTTACTTCTAAGTGTTAATCCAGATCAAGTGCATGGAGCTGGTTAGAGATGTATCTTTCCTAGGATCGTTACCCCTTCATCCACACCACTCCAAATAAAAGTCCAGGTACACCTTCTACTTTGTTACATGCCAAGGAAGACTCTTTCCACATGATCCTCATTTCTTTGGTCACCATCTGTTACCCCCAATCCTGCTTCCAACAGGTATGCAACTGTCAACACCATCAAGACAGAAGCGTTTTTTCCCTAATTAATCAAAAGAGTCTGCTGAATCCCCTTCCCTGAGATTAGGATGATAGGAGTTTGCCCTCTGGAGAATACACAGCTCCGGCAGACCAGTGCTGACAAACCTGAAAGGCAGAGGACAAATGGTCCATGGCATCAATTAAACTGGTAAATAATAGGGAAGCACTAGATAAAACTAAGTCAAAGGACTAGGATAGGTGTATACTTCAGAGGGTCTCAGACGTACAATCTGTGGCCAGAAAGGGAAAGGAAACCTCCTACTTCTTCTGTTTCCCTCCTCTCATCTATGAAAGGGGAGATTCAGAGCTCTGCACTGTTTTCCATAGCGGTTTTGAGAATCAAATCCTAACAATGCATGTGAAATTGGCTTGAAATCTGGGAGTTCTGTGCAGAGGTAAGAATTCCAAGGGTCTGGCTGGGTAGTAAAATGACACAGTGGGAGATGTGCTCTGAAAGTTCCTCTCCCCAGAAAAAGCAACTGTGCGAGCCCTGGTCATCTGGTCGACTCAGGGGAGCCTCCATAGGAGACTGGCTGAGGAGGAGGAGGAGACAGCAGGGCAAGATGGCTGGGCCCAGTTCCTCCAGGCCCAGCTGCCACTGGCCCCCAAAGAGGGTGAGAGCCTCAACCTGGCGCCAGGTTGTGAAGGCTTCGACATTATTCCCTTCTCTCCCAAGGGCCGGAAAGTCGGACTTCATCTGTGTCAGGAATGTCAGAGAGCCACTCATTGAGAAAAAGAGAAAAGAGATGGGAATGACAAAATAAGCGGGTTGGAGAGCCAGGCGCCAACCTGTGGCGCACGAAGAGTTCTGAGGGGGAGAAGAGCGGCTGAGATGCCATCAGAAGAGGAGACACTTAGGTTTGTCATGCAACGCCAGACCCTCTGGGGTTTGCAGAGAAGTTGTAGTGAAACTCTAATAGATGTTCAATGTATTTTTGACCTCAAACTGATGTATTTTCTCAATATGATGCTTCTGACTCTGATGAGAAGTAGGATCAATTTATTATGAGTTACAAGCTGAGAAGTTACACCAAATACAGAGCTCTATTTATTTAAGTGACAAAATACATTGTTAGTAAAGGTTGTAGGTGATTTGAACAATGAAAAACCAACAGGAGCAGAGCACCTGGGTAATATGTTATAAAGATGACAGAACCAAGAAGGGCCCTGATGATAGAAAGGATTTTAAGGATTTTATAGGCAGAGAGGAAAGGGGAGGACTGCAGAGAAGTGGGCGAAGAACATCAGCAGGGACATCTGTGCTTTTAAGCCACCAGAGCTATGAAAGCCCAAGGCTTTCCCAAGTGCAAAACCATATATCCAGATGTTACTACCCCATCTTACAGATTAGAAAACTGTTAGGGGGTGCCTGGGTGGCTCTGTTGGTTGAGTGTCCGACTCTTGATTTTGGCTCAGGTCATGATCTCAGGGTCATGGGGTCAAGCCCCACATTGGGCTCTGTGCTCAGAGCGGGGTCTGCTGGAGATTCCTTCCCTCTGCCCCTCCCCCTGGCTCAAGTTCTCTCCCTCTCTCTCTCTAATAAATGAATACATAAAATCTTTGAAAAAAAAAGAAAACAGAGTGTTAGTACCCATTGTAGAGATTATAAAACTGAATGTTAGTTCTGAGACTTCCAGCTTCCTCTGTGGTCAGAACCAGTAAATGGGAGAATCAGGTCTCGGATTCACAGTCCAGAGGTCTCTCTACCACACTTGTCCCTAAAGAAGAACTAAGATCTGATGGGCCCTCATGTGCTCTAGCTCCAGAACTTCCAAAGCTTGTCCCTGAGACAGTGCATTAGCGAGCAGTGTTGGAAGAAAGGAAGACCTCTGGGCCCAAAAAGGAGGTGTTGTAGTAGGGAAGGGGAGGCCAAGTGATGGAAGGCCTTAAGAACAGAATGAAGAGAATTTGGCCTTCATCCTGAAAGCAGTTAATTAGCTGAGCACTAACGACATGGAGATATCCCAAACACACTAAATGCATGCTCTATGGCTCTCTGGGTCTTAAAGGATAGACATGCTCTCAGTCAAGGGCCCTAGCCTCACTCTCCTGTGAAAAATAATGAAAACAATGACTCAAAAGAATATCCATCTGTAGCAGTTAAAGCCGTTTTGAAGAAAATAATCCATCCATGGAAACGAAAGCAGCATACAAAGAGATAGTTTTGCCCTTGCTGGTGAGAGAGACGTCAACATATCACCAGCTCAAAAACCAAGCTGAGAAGTGTAAGGAAATTTGAGAAGGTCCAAATGTGTACCCTTCAGAATGCAGGGCCACAGAGACAACAAAAAGTATTTGCTGTCAGCGCACAAAATTAACTCTCTTTCTCCTCTTTCCATTCGTAGGCCTTATCAGGTCAGGTAATCAGACACTCTGTGGTCTACTCTGAAAAGCATTTTCTTTTCGTGTATGTCATGACACAGACACAAACTTAAGTTGTACAGAATTGTTTGACCTGATGATGAGGGGAAAAAGAACCACTGCTTTCACTGAAGAATTACTAGGCGTCCTTTGACCACTTCTGTTTCCTTTGAAAATGTTAAGTAGATGTAAGGAGGAAAAGCAAGCTAAGTTTCAATCCTTGGTAACACAACCATGGCCAGGAACAGGCATGTGAGAAATAAAGAAAACATGGTGGAACGAGAATGTTGCACTCAGTGTCTGCATGGAGTCTGTCAGTTTTTAGCCAGAAGCCATGATAATTATGAGCTTAGCCCATGAACTCTGCTCCATCCCCTACTGTTTCCTGCCTGTCTCTTCCCAAGGGGTTCTTTGGGTGCCCCATGTAATGAAGAGCCCATTACTTTCTATGCGTTAACTTTCCTAATGAAGCATCACACAATGCTCCCTGCTGATTACCAGCTGAGTGATGGTTACAAAGACAATCCCCATATTTATACTGAGGAGAAACTTGTACATTATGTAGCTTTGATCAATACTTAGCATATGAATTTAGATAGCCCATTATCTTGCACAAAAACAGTGTAACAGAATGAGCTGGGGACTACATGTTTTAAGGAAAAATCCTGGAGATATTAACAAGATGGCTGAATGCTAAGAATATATTAATTTATAGACATCTGTTCACCTCACCTTAATGTCCCTATGAAAGAGGAACTCCCAAAAGTAGGATGCCGGGATCAAGCAGGAAATCGCCACCAGTAAGAAAACAGGAAGGTGACTGAGATATAGCAGGTTCCTCCTCTGTTACAGACACTGTGCTAAGGACTCCAGCCCCTGTGTTACCCTCTCAACACCCTGCAAGAGAGAATCCATCCCTGTTTCACCCAGGAAGAGCAGTGAGGTCAAGGGAGGTGCCCGAGCCCACCCAGAACTTCCATACCTCAGACTTTGCAGTTCAGTTCACTCATCCTTTCACTTGCTCGTTGATTTATTGAGCACCAATTCCATGACAAGTTCCATGTTAGGTAACATAGACATAAAGCTAAATAAAACACACACTCTCATTGATGAAAGATTATTTCATTTGTCTAGTGGAATTTCCAAAATCAGAGAAAATCTCTTTGAATGACATGACCTAATGATGCCAAGAAGGGGACATCACCTATGTTTGTTAGTCCTTCTTTTCTCTCTTTTATCTGCTTCCCTTCCTTCCTTCCATTTCTTTCTTTCACAGAGAGGAAAGAATTTACAACACTCCGTACATATGATCCTAGAGGGCAATGTACAACCATCAGTGGAACATAATGTCCCAAATCAGTGTTTTCCATAGGACTACTGAAGGCAAGTCAACTCCAGGTATATCAGAAACAAAAGGGGTTCTATAGTCAAGTAAGTGCACAAAAATGGGTACATAGCATTCCCCTCTGATGATTCACAACACCCACCAGCATTTTAAAGGCTCACGGAAGAATTTCTTTAACACTGCTCAGTGGAGGACCCCCTAAACTCTTCTAAGCATTGGAATACTTAATTGGAACAACCTGACAGTTTTCCGAATACTGGCATGTGGAGGGAAAATTGCACTAGAGAAAAGATTACTATTTTGACTGGGGAAAAATATATGGGCCTTTAATTCAAGTTACCACCTTACAGAGAAGCAGAGAATTTGATCTCAGAAGACCTTGGTTGAAGTCCATAAATTGCCACATACTAGCTAAGTAAACTTGAGCAGGTCACTTAACCTCTTTGAGTCTTCACTTCCTTACGTAGTAAATGAATTGCATAACACATACCTGGCACTTACTATAAAGATTAGAGATAATGTGCATATATTGTTAAATGCCCGGCAAACAAATGCACCATAAATGATGTCCATTTTAAAATACAGAACATAATATGGCTAACCTACAATGAAAAATACGTGTATTCTAATCTATTGTCTTGTGATTTATGAAGGTCTTTGAGCTGCCAGCCATCCACATTTACCAGAGACCCTCGGAGATATGACATTCAAAAACAAAACAAAACAAAACAAAACAAAACAATTGACGGGAGTCGCTCCTACATGAAATACTTTTAGAATAAGAAAATTGGCTTTTACCGTGGTTGGCATCGTGGTCCAATCAACTTAACTAACTTGCAAGACACTGACAGGAAATTACACAAATGGAAAAAGAAAACTTTGCTTAAGAAGTTATTATTTCGTCATTTATTTTGTCTTTGTGTTTTTCCTTTGTATTTGATTCACTGCATTTCTTTTTTCCCCCACACTGTCTTTACTACATAAATTAAACACAACAAAATATTTTAACCTTTATTTTTCTAATTATCAAAATCAAGAATAAAATGAAATTTCCTGACATCCCATTATCTAAAAACAAGGGATTTGGCAGGTTCTACTCTATAGTGCTTTTTACCTCCATGTCCTAGTCTTGTTTATTATAATTTGGTAGCTTCAAGCTAAAATATAGTTATGAGATAATTATTTTTAACTTATTTATTTTTTAACATTATGTTTGACATTTATAATCAGCATTGCAAACATATTTACAAAATTATTTAGACCATCTTTTTTACTTGCTTCAAATATTATTATTATGAATAATTAAGTGAATTCATATTTATTCCCAGGTTAAGTTTATCTTGAATGAGGTCACCAAAAGTCTGCATGTAATAATCCCATTTCCTTACAAATATATTCAATAAGTAAAAATTTATGTATCTTGAAAGCTCTGTACCAAAATGACATTAACAATGAGTATGTCTAGAAAGTGAGATTATGGGTGATTTTTAAATATTTCACCTAAATACACTATCCCCAACATTCCCTACTAACATGACAATAAAGGGATTTTTATAAAGATATAAACACATTAGAATAAAGAGAACAGGAGAAAAGACAACAGCAACACAATTGTGGAAGCTGGAAAGCAGATGGCCCATGGTAATTGACTTAGCAGACCCAAGAAAGTTGAATCCTAAGCTGACAGTGGGAAAACCCATGAAAAACCCAATTTACCCTAAGGAACACCCAAAAGACTCAGAAATTGGCAGCACCAGGTACCTCTGTAAGTGGGAGGTGAAGGTCAGACTAAAGAAGGATTTGTGCAAGTCTGTTTAACAAGTAATGAGATCCCCAAGTCCACTCCAGTATTTCATATGGCCAGGCAACTGCCCATCCCTCCCCCAAAGCTTCCCTCCAACCCATGCCTAACACTGGAATTTTCATCTCCAGAGAAAGAACAACAGAAGGGCCTGCACAGGAAGATATCAGATACAGGTGAGGATGAGGGTACAGAGCCCTAGCGAAAATAAAGGGATTAAGCACACATTCTGAACACCACCACCCCTCCTTCCTTGAGCAGTTCCCATAATGCGGGCAACCAGGTCTTACGCCCCCTCCAAGCAGGAAATGAGAAGAGTCTTATCTGCTGTATCTGACCAGTACAAAAAGAAAGCCTTAAACTAACAACAGGGGTTCCCCAAGGAAACAATCCCATCAGCTCAAAGTACAGTGACACCAACAATCAATAAGCCCCATCAGAAGGGGCGCCTGGGTGGCTCAGTCAGTTAAGCGTCTGCCTTCGGCTCAGGTCATGATCCCAGGGTCCTGGGATCGAGTCCCACATCGGGCTCCCTGCTCAGCGGGGAGTCTGCTTCTCCCTCTCCCTCTGCCTGCCACTCTGCCTACTTGTGCTCTCTCTATCTCTCAGTCAAATAAATAAAATCTTTAAAAATAAATAAATAAATAAGCCCCATCAGAGTCCCTTGGCTATGAACTATACTGATGGCGTAGTGAGAACAAAAACACTGAAGAGAAATCAAACCACAGTTATCCAGTAAATATATAAACACATCCAGAGGACAACACAGTATGTCTATGTGTGTCTGTGTGGGGGGTAGGGAGGACCCCGAGAGTGTCTGTGTGTCTGTATGTACCTAGGTAAATCAGGAAGATAAATCCTCATCCTCCACTGTGGAAAGTAGCCATATAAACATGTCATGTAGAGCCATGGAGGTAAATGCTAAAAGAATCTCCTTGAGAAGCCAGACGTGGTGGCCTCTGAGAAGACAGAGGTAACAGGAGGCTGGGACCAGCGGGTGACCACCACTCCTCGTAACAAGATCTACAGAACAATTTGATTCTTTCAAATGTGTTAAAAATCAGATGAGTAAGAAAATTGTTTCATTACATGACATGACACAGTGGAAATCTCAATGAATGGAAAATAAAGTCCATGTCTTTAAACATAATACAGTGTAATTAGATATTAATCAACCAGTGTTTAAAAAATGAACAACCTAGAAAACAAGGTGGGGCAAGGAGAAAATGTAAAAAATAATCCCTTATCAGGATTAGCACAAAATCATTCCTTCTCAGTTAGCTCTGTGCAAAATAATTCAACAGCAAAAAGAAAAAGGTTTCTGGGAGCCCATCCTTTGAGACCTACGCAAGCCTTCAGCTCCAGAGCCTGGTCCTCTGCCAGTCAACTCAAATAAACCTCGAGTCTTGTCTTATATCCTATCATGCCAAAACAACATTCATAGAAGTTAGAGTCACATACTTTTTAAAATATAGCACAAGAAAACTTATCTGAGGCAAAGGAAAACCATTCAAAGTATAAAACAATCAAATCACCAAGTAAAATTGGCATATTTAAATATAATAATTTTTAAAATTTCCATAAGACTGAAAAAGAATTTAAATTAAAAAATGTTAAATGATTTTTTAAAGCACTTTTTTTTTAAGATTTTATTTATTAATTTGACAGAGAGAGAGAGCACACACAAGCAGGGCGAGCAACAGGCAAAGGGAGAGGGAGAAGCAGGCTCCCCACTGAGCAGAGAGCCCAACATGGGGCTCAATCCCAGGACCCTGGGATCATGACCTGAGCCAAAAGCAGCTGCTTAACCGACTGAGCCACCCAGGTGCCCCAAAAGTGAAATGATTAATCAGGAAAAATTATTAACTATGAATATGATAAAGGAATAATATCTATACTAGATGAAAAAATTCTTCCAAATCCACAAGAAAAACACTCATGTCAATGGAAAAAGAGAAGAAATAAAATGAGCAGAGAATTCACAAAAGAGTAGACATTAACATGTGATAAATGGAAAACATGTTCAGCTCTTTCTTAAATACAAATTAAAATTCCTATCAGATGGAAATATACTTTTAAAGGTAATATTTAGTGAGAAAACCAAGTATTCTCATATATTGCTATTGGAAATTTAACTTGGAAAGCTATTTGGCAATATGAATTAAGAACCATAAAAGTTCTCATACTTCTGAATCAATAATACCACTTCTAGAAATCTATCCTAAGTAAATGAGAAATGTAGTAAAGATTTATGTACAAAAATATTTATCACTCAGTTATAACCCCACAAAAGGGAAAAGATTCAGTAAATTATAGTGTGCCTTGTAATAGAATATTAGGTAGAAATTAAAAGTCATATTTTTGAAGAACATTTAATAGCAAAGGTAAATGTTTATGACAAAATATTAATGTTAAAAACACATGGTACAAGTTATATAGAGTAATGATTCCAATTTTGTAATATACACATATATCAAATTTTATTGTATATGCATATTACTCTATATGTGTATTCAAAAATGCTTGAAGGAAATATATGAAATCAGTAAGAGTTAACCTCAAGTGAAAGGATCACAGGTGAATTCTACTTTCCTTTTATTCTAAGTCTTCCAAACATTTTTCTAGTGAGTACAAATTACTTTTCAAGTGACAAATTACTTTCAAGTGTAATGGAAGTAAAGGAGTAATTAACCTTACCATAAAAAATAGCAATATTGACAATATTTACAATCCAAATTCCAGTTTTCATAATTCTGGACCTGTAAAAATCTGGACAAAGGATGAAGTTTGGCTTTGTCTGGTAAACCTTTCATAGGAGACAGAATACATGAATAGCACAAAATACAACTGTAAGAGGAAATACACAGGTTAACACTTATTGTTTGCCATGTGCAAAGAGCTATAATCACATATTTACCATGTGTTCTATCATTTGTGAAGTTCTTGTTATAATGCCCCCATTTTACAGGTGAGGAACTGAGATTCAAGGGATAAGCAACTCTTGAAGGTCATCCTGCTAGGATGTATGCCTGCCCAGCTTCAAAGCCAACTCCAACTCAGGCTACACAGCTTGTGACCTCTTCAAGGATCTCAATGCTTATGGCCTATTACAATCATCTGGAGAGCTTGTAAAAAAAAAATAGCCCAAAGCCCAGACTGCACCCCAGAGCAATTAAATCAGAATCTCTGGCAATGAAGACACATCTTAAAAGAACTCCCCACGTAAGTTTAACATATAACAAGACTGAGAATCTGCAAGTCTAGCCAAAGGTTCTCAATTTGCAGCTATGATTGCCAGGAGGCTCCACCAGATTCTGCTGCAGCAAGCCTGTGGTGGGATCAGGGATCTGCATCCTTAATACATGCTTCCAGGTACTTTAGTTCTGAGAAGGTGGTCCACAGTCCGCCATGTGATTTTATTGGGAAAAAAAAAAAAAACTGTGTGTGTGTATGTATTATTATATATGTCTATATATACATATATATGCATGTGTACATACAGATTTGTTCCTAATTATTCCAGTGTGAAAAATGCCATCATTATTTTTCTATACCTTGCTGCTCAAACTGTGATACATAAACCAACAGCATTTCTATCCCCTGGGAGTGAGTTAGAATTGTAGAATTGCAGGCCCCATCCCAGATCTACTCAATCAGAACCTACACTTGAACAAAATGCCAGTAATATGTACACACAGCAAAGTTTCGGAAGCACTATTCTAAATCCAGTTAAAGCTAGCTATGCCCATTCTTAGCAGAATGAGTGGGAAACCCAATTTTATTTATTTGTTGTGGACTCTATCTCTGGGATCCTAGGCCAACCTTGGGGTTTACATAGTCTCAGAAACTTGGAGAATATCCTCCGCTATTTGAAAATTGTCTCAGTGGGCACCCTGAGATGATCCTTGTTTAAGCAAGCACAGCCCATTTGAAGGTGGCAGCTATCCTGTTTGCAGTATCTTCTCTGTCTGCACCCCCAGGGCCTTTGCCCGGGGAGAAACATTACTTGGTGTTCTGTCCTGGACATTCACACTACCATCTCCCCTTAGCAGGCCTGCTGTCTCTGTAACATGGCATAGGAGAGGGCCCAGGTCAGCTCCTAAAGCTGGCCACACCTCTTGCTCACCATGTCACAGGAAATTCTAGCCTCCCCCCTTGGAAATCCCAAGGCTTCCGAACAAAGATGCTGGGGGCTTTCTCTAGCTGACCATAAAAATCTAAGGAAGCTATTAATTCTCCAGAGACAAGGTAAGCCAGAAGAGACACTGTCCATGGTTGCAAGAGAGTGGAATAATTGCTTTTCTACCTATTTTCAGTCTCTTAATCAAAGACCAAAAAATGACACTTCAAGAAATTACCTAGCATTATATTCATACGTATTATATATCTTTGGGGAGAAATTTTAAGCATCCTCAGCAATTTCTGGGATTTCTACACATATACAACCAATCAATGTGCCACTCACAAATTAGCACTGTATCTTATCATAAGGCTCCTGAAGCTACCCATCAGAATGGTTTGAATGAGTAAGTGAATGAACAAGTGATGAAGAAACAAATGAATTAATGAATGATATTTTCCAGCTGAGTTATATCATTTTTAATCAATATTTCATGTACTCATACTACCCTCTCAAATAATAATATAGTAGTATATAGTCTTTTTCCCCCACTTACTTTTGATACAGCAATTGTTAAATGTTAATATCAGCAAGATTCAACCACAAATGTGGGATCTAGATGGCAGCAGTACACGTCTCTCCAAACTTTGTCCATACCTGGCTCACCGTAAAACAGACCCTGACACATTTACAGGCATGTTAAAACGCTTTGTGGTTTTGTGATTCAGATAAAAGGTCCAGCTCTGAGAGACAAGAATCCATCAACAGTGGCATCCACATGAACTACTACAGAGAAAACCTAAAACGCAGGTCTGCAGGGAAAAAGGCAAACTCTCTAGTCCAGTATGTAACTATCTCAAATGAGTATTTGTCTAATGAAAGCACACTGACTGCAGTAGCTTTGGGATTTGTACAGCTCACTGTCCTTTCTCCAAACCATAGTAAAGATCTAAAGTGCTTTGACCCTAACACCTGCCACAGAAAGAAGAGATGACTCAACCCAGAGGTCTTGATTTTCAACAGGATGCTTGTGGCTCAAATTATTCATGGAGTGAGTCTGCTCTGGTGATTAAAGTAAAGTGGTAATACTTTGCATATGTCTTGCTACAGGCATTTTTCATTGCATGACTGCAAATTTCTTCTAGGAAGACCCAGACTAGGGTAGACAAGAGGGACAAATCTTTCAACTTGATAAAAAAGGGTAAATTGGCAAGAAAACCTTGTTGGCCACTCTAAGCCAGAAGCTTAGAGTGAACAGAATCATAATGTAAAATTCGCATGTAGATGGTACAGAAATGACAGAAAATAAGATATTTCCACTTAGCATGTCTCTTAATTAACTCCATGTTTGTACACACATACATACATTTATATATCATGAACTCACAGGAGTACCATGCTATACTCAAAACATATAGTCTCCCCAGTGAAACAGAATTGAGAGCCCAGAAATGAACCCTCACATACAGGGTCAACTTAATACTTGAAAAGGGAGCTAAGAACACTCAGTGAGGAAAAGATACTCTCATAAATAAATGGTGTTGGGAAAACTGGATAATCACATGCTAAGGAAAGAGATTAGACCCCTACCTTATACCATTCACAAAAATTAACTTGAAACAGATTAAAGACTTAAAGATAAGAACTGAAATTGTAAAACCGCTAGGAAAAAAACACAGGGAAAAAGCTTCCTGACAATGATCTTGGCAAGAATTTTTGGATGTAACACCAAAAGCACAAGGAACAAAACCAAAAATTAGTAAGTGGGACTACATCAAACTAAAAAGCTTCTGCACAGCAAAGGAAACCATCAACAAAATGAAAAGGCAACCTACGAAGGAGAAAATATTTGCAAATGATAAATGTGATAAAGGATTCATATACAAAATATATAAGGAACTCATACAACTCAACAGCAAAAAGAAATTAACAATCCAATCTAAAAATCAGCAGAGGAATTGAACAGAGGATGTATCAATAGTGAAGAGGTACTTGAAATGGTACTCGGTATCACTAATCATCAGGAAGGCCCAAATCAAAACTACAAGGAGGTACCACCTCACACCTGTTAGAGTGGCTATTACCAAAAAGACAACAAACAACAAGTGTTGGTAGGATGGAGAAAAGGGAATCCTTGAGCACTGCTGGTAAGAATATAATGGTAAAGCCACTACAGAAAACAGCATGAGGTTCCTCAAAAAATTAACAATAGAGATACCATATGATCCAGCAATTTCACTTCTGGGTATATATCCCAAGGAAGCAAAAACAGGATCTCTAAGAACTATCTGTATTCCCATATTCATTGCAGCATTTTTCACAATAGCCAAGATATAGAAACAACCTAAGTATCCATCAGCAGATGATGGAGAAAGAAAATGTGTGTGTGTGTGTGTGTGTGTGTGTGATGGAATATTATTCAGCCGTGAGAAGGAAGGAAATCCTGACATTTGCAACAACATGAATGAAACTTGAGGGCAATATATTAAGTCAAATAAAGTCAGGCAAAGAAAGACAAATACTGTGTGATATCACTTATATGTAGAATCAAAAAAGTCAGGCTCATAGAAACAGGATACAGTAGGGGTTTCCAGGAAGTGATGGGTAGGAGAAATGGGAAGATGCTGGTCAAAGGGTACAAACTTCCAGTTTTAAGTTAAGTTCCAGGAATATAAGGTATGGTAGTTATATTTCATAATACCATATCATATATGTGAAGGTTGCTAAGAGAGCAGATCTTAAATGTTCTCACCAGAGAAGAAGTAATGAGGTGATGTGATGGAAGTAATATTAGTTAATGTCATGTTAGTAATCATTTTGCAATCTATAAATGTATCAAATCAATACATTGTACTCCTTAAACTTAAACAATTTTACATGTCAATAATCTCAAGGAAGCATGAAATAAATATATTAACAAATAAAATGAATAAATAAATAGGTTATAAGAAAGTTATCAAATAAAATGTATTCAAAGAGGGGCGATAGGTGGATGGACAGACAGATAAATAAAGACGCACATGTTTGTATTGTCCTAAAAAGCTGGAGTTTATTCAGCTTTTTTCTAAAATGAAGTAATGTTTTAATTATTTAAAAGTTAATAATTTCATAGAATAATATTTTCCATAAGTTAAATATATAGCCTTTAATTGGTATGGCTTAGATATTCTGAGTTTCGTAATTTCCTTAAAAGAGTGCCTGTCCTAAAGAATACTGTGTGGAAAATTCATTTCATACACTATAAACTTTCCAGCAATTGTGTTGGAGTGTAACTTCCCACTTCTCTAGTTGGATATCCCAAACCATACAAAATGTATCTAGGAATATACCTGGAAATTTTAAAGGTCTTGAGTTGTAAAGAAAAATAAATATCTTTCACAAGTCTTTAGCATTTTATTCTCAGGAGAGGTAGAACAATAAAGACTTTGTAAACATTATTCAGAAAATTTCCTGAGAGTTCAAAAAGCTAAGGACTTTTGAAACATCAATAAAGATTTCACTGAACAAGAAATTCTTTAAAATACTACCCTTGCAAAGTAGTTAATACTTCTATTTTGTTTAAAGAAATCTGAAATGACTCCCTGGCCAACTCACCCAAACTCCCAGCATATATACCATCACAGCGAAGTATCTCAAAAACACAAACATCAATTATGTGTGGCTGCTGAGTTGGTCAGAAGTTCCTATGGATCATTCTATCCATGCAGATTTTCTACCTTTTATCCATCTGTTATAGACTGAATCTACCCAGACATCACAAAAATTCATGTTTATCATGAAGTCAAGAGAGAATGGTGGCATGTGCGTAAATCCAATGCCAGTCCTGGAAATAAGGCAATCCTTCCGTATGGTAGACCAGCTGTATGTCTACCAGGTACCAGAGTACACAGTTGGTTTGTAACCTCAAAGATGAGGCCTCCACCTCACTCATCTCTGTATCCAGAGCACCAGGCATAGAGCCTAGTGTGGAGATGATGCTCAATAAATGTTAAAATAAATAGGAGATGGATTTTTAAACATCCATGTTAAAACATTACCAAAAAACACCAAATGCTGAATAAAGCCAATCACAGAATCATTCAGTAATTTACATATCACCTCTTCTATACCCAGCTGTATGCTGAATAACGTGAAGCAAAAAGAGAAATAGCAGGGGCATCTGGGTGGCTCAGTCGGTTAAACATCTGCCTTTGGCTCAGGTGTGCAGGGAAGCCTGCTTCTCCCTCTCTCTCTGCCTCTCCCCCTCTGCTTGTGCTCTCTCTCTCTTTCTCAAATAAATAAAATCTTAAAAAAAAGAAGAGAGAGAGAGAGAAATAGCCAATATAGCGTCTGTCCTTGAGAGACTGAACCCAGTGTAGGAGGAAGCACGAAGACTGGAATCAGATGGTCCTGGGTTCTAAGCGAGGCTTTGCCATTTGGGTAAGTTATTAAACACTCTGAGCCTCCACTTTCTCAACTCTAAAATGGGACAGTAACATACTCTACAGGGCCAATGTCACACTTAGGGGTAGTGCACATGATTAATGTGCTTAACACCTAACAAGTAATAATAGCTAATACCTAATTGGTAATCAATAAAGTGTCACTACTGTCACTAGATACAAAGGTTTGAAAAAATTAATATGCAACTATTAGAGAACGAACACTAAACTATGTAGAACTGATGAAAGTGCAACAGGAGTCCAGAAGAAGCCAGGCGGACTGGAACAACCAGTTCAGTCTTTATGGCAAAGACAAGAAAGAGAGCTCAACCCTGAAGGGCAGGCAAGTTTGGGAGAGAATGAGGGTGGGAGCAGATGCCAGCACACGTTATGACAGGCGCTGGCTACAGTAATGGAGCAGAGCATGTATATGAAGGAAAGCAGAGAAAAGGGCTCTGTGGCAGGCAGGACCACATTAGAAGCAGTCCACCTGGTTTCTCAAGGATAGGCCAGACAAAGGTTTTCTGTTTGATCTGTTGCTGAATAATCATCTTCCTAAATCCATCAAAATTAGAGAATGAAATTGAGAATTTCTCTAATAAAAGGAACTGTGATAAAGAAAAGTCACAGGGAAGAAGAAGGTGAACAGATTTTGTTGTCCTAAAATTCTTCAGCACTAAAAACTGCTTTACTTTCAGTAACTTGGATCTCTGAAGCAATGTGTTAATTATTATTGATAAATCTGTTTTATCAGTAAGTAGGACTTCCATACTCACATATTTATAATACAGCATCTCAATATACCAGTGTCTCATGGCAAATGGGGACACTTGAGATGGCCAACTATACCAAACATGTGCATTCTGCACCCAAATCCACCCAACGACAACCTGTAGAAGTCTACAGCATATGTCCAGACCCAAAGAAAAACTCTAGAATGAGGCCTCCCATGTCAGAGTAAACTGGGTCTAAACCATGAGCAAAGATTACAGAACCCCACAGTGTATTACTCACTAAAACCCACTCTCAAAAAACCCCCAGCAGGCATAGACTTTATGCAAGGAAAAGGATGTTACTTAACTCACTCAGCTAAGGAGGCCCAATCTCTGAAAGACCTTAACAGAGAAGGGAGGGTCTCAAAGACCTCACTGGCATCTGCAAAAGTGGATCTTAATTTTTTAAGGCTTCTGGCCCTGAGGAGACAGTTAAATGAGAAAATATAAGTGATCACTGCCAATGCCAACATCATTCTTTGCCAAGCAAAAAAATAATAATGATAAAAGATAAAAGAACTTAATCCTCCTACCACTTTCAGCTGACCAGCCACAGAATCACAAAGGCAGAATCTCCTCAAGGCGGAAGTTAGCCATTCAAACACCATTTTCAGTGGGTCTTCATCTAAATCACAGGAGAGAGCAGCATGCCCCCAGCCAGCTAGGTGAGCTGTAAAGCTTCCTAATACCAAAATCTGACCCAGACTGGAATAAAGCCTATTGTTCTTTCAGCAAATATGATAGACACTTAACTGAGAAGCACCATGTCTGTTTTCACAAACAAGGAATTGTTTACAGCATGTTTCTCTCCCACCCCAGATAAGCTGCTGAGCTACAAGAAAGCAAGTATCTCTTCCAGGTAAGGATGTGGCATCCTCCACTGGGCTTCCATGTCTCAGCTCCCACCACCTGCCATCCCATTTATTTTCCAAGTCTCTTTTGCTAGAAACTTAGCCAAACCTTTAGTTTTTTTCCTTCAAGATCAACATCTGCAGATGTAATTTTCAAATTACAGAAGCACCAGGAGAATCTATTGATGTTACTATTTTTCTTTTCACACACGCTCTGGGAAATTGTAGGGATGCACGAAAACTCAAACAGGGTTTTATGAGGAGAGGAAGGAAAAGGGAGAGGGGAAAAGATGCAGGAGGAAAGGAGCTGGGGGAAGGTGGGGGGGGGGAAGAGAGAGAGAGGCTGAGAGGACAAAGCTCAGGCAGGAAAAAAGTTTTTATAAACCTTAACTGCCCTCATCAACCTTCACCCCTTGTCAAGAGTTCCTTACAAGTTTTTTACACATGAAACTTAACTCCAGCCTGTTTAGTTAATTATGAAAAATCAACATGGAAACCATTATTTCAGTGTGTAAATTTATTCACCAGGTGTTGTCCACCCACTGCCCTCCTGTTCTCGAGCTGACAAGAGTAGCCTGAGGCGCCCGATGAGGGGAATCCACAGGGAGCTGTCACATTATTCCAGAAGATGCCAGGTGGAGGAAGCAAGGCTCCACTTCCCCACCTTACTGGGTTTAGTTTTAAGATAACTATTTGGTGGGCACCTGGGTGGCTCAGTCGGTTGAGCGACTGCCTTCGGCTCAGGTCATGATCCTGGAGTCCCGGGATTGAGTCCCGCATCGGGCTCCCTGCTCGGCGGGGAGTCTGCTTCTCCCTCTGACCCTCCCCACCTCATGCTTTCTCTCTCTCTCAAATAAATAAATAAAATCTTTAAAAAAAAAAAAAAAGATAACTATTTGGCAAGGGCAGGGCTGTCTCCCAGGGTCAATGTTAAGAGGGAGGGGCCCAGCTTAAAGCCTGACTATGTGTTCCGCAGGCACGAACACACCCACTTGCCTCAGGGGAAAGGCTCCTGGGGGCCTGCACAGTACCATGTGAGCTCACTGGAAAGGGCCGCGTGCCCCCCAACCCACCACCACCAAAATCTCTTCTATTGGCCCATCTTAGGTTGGGTTCCTTAAAAGCAGAAGGAAAAGAGGGAGTGTTGTGGAGTCTCAGGAGAAATCTCTAAGGGAGGTGGAAGCGCAGGAAAGGACAGGGAAAGATGCTAAACAAAGATGTGCTCTCAGCTGATGTCAGGTTTCAGCCTCATGCCACTGGCAGCCCTGGAGCATGAATGGTGACTCAGAATGAACGCGGGCCGAACACCACAAACCATTACTACCATATACGCAGTCACTGCTTGTAGGTCAACCCTGCAGGAATGGAGAGATGCATGAGCTCCCATCTAACGAGGCCTTTCTCTGGACACGAATGATGCTGTGAGCTCTGCTATTAGCAGCCACCATTTGAGCAGCTTCAGACAGGTGCACCGGCTCAGCAAAGAGGACGGAGGCAGGGCACCACCAGCTCCTCGTGTGGGCTGCCTCTTGCACCGCTCAGAGCCCTGTGTTTCCCGTAGGAAGTTCATCCTTCCCGACACAGCTTCCGCAAGAGTCTGGTTCATCACCCTCTCCTACCGGTGTTCTAGATCCCTTCCCTGCAGCTGGCACTTCTGCTGATCCAGGTGATTTGACTGATGGAAGGTTCAGACCTCACCCCTGAAGAACCCGTGCCCCTGCTCATCAGGTCTTTAGCATAGTCAGAGCTGTCATACTTGCCCTTTTACAGTTAGAACTGAATGCGGAAGGGCGGCCACAGCAAATCATCTGAATGCAAAACGTTTTCCTCCTGGCCACCATGACACAGCAGTGGCCCTAAGTCCTCCTTATCATCAGTCATTTACCACTAATTTCCATTCTTGCCTGCTTTTCTCCTGGCATAAGGAATCCCAAATGACTAGTTGCAGCCAGAGCTTTAAATTTAGTATGGCTTCCGTGACCCTCTGGGAATCCTGTAGCTCCACAGAATCTAAAATTGCAGAGACGGGAAACATCGATTCCCCCAAGTGGATCACTGGAAGTGAGGCGTCAGGGCCACTCCTACTGCCATCCTCAGGTTGCCAGACTTACGTATTCTACCCAAAGGCCATGGCTCAAGATGTGGATCATCGAAACCTGAAGGGTAACACCAAGCCCCACGGGACTTCATCTCCGAGTTGCCTTTAAGAGGTCATCATTTCATCATCCTATCAGACCTGCAATCTCTAGATGGTATGGCTTGAGGTAGGACCAGAGGATTCCATGATGCTGTGCTCACTGGCATGGCTCCTTTGCCGAACAGTGCATCCTTTGATTCAAGGTGACGTTTTGCAGGACTTCCTGCCAGTTTTTCAGATACTCTGTGAGCCCTCAAATAGCCATGCCAATGAAGTCATTCTGGAAAGGAAAGGAAAATGCAAACCTAGAATATGTGTTAATCTCGTGCAGGATTTTTTTTTTTTTTTTCCCCAATGAAAAGGTTCCACTGTAACCTACCTGCCAGTGAGTTGGCCAAGGACGGAAGTGGCTAACATCCTGTCCACTTAGTTATTTAGTGACACTTCTGCAGTGGATAGTCTCTGCTGGGCATCACTACGCGGTACAGACTTCCTCACACTTTGTTCTTGCTCGCAGAGGACTATCCACATGCTTCTTCCCCAGACCACCTTATCCCCAGTCTTTCACCCATGCTCGTTCCAGGGCCCTGACTACCTGCTAAGCCATGTACCAATACCCACCAGTCTGTGTTTATACTTACCTTGGACCACTTCTCCCTCCACACAAAAGGAATTACCAGATTCTCTGCCTCAAGTTCTGCCCTCCAGAGGTTTTCCCCTCAGCACTGTTCACTCCGGGAGGGGTTGTAGCACAATGGCTGTCTATCTTTGGTTTGCGCCAACCCATCTGTGAACCAAGCTCAGGGTCTCTCCTCTTCTATCCTCTATTTTGGTCATGGGGAAGCCCCATGAAACCACAGTGTGAGCTGAGGAGAAACATCGGTGCGACAGTGGAAAGGTAACCTGGGATCTGGGCCATCTGTTTGTTCAGCTACCTCTGAGCTTCCTCAAGTCAACCCTAGATGGAACACTTCCTTCTTACTGTGAGTCACTGCCTTACTGTGTCTGACATGCCAAGCCCATAACGGACAGTTCTGACCACACAGTCACTTGCTGTTCCGTAATTAGACTCTCAAGTCTCTTTTGAGGCCCCATCGCTTGCCAGTAGCTGGTTTACAAATAGTGAATAGTTCTCTGCTACCAATGATATGGCCTTGCTCAACTATCCAGGTGCTGTGCTGTGACTCTCCACCTGGGGCTGGCCCACATCTTCACGTAACTTCTTTACTTACCACAAACTGCTCTAATATCAGGGGATCTGCCGAGCCACATGGCTTATACTGCAACTCAGGCCAGTGCAGAGCTTTCCTTCTTTCTCTGAGTCCCCCCAGCCCAAAAGCCTTCTACCCACTTGATACAGTCAGACCAGTACTCTCAGGTGTGGAGTATGTCCCCACTCCCTCCTCCCGTACTCTCTCTCCCATGCCTGTGAGGAGGTAAGATGGAGCTGGCTCTTAAAGGCACTCAGGGTGTCCTGCCTCCAGCTATTGCCTCAATGCTCTAGTCCTGCACTAATTTCTCAGAATAATCACAGACTTCCCTTTGAAGTTCCACCATAGGCCTCCATGGTACATGCGGTCCAGATGAAACACAGTCACTCCAGGCCCAAAAAAGAACCCCAATTACACAAACCCACCACAGTCAACATTCAGAGGTACCTGAAGAAATAATTCAGATGGTGTCCTCACAGAGTTGCTTCACCCATTCACTGGCTCTGCATGCTTTCCTAGGGGGCATTCGGGGCCCTGCCTGATCTGGCCCCTGCCCGCCCCTTCCAGCCTTACCTCCCACCGCTCCCTCACCATGCTCCATCTACTCTGACCATGCTGGATTCATCAGTGCTGCCCTTGTGCAATATTATAATGCATTTGCACTGCAGTATCCACTCCCTAAAGTGACCTCATCAACAGTGTCAACTGAGAGGGCTAGTATCTCCCCCGACCCCCGCCCAAACACAACACAAACGCCCTTTTCCACATGGTAGGTCAGGTGCCCCAGTGCTCTGCTTACAGCCCCTTCCTTATAGCCATGATCATACTTTATGGGGATCACTGGTTTGCAAGCCTGCCTTCGTCCTTCCCTAGGCTGTGTGGCACTTCAAGTCAGGCACTAAGACCTGTCTGAGGTCAAGCTTTTTATTCTCATCATCTACTCTAGAGCCCGGCACAAAATAGATACTCAATGGATATCACATCAACAAATGAATGAATGCATGTAGGCGAAGAATGTATGTCTCACCTAAGAAAAAAATCCATGCTACAACAAAATCATTCATAAACATATATAACTAAAACCCCCTCTGGCTCCCCACCTCCCACCCCACCGACCTTCAAGATTTCCTGACTGCAGTTATTTGATAACTCATTCCCACTCTATTTTCACTGGTGTCCAATGCCTGTCTCACCCCACCAGCATGACCACAAAACCCACAAAACATTCACCCTTCTTTGCTCTCAAAATCCTGACTCCAGCTGGAAGAGATGAACAGGCTGGAGATCTCTGGGTTCTCTGGGGCACTCCTGCTGCCTCACTGGCCATGTCAGCCACTGTGCTGTTGATTCCCAGCCACAGAGTACAGCTTAAACCATTCCTGATGGATGGGAAATTGCACAGCTATGCTTATTCCTGAGCCAGGAGAGTATCTCTAAGGGAGAGTATCCCTGCTAAATCATTAGAGGCAGCTACAGGGTTTTTTTTAGTTCTTTTAAGAAAACGCTCTCGAAAAATTCGAGAACCCGAATATGATATTCCTAACTGACCACCGAGGCAGGACGAAGGTTCTCTGTCTCTCTCCCGACCACAGGAGTGAGTCTGCGGGTTCTCAGGAAGCTTGCACAATGGAGAGCATTACTGGCATTGCTCAGGTTCAGGATGCAGCCACAGCTCCAAATTCTTCACGTGTCTCCATACCGAGTGGAAAGTCACATACACAAAGTGGATCTCACGAACAGCCTCAGGTCTCCCCTAAGGTAGTTAGATACCTCAGTTATTTAGGCTGACCAACTTTATTGTTGACCAAGAGCTTCATGTTTTTATAGTAATAATCATTCTAATCTTATCAACATGGATTAGGTCTTCATCCTGGTTTTGAGAAATCCCAGTGTCTCTACAATGGGTATTTCAGGGTAAAATATTTCTGATTGAAATTGATGTTATTAATTTTGATTTTTAAAAAGACCTTGGCTATGGACCACTTTTATGAGGCTTTATCCCTCCGGAGAGCCCACCGGTTGCCACCCCTCCACTGCAGCTGGTAAGACCGCACTGGGGTCTGGCTCTAGTCTGGCTCACCACCCAGAAGGATAGAACACACCAGCGAAGTCCAGTCACGAGGGACAAGCGTCACCATGCATTGGATTTGACCCGGGTCTCAGGGGAAGGGAGATATCATGAAATCAAATAAACAACAATACGGGTCATGCCCCTGACAGGCAGTAAATCACTAGTCTAAAATCAGTCTCAGCTTCTGCACCAATTCCTTTCTGAGCTCTACATTTGCTGAAGAAAGTCAGGATTCTCAACAGGGGACAATCTGACTGATTTGTTTCTCAAAGGTTTCAAAGGCTTACAAAGGAAATGGGATTTTAATTTACAGCTTTTAAAACTCTCTCTGCTTGAAGTGGTTTGCACATTAAGGTTGTGGCTACATGTCAACACAGCTTGTTGAAAAGTTTAAAATATCAGACTTTAAACTTTGTTGCTGGTGGCTGTTACTCCTCTGGTTGGTTATACATAAGTCAAATAACCAGTCTGACTAGTTTTCCCCCTGACTGATTTGACAGCTGATCTTGGCATTTTTGTTGAAACCACCTGAGAGCTGCTTGGGCTCCCAACTCCCTAAGAGTTGAACACCGAGGGCAAAGTTCATCACTATATAAGCCACCTTCAGGTTTATCCGTTGGACACATCAAGTTTTTCCAGCTTTCAAGATGGATTTATGAGACTAGAACTACACGGTAACATTCCTATTCCTTGGTTGGCACTACTCAGCAGCAGACTTATCCCATCTATATGCTCCCTCCTCTGTGAGAGGAATTCATGAGATGGGAAATGGTACATGTAACCCAGGTCAAACGTTAGCTCAATGACGGGTGTAATCTATTTGTAGTAGAACCCAAGGTCTCTCCACCCAAGGTCAGCCAAGTGTACTCTTCCACTGTCCACTTCCCAGGCTCTATTCTCTCCTCGCTACATTAATTTTCATCTTGACAAGGAACATGGATGCACACGAGAAAGAGCTCCCATTCTGTCTTCTGTTGGCCCAGCCACAGAAGTTCTTCTCTCTCTACACACAAAAAGAACCTTCTCATGATGGACGTCTGCCTCCCTGATACCTTGTTTCATCCTTTTTGAGCCCCATGTGTTGTCAATGCTATGTGTCTAAGGGGGGATGGACTGCCTTATGGGAGAGGGGTCATCTATCAGTGGAGGTGTTCACACAGTGTCGAATGATACGTATCTGTGATATTACAAAGTAGGGGGTTGGTGTTACATGAATCGAAGGTCCTCCATGACTCTGAAATTCTACATCTAATTATTGAAATCCATGTCTCCCCAGGCCCACACCAGCCTACTGGGATATATGGTGCTGCGTTAACATCAGTTAACCACCTCCAACTACTAGTACAGCCTCCTGCTAAATCTCTGCTAACTGTTTGTATAGGCACTTGCTACAGTTTTCAGAACACGCCGTCCAGTTGCCTTTACCAAGTACCATTAACCTTGCCAGTCAGTGCCGTAACCTCCACCAGGGGCTCCCTGTGACGCACCAAAGCCTTCCAGTGACAAAGGAGGTCTGGATTCTCTGGGCTTCTCAATGTGCAGAAGTTGGCTGGTAGTCCAGGCAGAGGACAGAAGAATGTCACCTTCCCAACTGGTGATCACACTGTGCTACACGGGTACCAATTTGTAGACTGAATTATTGGTCTCACTTCCGCACTCCCCTGTGATATTAGCATATATCCCACATCCTCACCAAACCTCAGGCAGCGCAGAGTGTACTCCCCTGCCCTTTGACTCTTGCCCTGACCATGTAACTTGCTTTGGCCAATGAGATGTAAGTAGGGAAGACATGAACAGATGTTTTACGTGTGCTTGCACCTTTGGTCTGGTTCCTGTGCACCATGAAAACCTACTCTGGGTAGCCGGGTCCCCAGTATGGAAAAAAAAAAAAAGAAGAAGAAGAAGAAGAGCCATCTCCGAAGACCTGCTGACCTATGGCCTATAGCAGAATCCCCGCCACAAACCTGCACAACCATGAGCATGAGAGTAAACCATCAGTGAATTAGGCAGTGAGCTTTGGGGTGGCTGGTTATGCAGCATTATGGTGGCAAAGAACAACTAGTACAGGAATTAAAGTAATGCTGTTTATAAAATTGTGGTGTCATAAAACCCTTGATATCCACATGATTGTTAGTTTTTCTTTGCCTTTTGCCACTTCCATAAAACCCAGATAAAGGTGTACGGTAGACTTGGGCAGTTTACAAATTGGCATGTCAAATATGATGCTAGATTCTAGAGTTCCTTTTCTGCTCTGACGACTGAGGCTTTGTTACTGAGTGGCGCTTCTTCAGTGGGTTCCCAACTGGGTTCCTCAGATCTCTAGAGATTCTACTAAGGAACCAGAACGACATTCACAGGGGATCCTTGCTCCTACGTGCTAGAAATTCAGAGCGATGTGTGGGATACCCTCCCCTTTCTCCCCAGTACTCCAGACCAACCACAGTGGCCTGGACATAGGCCGTATTTCTTCATTTCACTCAGAACGGCTGACCTCACTTCCATCTCCAACATGAAATACCTTAAACCCCTCACCAGTTCCTTCAGACCCTTCTTCGCTCAGCAAAGCTCTGCCCAAGTACTACATGCCAAGCTACGAGCTGGGCACTGTTGACAGAGGAGTGGTGAAAACCCAAAAGTCCCTGAACTCCCACTTTCAGTTACGGAGCCATGACTGCTGCTGCCCCAGACAGGGCTTTCCTTGATGGGAGAAAAGTCTTTTATGCCTTCTTCAGCCTAGCTTGTGGGTTCCTGATCAACATCATCTTGACACCTGCCCTAACATGAAAGTACGTCTTCACTCCATATCCCAAGGCCATCCTTTTCATTCTCCTATTTGGGCCCCCCTCTCTGGACTCTCAACTCCCAGATGGCTAGAAAGATTATCTATTGGTCATTTTCAGAGTGTTCCTTCCAGTCATACCAATGACACTCAGAGCAGTACCCCCAAATACGTACAGCAAAGTTCTCCACTGAATGCCTTCTCTAGGTTGCCAGAGGGTATAGGTATTCACTGAGCTATGTTCACACACTCCTCCCACTGATAGCTTCCCTAGATTTTTTATGACTTCTTCTGTACTTCCATACTCCAATTTCTTTTACCCAAACCTTTTTACTCAAGGGCATCTCCTAACATCTCCAAGGCATACTCTAGCTTCTGAACCACTGGAAATGGCACCTGTTTGGTTTTGTTCCACCAAAAAGTAACTATCTTCAAGGACATTAACAAAAATATTTCTGATTTCCAGAGTCACAATCCTAGAAGGATTCCTTTCTTAATGTCCTTTGATTTGCGGGTGACAGGTCACTGCCCGGATGCTTTTTTAAAGAGACGGATCCCTAACTCTACTCACAGTTACAGCCCTATTAGGTTTCCAAATCTAGCCCACTGCAAACTTGGTTTCATCAGTGCCAGAAAGTGGTTTCCTTGCCAAACACAGATGACCTACTCTGCCCACCCATCTTTCTTATTGGGAGCACAAATGTGAAAACCACGAGGACCTGTTCCCAGGACCTCTCTGAGTCTGGTACTCCCAAGCATCCTTCCCAGAAATGTAATGACATGTCTCACTGTCATACTTTCGATGCTGTCCACATATACTCAAGTTCCTAGGGCAAAGATGGCACCAAAAACCATCTCAGCAACCAATTTATTAGTACTGGTAATTTGTACTATCTTGAAATTTTATCTGAGACCGCATCCTCTGTCAGCAGGAAAGAAATCCACTATCAATGAGTTATGTCTGCTGTGGAGCCAAGATAAATAGTGGCGCCATTCTGATGTTGAACTTCAGATGTAAATGATTGGGCTAGAGCTTCAGCAGCTATTTCATTCAGTGCTACATTTTCTTATGTAAGTCTCTAATTTTATTTAAAGTCAAATTTCAAAGACTACCAATATCGTTCATAAATTTGTTATACATCTATTTCTGGCAGGCCCACTCTATAGTCATTCAAAGATATGGGGATATGTCTAAATCCTGGCAGTGGATTCTTCTGGGACAACACCCCACCAATACATTTAGAATTTCCAAAGGAGTCAATGCCAGGATCTGTACTCTGTTAATGCAGAGACCAAAAGGGAAGTAGTCTAGCAAACCACGATGGGGGGTAAATCAGATTATTATCCAGCTGATAAGAACTCCATCCTCCACCTCCATGGGCAAGTATCTCCCAGCTCCACTGATGTTGGGGTTTGTCTATGACTTGCTCTAGATGACAAAGTATGGGTGGAGATGAAGGTGTGCCAGGTACAAGCCTAGGCCCCAGGAGCCATCATGCGTTTCCATAATTCCAGTTGGTACTATCCCCTCAGGCTGACTGCCAAAAGGAACACATGGAGCAGAGCTACCCTAGCCACCCCTCAGTGAACTTCATGAAAACAACTGCTTAGGGTTGCATGATGCTGCATGTTAGAGGGGTTGTTTGGGAAGCAGTGAATGTTGACTGACTGGCCAGGTCACAAGCCAAACAAAGGTGGGGTGCACCTTGGCAAGCAGTTACCCAGAGGGTGGGTTGGTCCAGTCAGAGGTAGGAGTTCTCTCTAGAGAGAAATTCACAAACAGTAAGGTGGGGCTAGGCTTGATCAAAAGGCCAAGAAGAATCCTATTAGGGAAGGGCGGGGGGGGGGGACCGTTGGTTTGCCAGTGTCCACAGACCACCCCCTCTGCTCTGCAGGAGCATGCTGCTCCCCCTCTTTTAGGAGGGGCAGGATCTCTGCCCGCAGCATGACTGCTGCACACCATGTGTAGACAAGATCCTTGAATGGTCAGTGACCAGGCAGAATGTGCCCCTAAAGACCTCATCACTATGAAACTATTTCTCACGCTTCCCCCCACCCTCCGCAGCCTTGCCATGACCCACCACCTCACTGCGTGGAGGAATCCCATACCTGCTGCAGCAATGAGAACTAGCAGCTGCACCACATGGACCTCAGAACAATAGCTGGGACTGCACGTTCCTAACCAAGGAAGGAATACAAATATGTTTTCTGCCATTCTACTGGAAAAGGTAAAGAATCTAGAAACACCAGATCTCAGAAGTCTGTAGCCAGGCTGTATGCAGACATTAAGTTCAGCAGGATATGGCTAAAAAATCCTGGTGACCCAATCTGCCACCACCAATTCTGAATGTCTTCAAGCACTTCAGAGAAAGGCCAATCCTGCCCTTAGCAGGCTACCCAAAGCCATGCCAGGTCCAAATAGCCACTATAGGACTGGTCTCAACAGTAGACCAGGGCTAGTACTTAAAGAGTAGAGTTGTGGTTAAAAAAGAGAGCAGAACATTGCTCCTCTAAAGATATGTGATTCTCAGCCAGCTTCTCCTGCTCTGAAAGTCCACAGCTGGTTTGGTTTCATTTGCTGGACTGGGGCTGGAGGTGTGAGGAAGAGTTCTGAGATGAGGGTGGAAGAAACCATTATTCGGGTCACCTAGGAACAAACTAAAGCAAACCCAATATACAAAATAAAGCTGTAAATTTCCATTGTAAACACAAAGGGAGGAAGTAAAGAAGTATTCAACGCTGGGGTTGCTATTTATCAACGTTTTCATAAGCCATCCCAGAATCCTAACAGTAGGACCTCCTCATAGGAAAATATGAAGACATAGCAAGACATTCTCATTTGGATCTCCTATTCCCAACTTTCTCAAAACCTAAGCCAATCATATGATACAAAAGAGGATGTTTCTGAAAGAGATGGAGAGAAAGGAAAAAATGAGGCAAGTCATATAAACCTCTCCATGCGGGTTCATGCCCTTGAAGTCCTCACAGGACCCACTAGAGCCTACGGGAGAGGAATGGAAGCCCCCGGGTCAGAAGGGCAGAGCTTCTCAATAGTATCTCAGGAAGACTGATATGTCTCTGTCCAAGGAGAAGAGTGTTTCTCCCACAGTGACAGGGGAAACACTTTATGATTTAAGAGAGTGAATCCCGCAGCCTGCCCAGGCCAGTAATGGCTGGGAAACTTCTCTCAGGTGATAGATGAGGGCTCGGCAGGTAAGAATCCAGCTCCAGTCTGGCCGTGGCAGGCATGGGTATGAGGAGAAGAAGCTGACGTTTCTATGGCCTGCCTATTCCCCAAGATCCAGGGGCCCTTCTCATTATCCTGTTCAACACCCTGCAGTAAGCTCAAATACCAAATTACAAGTTATAGGATTCAAAGATTACAGAGCAAGTGTCTTCAGCACTTCTTAGAAAGGAATCCTGAGGGAAGGAGTGGGGTGGGGGGACTTAAGAGCCACACCTTCATAAGGATGACCTGGGAACTTGTTATAATGCACATTCCTAGGCCCTCTCCCTCTCCAATATATTCTCCAGATAGGCATGGGCAGGGACTCCTGCTGGGTATTTTTTTAAAATTTTTTTTATTATTATGTTATGCTAATCCCCATACATTCCATCATTAGTTTTTGATGTAGTGATCCATGATTCATTGTTTGTGCATAACACCCAGTGCTCCGTGCAGAACGTGCCCTCCTCAATACCCACCACCGGGCTAACCCATCCTCCCCTCTAGAACCCTCAGTTTGTTTTTCAGTCCATCGTCTCTCATGGCTCGTCTCCCCCTCCGATTTCCCCCCCTTCATTCTTCCCCTCCTGCTCCCTTCTTCTTCTTTTTTTTTTTTTTTTAACATATAATGTATTATTTGTTTTCCTGCTGGGTATTTTTAACAAGCATCCAGTGATTGTGATTCAGGGGTGCTCTGCTCACACTCTGAGGGACCAAAGTATGGGCTACAAACAACTAAAAACTCAAAGCTTAAGATGCAGTCCCGAGCCTGTCATAAACCAGGTACAGTGCCTCAAGCCCCTGATGTCTCCTGGCCTCAGGTTCTCTATCTACAAAATAGGGCAGAGTTAGGCTAGATTGGGACTTCCCTGAACATCCACACTCCACCCTGCTTTGAACAGGGCTTCCCTGCTTCATTAGTCTGAGTTTCTAAAATGATGCCCAGAAGAAGAGAGGCTCGTCTGCAAAACAAACTTTAAAAACCACTGGATTAACATAACAATAAAAAATTTTAAAAATTTAAAAATTTTTAAAAATTTAAAAAAAAAACCCACTGGATTAGATGATCCCTTACATTGCAAACAATCTAGAAGCCCAGGAGACCTCATCAATCTGTTTCATTATCCCAAGTCCCTAGTTTGCCAGGACTGTCCCAGTTTTGGCACTGAAAGTCCCAGACCCATGGAAAACCCTTCTCCTGGGCCTAACAAGGCAGCTTAAGGTCATGCAACCCCACTACAGTTTTGTTTTGGTTTTTTTCCCCTAAGAAAAAAGTATCAACATTATCTGGCACTCTCCTCTGCCTTCCCTTCTTCTTTCTGGCCACTGTCAAGTGCTACAAAGTCTCGTGAGGCTGTTTCTCCTTGTCTGTGCATCCTGAAGGGGAAAGGAGAAATACTCGTTTCCAGCCTTTAGTCTCCCCAGCTATTCCATTTATTTCCAAGTTCATTCCCCGCACAAGCTGTTCCTCTAGCACTGACTGTGATGAGCAGTGCAGGACAGGTTCAAGCTGTTGGAGAGTAAGGCATGCCCTCTCTCATATACTTCTGGGCTCAAGTGTCTCTTAACTTCTGCCTAATGTTATATGAGCAAGACATGGAATCTTGGAACACCTGTGTCTAGCAGCTGAGCTGGCTCCAAACCAACCCACACTCATCTCCTCAAAACAAATATGGATGTAGAAACCTTCATTAGTTAGAACAACCTTACTGTCCTATACACACTTGCTTGGAAACATCAATCTTTCACTGTCTTGGCATTTTTCATCTTTCTTTGGAGCTAGACCAATTGAGTCACAGAATCACTCAGTGGTTTTGCAAACATGGCGAATCTCACCTGACCATCGTTCATTACTCTTCAATTAGCTATCAATATTAATGAAGATGGTGGGCATGGACCCAAGTCATGATAATTAAACCCTTCTTTAAAAGACAGCATGATTTAGGCAGTTGGGACCAAAAAAAGAAAGAAAGAAAAAAAAGCTTAGACGACAAAAGTCATTCTGAATTCAACTCAACTTGACTGTGACAAGAAGAAAAGTTAGTATAGACATCAGTTCAAAATTAAATTGTTGATAGAGGATACTATTAAATGTCTTTTTACAAGTAATAGTCGTGGTTGGCTCCATAGCTCAGGGGTTAGAGCACTGGTCTTGTCCAAGTAATGGTCAAGTTTTATTTCTAGTATCCCAAAACTGAAAACAACTTATCAACAGTAGAATGCACAAATTAATCATGTTATATTCATACAGTGAAATAATACACAAGGAAAAAGAATAAACTAGTGATACATGCATGAATCTTAAAATTGTTACTGAATGAAATGCCAGACACAGAAGAATATGATCCCGTGTATATGAAGTTTAAGAAGAGGCAAAATAAGTGTAAGATGCTACAGGCAAGTGCAGCCTTTTTGTATGCTCCTGGGTGGAGAGATTTGGGGAAGCGGGTGTCCCTCTATCCTATAAGACAGAAAGTAGGGATGACCTTGCAGAGCCATAAGGGTTCCATGACCCTAGAAGGTCATGGTGCCTCTTCCCAAATTTCTTCCTCTGATAATAGTGCTCTTGAACATAAATGTAGTCGGTCTCTATTCTCTTCCCCAATAAAGGGTTGCTGTTTACATACTTTGTAGGAACCGAGCCTTGATCTCTCCAGCCCACAAAGTTCAATGTTGTTGTACTATTGAATAACATAAGTGAGGATAAGAAAATAATTCATACTGCAAATCACAGGTAATTGTAGCCAAAGGGCTTGGGTCAGGTGCTAGCAAACACCCAGCACAGAGATGTACAAGCCCTATTCTAAGGACTCATTTAATCTTTTCAATAACCTGGGAGGTAGATACTATTATTATCCCCATTTTCCAGGTGGGGAACCTGATACCTGTAAGTAGCATAAATGAAGTTTGGAACAGGCAGTCTGATGTCTGGGTCTATATCCTTAAGGAGTATATATATCACACTGCCTTTAACTTGCTTGGTATTTCTTTACATTTTCCTCTAATGTAATCATCTATTTTCTGAAATATAACAAATCAGGTTGTTTCATTGTACTTTTTTATTAAATTTTATCATTTTGTTCTTAATGTTATTAGGGTCATGACAGACTTGGATTTCTGAAGATCTGTATCTCTTTTCATCCCTCCCACCTCTTTTTCCTTTTGCTCTTAGCAGGAGAAATGGAAAATCGCCTTTTACTTTCCATCTTCCCATACCACTTTGATGAAGGCCAAACTTCCCCAGTCAGCCAAGTTCGGCATTTCTAGCAGTAATCTAACGTGCCATAAAATGTTTCAGAAAGATATTCTTTTACTCCTTGGACTGCTGATCAAATTCTCCTAAACAGAATCAGAGTGAATTTTATCCCAAACTGAGACCAAACAAGAAAAGAAGTGGAGGGTCTCTGGTTCAATGCAGAGTTATCTGAACCCTTTTTGTTTCCCCTCTGCAGTAAGGAAAAGAGTGCTTTAAATCACAAACATCATTGTCAATGAGTACTAGAAAACTTAATGTACCAGAGGGCAGGAAGATCAAAGCTTAGCACCTGGAGAGTTCCACATGGTGTAGATTAATAAAACAATGCCCTCCATTACATAAATCTTGAGCAAGGCTGCTCACAGACACACACCCAAAAAAAAAAAAAAAAAATTACTGTAGGGGTCAAATAACTGATATACAATACATGCAGTCTCCCAATCAGGAAGCGTTCCCTCACCCTAGCTCAGTTGTTGACACAAAGCAGGGAGACTTTATTTTGTTTTAAGCTTCTTTTGTCTAAAATTGACATTACAGATTTTGGACCTAGACACAGCACATCTGCAAGCCAGCGGAAATACCAAGATCCTGCGCACTCCTTTGATTGTTACATTTAAGATATCATGTGTGCTACCAGCTCAGCTGCTGCAAAGCATTATAAGCCATTACTTCAGGCTTGTAAAGTACTTTAGAAATACTATAGACCAGGATTAGGGAAGATGAGTATTCCACATGGTTTCAGGAGGGATGATAACCAAGGGCAATGCTGTACAGTTAAACTGATCTACGATCAACATGTGGGAAGCAACAGCTTAAGAATCCTGCTGAAGGTGTGGATATGAATGTGTGTGTTTGTGGTTTTGAAATAAACATGTTAGTCAAGCTCTAGAGAAAGGGGGGGGAAGGTGGTGAAGGTGGGGGGATTCATGAAGCATGTAAGTTGTGTGTGTGTGTGTGTGTGTGTGTGTGTGTGTGTGTGTGAGTCTGAAAGCAAAACCAAAACTGAATTCAAATATCCACTGCTGAATGTCACTTCGGAATTTGGCTGACAAGGCCTGTGGCTTTTTTGTAAGTGAGAGGCCGATCATAGGGAAGTCGTGAGTCCAAGTGCAAGGTAGCAGAGGTTTTGGTATTACATTCTATGGAGGAAATTTTAGCATGTGTTGATAATGTCCTGGAAACTTGCCCGGTGATAAAAATAAGATAACTTTCATTTGTGTAGGCCATTTAATGCTGCTAGATCCCAAACAGAACATAAAAGTTGACGCAAGTATATATAAGAATTACAAAGCATTGATTCATGATGCTCGTATGCCTTAAGCACACATGAGTTGTTTATATATGATGATCACACGGTAAGAGAGACAATGGCACAGAGCACACACACTGTCTATGTAACCTAGTCATGTCTCACCGGGGGGGGGGCATGGCCGCCCAATGCGTCTCCCATGTGAATCTCACAACCAATCTGTGCACTAAGAGATATTCATTATCATACCCAACTTACAGGTGAGGAAAGAAATTCAGTGACTTATGTAAGCTTTGATGATGATTAAGTAACAACGTAACAAAACCCAAGCTGTGGAGTCCGGCATAAATTCCACGCCACCAGTGTAGAGGCACAGAGGGGAGCTCTATCAGCTCTGTCCCAAGCCATCCTCACGAAACTCTGGGACTTACAGATAGTATGAGAAATGGAAAAATGAGAGACTCTCCCAGAGTCACCCGGCCATCGCTACCTCTCTTGGAAAATACATATATACACATCATCCCTTCCCAAAATGAGTTTAGCCAGACTTGAAGGGTTGGCGCAAGCCCCATGATCTCGGTATCCACCTTCATTCTATGCAGAGGATCTTCATGCTCATTGTTTCTGGGGAGGTGCACAACAAATCCTTCAGCTTATAGAATGCATTAATTTTGAGGTGTTTGGTGGGGAGGAAACAGAGAATAAAGAAAGGCCTCTTCTGAATTTATATTTATATTTTCATTGTCCATTTTTATTGTTCCTTATGAGTAAATAAGCAATACACAGTCACTCTTTTTAAAATGTGGAATATACAGAATACAATCATTCTTATATATGATATCATGTATAATCACCTCAAAATTATGAACTATTACCCAGTTGATTTAATTTCAAAACTATCAGTTCTATTGTCCCAGAACAAACCAACCCAAAATGGCCCAGTGGGAAAGGGCTGGATGTTGGGGTAAGGAGCACTGTAAGGCTGCACCCAATTGCACACGGGACGCTGCAGGGGGGCCAAGGGGCTGCTCTACAACGCACACCCCACAGCCTCTCTATCAGAGAGAAGGGGATGCAATGAAAAAGGAAGAAGATCGGGCTCCCTGCTCAGCAGGTTGTCTGCTTCTCCCTCTGACCCTCCTCCCTCTCATGCTCTCTGTCTCTCATTCTCTCTCTCTCAAATAAATAAATAAAATCTTAAAAGAAAAAGGAAGAAGATTCAGGTTCTAGAGGAGAATTTGGCAACTGGTTTAGAAAAATAGCGAAACAGACTAACAGGCAACACATACACAACAATGTGACTTTCTTGAGACCTTTCATGTTCCAAGACCTGTATTAAATCCTCTGTTTTATTGTTTTATAACAACCTTTGAGGTAGGACCTATTAACATCTGCATTTTACTGATGAGCTAAATGAGGTGCAGAGAGATCAAAGAGCCTTGCCAACACCATACACGCTGAACAAGAGACATACAGTAGAACATGAAGCTAATTCTGAAGCCACAGAGACTGACCTCTTAAGAAAAAGTGATGTATATGTAATCTGATGATTACTAAGGCACACTCATCACTCCTTTGCTTTTCCCTCCTAAGTCCTTTCTATCACTTAATCCTTATCCGACTTCCTGGGGTAGCTATTAGCCCTACTTCAGTGAGAAAATTGAACCCCAAAGAGAGTAGGTGGTTTGTCTCAGCTCATCTTGCTGTGAATGGTCACAACTGGATTCACACCCAGACCTGAGGGGCCCCAAAGCTTGCTTTCTTTCTTCAGCATCACACCTATTCTCTGGCTCACTCTGTGAGCATAGAGAGGCCAAGACCAAACCCTATCCTAAGAAGCACCTTCTTTACACTATCCAGCCAAGAAATAGTCATTTTTATGTTGCTTCCCTCTCTGCCATCAATCAAAAGTCCCTGATCACTACTCAACCTATTCACACCCCACAGCAGTATAAATATAGAAGGAACCTAACGAAGTATTTTAAACCAAACCCAACCATTCAGGCTGGGACTGTAATTGTCCTGCAACTGCTGTTTCAGAAAGGGCAAGCATAACTGCAGAAGGCCATAGAACTTTCTGAACAGCTCGCCTATCGAAGGCACACTGAGATGCTTTAAGCTGATTGCTTTGATCACCATTTCTTCAAGCGCCTGGCCTCCCTCCTGTGAGTAACCCTCTCACTGAAGTCTATGAGAGCCTGGAACCCCTGGGAAAATAGGTTAACATAGAATACAGCCCTTTGTTCTTGGGCTGGCCTGTCAAAATTCTTTAATTTAAAATAAATCCCTTTTCTTGCTTGCATTCAATTATTCCTTTTTGGCTAAAATGTCTCCATGAGTGTGTGTTATTTCCTGCTTAGTCTTTTAAGGTTTTTGTTTAAAAAAAAAAAAAGTGGGGGGGGTCCTTCTATCTTGGAGAATAAGTGTGTCTTGCACAGTTTGAAGCAGAAACCATACTGACAAAAAGCTTTTTATTTTTACAAATACATTAGCTGTGGTTATAACTTCAAACCCTGGTAGGGTTTCAATCACATTGGGATACATGCAATTTATGGCAAAATAAAATAATACCAGGTCATTTGGAATATAAGAATATTCCTAATTTACCTTTTTTGCAATACTGTAAAAATATACCTTTGTGCATAAGTGAACATATCAAGTTTTAAAAGTTATTTTCTCCACAGTCATAATAAGGGTCCAGGAGTTAGGGCTCAGAATGGCTTTTCCATGAGTTTTCAGGAAACTTGAGTTTCTGTCCAACAGTCGGCTGTAGAGAGGTTTTGCTGAACGTGCTATATTTTCATCTGCCTCCTGCCTCTAAATTCTGAAGGACACAAATTACTAACCATAAATCTGCCTTCTCTACTAAGACCAAATCCATCAAATGAAGTCATATCAGCTTGGTGATATTTTTTGTCATCACTGGGTATGCTGTAGGATTTGAAAAAAATATTTCCTAGTCCTCTAATGATTTCAATGACATATACATTGTTTTACAATGTCATCTAGTCTTTCCATCCTGATTCGACTTCAATCCTCTTGTAAAGAATGCCGACAACAAACCAGATCTGTGTTTACCACACAAGAGGGCATGCAACATTCTATACTTTCACACTGATGATGTCAATTAATCAGGTTTATCATCTTATTTGGTATCTACAGATTTAGAGTTTAGTATCAAGCAATAAATGCTACCAAGTAATTTTTCATCTAAACTCAGTCTTCTTCCTTTTCTAATATGGCCAAAGCACAGAGGAGAAAAAAGTTATGCAAGGGTGTGTGTGTGTGTGTGTGTATGAGGATATAACACACACACACAGGCGCATATATAATTATATATATAATTACTAATATATGTTAAATTATGTATATATTAATTACTAATACACACACACACACACACAAGCTTATTTCAAATCCTCAGCCAAAACTGGCCACACTCTTTACCCTTTTTAGAGCATGGACAGAGAGCTGCGTCCAACCATGGGGCCATGTCTCGCTTTCCTTTGCCAGGTGATCTCAGCCTCTGTTGAATCTGTGGACCCACCAAGTTGTCAAAATCCACTCCCTTCGGCAGCTTGTGAGGCACACCAAGCCACGAGCTCCAGTGATGTCGTGAAAACAGAGATGTAGTGAAAAAGGCAAAAGTCTTGGCAACCATTTATAATGTGTGTAAAAAGCCCCTAATAGAACCTCATCGAATATCAATGCTGGCATTTGGGGGGGCTTGAAACCTGCCCAACATCATAATTTATTTTGCCAGGAGGTAAGAAATGGACCAGGGTTCAGAATGTAATCCTTCTTCAAATATTATTTCTGGGAACACTTTTCTCACCAAGCATGACCCCACAAATTGAATCTTGCCTTCCCATTCCAGATTTACATTCCCTAAGTTCTGCTCTAAAAGTAAATTGTTTATACAGGCAAGAAGAAAATTGGGTCTTATTATGCAGCAGAGAAAGATTTAGGATTTTTCTATCTCATAGTTTTTCACTCATTTCCCTTCCGCAACCGCCCCCCAACCCCCGCCCTGCAGATTACCAAAACAACTTTTACAGCTTATGTTTTAAGTAGATCTTGGTGAAAACCTGCCACCATACCAAATTCAGTGCTCTTTTAACTAATCGTGAATATGAAGAGTCAGGAAAGCATGCAAAATTGCAAGCCTTAGATAATACAAAGGCCTCATTTAAGCGAATAATTTCATTTGCTTTCCTTTTTCAAACTTCCTATCTTTTGACCAGCAGAGCATCTGTTCAAAAGTGAGTGTCAGCATAAGTATTTCAATCAAAATAATAGGTAGCATCAACACTTACTGTTTCTTATTTGCCAAAGACCATGTGTTTTATCTGTTAACTGTCAGAGCCACATTATGAGAGACTTGATCATCCCCGTTTTACATGTGAGCAAACTGAGGCATAGAGACGTAGCTAACTTGCCAAGTCACACAGCTATACACATTATCCTTTGACCTAGTAATCCTATTGCTGGGAAAAGAATAACTCAAAAAAAAAAAAACCATAGACACAAATACCTTAATGGCTTTAAGATATTAATAACGTTCCCCAGATCACACAACTAGGTAGTAGAAGAACTGAGCGTTGAATGCGAGCAGGCCCTGCTAGAACCATACACTGAATTGCAATGCTATACTACCTGCTCCAAGCTATGGGGTTTATAAAATTTGGCATCATATGTTTAAGTACTTGTAGTACAGCACAAGGGATAATGTCAACACCAGGAAACAATTAGAAGACAAGAAAGAAATGCATGGCAAATACTGTAGTGTGATTGGGTTGGACTCTCCAGAGAAGTGCGAGGGCTGTGGGAGACATGCAGGCAGGACACTGATGAACAGCAACTGGGTAGTATTGCCTTTGATTGGGCAGTGACTGTGTTCCAGGCCCATTTCTAATTGCTTTCCATTTCCCAACTAATTTAACCTAACAAGATATAGTCCATTTGTTCACAGATGTACATCTGGGGGGGGTGGTTCATGTCACCAGCTCAAAGAACCAGCTTCCAACTTGAAGATTAAACCATAGAAAAAGACCATTACTAGAACCACACTGTATTTCTCTAGTGAAAAGTATTTTTTTAGTGATCCCCCACTCATCAAATAACATTTTGGATATGGCGTGGTAGGGCTGAGGAGAAAAAACAAAAGATGCTCCTATTTTCCAGACTCAACCCAATCAGCTTCCAAAGAAACCCATCCGTGCTCTTCCTTGCCCACTGATTATGCACCCTCCTGGCTGCCTCTTTTTACAACCACATCCACCCATACACTTGAACTCATGGTAGATTGTTGGCTTTATGAATTTTTTCACGATCAAGGGATATATAAATAGTTTTGACATTAAGAAAGGTCCTCACTGGCCTAGTATGCTTAATAGATGCTTAAAAAGTAAATGCATTTTATCTTTGTAGAGATGAATGTTCAATATAGTCCTATTAATTGTTTCATTTTATTAAATATTCTCTAAACATATTTGTTACTATTTGATCTGTCAGATAATTAAAGGACCAACCATGATCCTACCAGTTTTTCCTCATGGTTCCAATTTTTTTCTTTAACTTTAGCCTACATTATTCCATACACATAGATTCACAATTGTTATACTTGCACTGTAAATTACACATTTATAAGTATAAAAACAACGCTCTGGCAAGTTTGAATACGACTCTGATGCTCAAAATTTGCATTTGACAGCAAACGCAAATAAGAGTGACTTGAACAATTAAGATTTGAGCTAGGTTGCTGACTATAGTGATACAGAGAGCAGAAGACTGACATTAGCCATCACAATGGAAAATGTAAGTCCCTCTCCCAGATCTAATCCAATGTATATACCTAGAGCCCATTGATTGGAAGAGAGATGAGGCACTGCTGAGGAAGGATCTTGCAAGGCAACTACAAGCATAATGGCCCACACTCCTCTGATAGTTCTCCAAGGAGTTTGCAATTATTTGCCATGGTAACTGTGTACTGGGGAAAGGGATAACTTGGGCTTTTTGAAGACCAAAAGATATAGAACTAACACTAATAGCAGAAGATTCAAATGCCAATGTGGTGCTCTAGTTAAGAGTAGGGTCTTTACAAACCATGAGAGACTATGGACTCTGAGAAACAAACTGAGGGTTCTAGAGGGGACAGGGGTGGGGGGATGGGTTAGCCTGGTGATGGGTATTAAAGAGGGTACGTACTGAATGGAGCACTGGGTGTTATACGCAAACAATGAATCATGGAACACTACATCAAAAACTAATGATGTAATGTATGGTGATTAACATAACATAATTAAAAAAAAGAGTAGGGTCTTTAGAAGTCAGGTGTTAAATGGCTACACATCCTAATTTTATCTCATAGTTAGTAGTATGGCTTATTTTCCCCCAAAGTCCTCTGTATAATTGGAGTATAAATAATTAGCAGCTATCACAATATTCACATTTGTTTCCTAACATGTGGAGTAAGAGCCATCAGGAGAGGAAAAGTCAAGTGGAAGCCCATGAAGCTACTACCCTCCCCCAACCTACCCAACCAAGATAATGAGAAGCAATACCTCACTCCCATAAAACCTTAAAGGATACAGTATGGTAATCTCCATCATATCCCTATTCAACTCAACTGATTCCTGAACAAAGTAGATTATTTGTGGCAGGTGATGGTGAATTACCATGAACTTACCAAGGTAGCTGTCCCCATCACAGCTGCTCTGGTAAATGTGCTATTTTCACTAGTGAGATTAACGTAACTTCTGCCACTTGGTATGCAGCTATCAATGTGGCAAATGCATTCTACTCAATTCACAACAGGAGGAAGAATCAAAGGCAGCTGAACTTCACATGACAGGGACAGCAATACACATTCCCTATCTTGACCGAGAGGCTGTGTTCACTCTGTGTGAACTCTCCTGTTCTCCATCACATCGTCTGTAGGGAACTGGATCTTCTTGACATTCCACCGAACTTTATGTTGGTCCACTCTTAATGACAATAAGCTAGTCAGACCAAGTAACCAAGATGTTCCTGTATCACCTGTATCCCTGAGGGAGGAAGTCTTGGAGAGCTGCCCCATCGGTGAAGTTTTTTACAGATACAAGTGCCTGGGAATATTCCAGGATCTCTCTTCTATGGTTAAGAGCTAGTTGCCATAAGCTAGCTAGTCATTTCAGCTTGCATGTTATACCTGCAAGAAAAGGGCATAGTGCTTTCTGGATGTCTTTGGATTGTGGAAGATTTACTATATATGGGAATACTGCTTTTGTCCATTTATCAGATGTCAAAGGTTGGCTTCCCCAACAGCACACTCTAAAATGAGGATGTGAGTACAAGTGAGTACAAGTAGCTTATTTGAAAAGGGATCCTCAAGAAGTGAGAGAAGAAATCCAAGAACACCATTAAAGGATGTGTTATCAAGAAGATTACCATCTTCTTGGACACCTGAGGCTCGATCATACTAAGGAATTCTGGGAGACCATATATAACACACCTTGGGATTATCCCAAGTAAGTGGTGAAGCTATCTGCAATTGCTTGAGGGCTGCTTTCAGGGGCATTAATTCTCTGGCACTTGGGTTTTTGCCATGCATGGACTATGAATACTCCCAACGGTGTTAAAATGCCTCATTCAGAGAGTCATAGGTATTCATGGTAAACCATTTTTGGTGTATAGAAGTGACAATCAAGGATATCTGGGCCAGGAACTTAGAATGTTGGCTCTATCTGGTGACCTATAATGCTGCCAGATTCAAATGTGGCAGAACCCAAGGGAGGTCCAGACTGTGGTAGAAACTGCCCTGCCACACGTACACAGTCTGTGTGACCCAGTAAACACAATGTCGATGAAGGTATCCACAGTGGATAAGAATGCTTCATGGAATCTCTGGTAAACCTCAACAGCGAAGTTATGGTCTGTGCCCCCAAGGCTCCCGAGCAAAGCTTTCTTTAGCAGAGAAGTATTCTCCATTTGGAAAACAGTTACTATGCAGGATACCAATTGACTGCACTTGGAGCTACCCATCATTAGCTGGGTACTGTCAGATCCACCATGTCATCAGACTGAGCAGGCAAAGCACAAATTTATTGTATAATAGAAATTACATATTTGGAATTGGGATCAAGAAAATTCATAGTACATTTCCGGGACAGGGAACCAAGACTCTCATGCCTGTATTGCCCTAATGCCTGTGCATTGCTGTCTCTTCTTTGGATTCAGTTTGTCCAGTCAAGCTTGGGAATTTCAACAGCTGGTAATTTCAGTGTAGATCTTCATTTTGACTCAGAGTGGTGGCTTCCTACAGAGGCTGGGGAACAAGAGAAAGGCTTGGCTACTTCAGACATTCTTCCAGCAGCTCATCAGGATTCAGCAAGACACAAAGAACAGATTTCAGTTCCAGCCTCCCTTCTTCCATGAAAAAGCATCTATGGGAAAGCTGTCAGCAAATCCAATGGACCCCTTCTGGGAAATGGCCTTAATGAGAATAAGAATGATCTAAAAGGTCTAGTGTGGAAAAGATTTCTGAAAGGTTTCCAAATATCTCATTATTTTCCTGTCTTAGGTTTGAGAAGGAATTTGTACTTTCAAAGAATGGCTCTACTTATACCACCCTATATGAGTCATTATGTTTTACTTATTAAATCTTAGTAACAATCCTACAATGGAGGTAGTATTAGGCCTATTTGCCAAGCGAGAAATGTCAAGATCAGAGATCAGGATTCCAGCTCTGTCTGAGACTGGCAGCCCATGCTCAGTCACTACACTGAATGCCTTGTCAGATGGTCAGACTGCTGCCTGTTAAAAATCATCTATTAGGTGCCACCCTCAAGAAAATCCTGTGCTGAGTAGAACCTATAGTCACCAGCACAATGACTTTTTTGACATTTTTTTTCCTTTTCACAAAACCAAGTGGAACCAAAGGCTGTGATTGCTATTAACTTCCCAAGTACTTCACACATAAAAATCCCAGAGGCAGACAAGCACAAACAGCAAAGAAAGAGCTTCCTTCTACTTCGTTGTTCTACCATCCTCAACACATGGCTTCTACTTCACAGTCCAAAATAGAGACCCTGAAATTGCTGTGTCACTTCCAGAAAGGAAAATTGATGGAGGACAATTTCCTGGGGAAGAGGACAGCTGTGAGCCATGAGCTGCCCACACTCTCAAAGGCCAGGGGATGGGTGTCCCAGCCCAGCCAGGAACTGCGCAGGGCATCAACTGTGTCCACTACCTTGTCCAACCATCAAATCCACATTCTGGACAGCAAAAAGGAGAAAGAGATGTCCTCATTCTCTTTGAGAGCATTTCCCAGAAGTAGTATATACTGCTTCTATACACATTCCCTTCTATCAGAAGTTCATCACGTGGCTACAAACAGCTACAAGGGAAATTGCAGAATACAGTCTTTATAATGGATGGCTATATACCCAGCCATAAATGGGTGGTTCAATTATTTAAAATATTGGGAGACATGGGGCACCTGGGTGGCTCAGTCGTTAAGCATCTGCCTTCGGCTCAGGTCATGATCTTGGGGTCCTGGGATCGAGCCCTGCATCGGGCTCCCTGCTCCACGGGAAGCCTGCTTCTCCCTCTCCTGCTCTCCCTGCTTGTGTTCCCTCTCTCGCTGTCTCTCTCTCTGTCAAATAAATAAATAAAATCTTTAAAAATAAATAAATAAATAAAATATTGGGAGACAACTGGTCTGTACTCCAAGTTGCCAATTTGATCTTCACTGCTCCTCCCCAATGGCAAGGCATTTGCACTTGCCTGTGGACTTCCAGCTATTCTGGGCATCCTTCCCACTGACCTGGCAATGGCTCTGGGAACCTCCAGCTTGAGGTATGACCACTTCTATCCTCACCTATTGGGGGCCTTTTTACACCCTCAACTTATAGTCTTGACTTATCTGTGCTCATGAGCCATCTACCTCCTCTGTCTCCCACCTAGCATCCCATCCATCAATTCTGGTATCTGAGTCGCTAAGACATTTCTCTTCCCCATATGATTACATAAAAATATAACATCACTTTTAGGCATAAATGGCTCCTCACATGTACTTTAATGTAACTTCACCCCTACTTGCTAACCGTTACCACAATTTAATAGAAATTGTAAATCCACACTCAGAATAACAGGACGGTAGCTTCCTTTTTTTTTTTTTTTTTAAGATTTCATTTATTTATTCATTAGAGACAGAGAGAGAGGCAGAGGGAGAGGGAGATGCAGGCTCCCCAAAGAGCAGGGAGCCCAATGCAGGCCTCCATCACAGGACCCTGGGATCATGACCTGAGCCGAAGGCAGACACTTAACCGACTGAGCCACCCAGGCGCCCTGAGGACAGTGGTTTTCTTAGACAGAGATGGCCAGCAATTTTAAGGTTGCTCTGTGTGTGGATAGTACTTTTCCCCCTTAATTCTAAGATTAAGAACTGGTTTCCAGGCAGTCTACTCCACTAAAAAGGGGGCAAAGGTGAACATTCTGCATCAGATTTTTTAATTATAAACCAAATTACACAAAGATATGAAATCTTAATGGGATTTCTACTTTTCTACAAAAGTAGAAACACAAATGGGCAATAAATCTATGAAGAAATATTCAACCTCATTAATCACCTAAGAATACAAATTATGATAATAATGAGACATCCTTATCTTCTATCTGATTGATAAAGATTAAAGAGAATTATGTAGATAAAGGAAATGAGGCAGTGTCAAACTTAACCGGCTGAAGTTGAAACTAGTACAACCTTTCTTGGGAGAGCCAACTTGGAAAAATCACCAAAAATCTTTTTAAAAATGCCTTGACCCCAGGAATCCTCCCTGCTGGGAAATGGACACATGTGAAAAATGTTTGTATGAGACCGTTCTTCTCAGATTTGTTTATAATAAAATAAAACCCAAATGTCTAATGCTAAAAGAATGGTTAAATACGTAATGGAATGCTACGTGAGCCATTTGAAATTCTGAAGATCTATAGTGGCTGATAAAGAAAAATAGGTTACATTTCAATTTAGGAAAAACATGCAGCTTCCAGAATACATGTGCTATATCCAATGCCCTTTTTGTAAAATGTGTGTAAGTCATACATTTATTTTTCTATATTTACAGTGTACATAGTGTGAGAGGACCTATAACAAAAATGTTACCTGTTATTTTCTGTAAGGAACAGAATTTCTGAATATTTTATTGCTTTTCTTTTTTTTTCTTTCCCCGAAGATTTCACATTACTTGAGAAGTTGCTTTTAAGTCATAAAAAAAATCTCAGAGAATACAGGATTGAACCCATTCCTTGCACAGAAAATGACTTTCTGAGAAATAGAAATCACAGAAGAAAATGACTCACTGGTTATTATTTACCAAAAATACAGTTTGGGTATGTCAAATAAATAAAATAAAAAATAAGCCGTCTCAGGAAAAATATTCACAGCAATACCTAACACAAAATTTCATATAGTATATTCAGAAAAAACACTATTTTAAAAGTTAAATAGGATGGGCGCCTGGGTGGCTCAGTCAGTTAAGCGTCTCTCTTCGGCTCAGGTCATGATCTCAGGGTCCTGGGATCCAGTCCCAGGTCAGGCTCCCTGCTCAGCCAGGAGTCTGCTTCTCCCTCTCCCTCTGCCCCTTTCCCCTGCTCGTGCTCGTTCTCTCATGCTCACTCTCTCTGAAATAAATAAAATCTAAAAAAAAAAATCAATTCCATTAATTTAATAAATAAAAATTAAAACACAGCTATAAAATCAATAATTATTATGTTAAGAATCGTGTCAAAGTGGCTCTATTGTACAGTGTTTCTAGCTATATAAATTAATGCAGTACTTTTGGAAGGCCATTTGGCAACAACTCTCAGGAGCTGGAAAACTGGTTATCCTTTGATTCAGTAATGTCCTAGAGGAACAATCCCATTAAAGAAAAAGCGACATACAGGAAGATGTTTATGATAGCTTTTTTATAATAGCAAATTCATGGAAATAACCTGTCAACAAAGAATGCTTAAATATATTACTGGTAAAACTACTAAGTGGAATATAAGGCAACTATTAAAATTATGTTATGCTAATTTTGTATGTATGATGAAAAACTCTTATGTTAAGTGCCAAAAAACAGGATACTGAGTTGCATGGTATTTTTAGAGTTTGGATAATAAACACCAAGACACAAATGCAGATACGTTCAAGCAATTAAAAATTTATTAAAACTGCTAGTGTCAGTATTTTCCTTAAAGAATATGTATTTTTAAATCATCTAAGTGATGGCTATGAAGCCTACGTAGCAACATGGAAAGTTGTAATACATTATTATCTGAAGAATGTGTATTCAGTTGCATGTATGTATGGACTGCAACAAAAGAAAGTTTTTAAGAAAACTACCTGCTATGATAATAAATTTATGGGTCAATTTTTATCTCACCTACACAAAACTTTATAGTTTTGTAAAAATAAGTTATTTGGAAATAAAAATAGATATGGTACAGCCTGATAATATATCAATAAATAATACCTTTTGAACCAAAAAAGGGTACGTGACATAAAAAAAAATAAACTTAGATCTCAATTTACTATCTTTCTTTCCTTCTTATGTTCAAAACCTACACATCATAAACAAGCATTTACTTTGCTTTAGAAGAAAATAGTTGGGCAATGATTTTGACAAGAATATAGGAAAGCAAGACAGACAGACAGACATTAGTATTCGGCAAACTTCTGAGCGGCATTAAACAGCCTGAGTTCCTGAGGTGAGGAAATGAGGGCAGACACGGTGCCGCTTCCTCGTTCCTGAGAATTTCCAGCTTTCTATGATCAGCCTTCCACAAGCCTGGCCTGGGTCCCGGAAAAGAAAATACACAAACTTTCGACTTCCTCACTGGTGCGCAATCCAACTCATGAAAAATTAAAAAATGATCTGGGTCTGCCGTCTTCCATTCTCGAGTGTTTCCAACATGCCAACTGTTCACATGTGGCTTCTGCACTTTGCCCATCCATACAGGGTATCCCACAGGGTTTGCAAAGGAGCAGTAACTCCTGGCAAATGGAACTCTCCTTGCCATCCCTCTCGAGCAGCGAGGAAGCACTTGTCAGGACAGCCTGGTGTCCTGGGGGCAGCAGCTTCGCCCACCCTCAGAGGAAGGACACACACACTGACTTCCAGCAACCACGTACATTACTCCCTGTTCAGCACCACACTTTTCAAGATGCACTGGAGACAAACTGGCAAACAAGCAGCTACGGAAAAGGCTGGCTGCCGGACAGTTGAGCCTTTGAGTTTAGCTAACAGCCGTGACTTGCGCAACTGAGCTGCACAATGGCAGTAAGCTTTTCCAGAGGGCCTTCAGTAGGTTTTCAGCTGCTTAGTAAGATTTTGTCCCACTTGCTGACACCACCTCTGGGGGGTTATTTAAGTGCTCAGGTATTTTTCCAAGCAGACTAGTGGCTCTCCTCCATAAGACTCCAGCCCCGAAGTTCTCAACACGTTCTGAACAATGACACAGAAGAACAAAGACTTCTGCCCATGGGAAAAGTTCTATCAGAAGAACCTCCCCTCCCCCAGAAGATCTGGTGAAGTCACATAGTAATTTCCAGTCGTAACTCTTCACAGTACCTCTAAGTGAAATGCCAGCACCCTTTCCTCTCCCATTCAAGGAGGCACACAGAACATCAGCTGACCTGAGCAGCAGGTCCGCCCCACAGGGAGACCCCTCCACAGTATTTGGCACGGAAGCAGAGAATGGAGGTCTTCTGGAGAAAGGCACATTCCTAAGAGAGGAGGATAAAGCCGAGACAAACATGACCAGTTCTTCTTCCAAAATTTACAAATGGGATGAGTCAATTCATCTCCCCTAGGGTACAGCAAGTAAAGGGGCTGATAGAGTTCTCTCCACAACATGTTAAAAAAAGGCCTCAGTGAGAGAAAAGCATTCTCCCCAAGTACAGCGCATTTCAATGATGAAGGTTTAGCACATACTGAAGAACCTCATTTGTATGAAGTTTATGGGGCAGGGATAAGCAATGAGGGGACTAAGGAAGAAATCCCCTGTGTCCTACTTAATTTTTCAACAAATACGAAAAGAATAAAGAAATGCAATCATTCCCATTTTCAACCATCAGCTTGGAGGTGAAGAACAATCAGGCCAGGTCCTCCCCTAACAAGAGGCTGAACCAGTCTGCATACACTCTATCTACACAACCAAAGCAAAAATCTCTAATTCATCTTGTGTGTAGCAGTTGGCTCTCAAACTTTCTTAACTATGGTCCACAGTAAGAAATGTATTTTACAAAATGGCCTTGCACGAGCCACACACATAAATATATATAAAACTGGAAAATTTTCCACAATTCTTACCCTTGATTCAGAGCTTTACTTTGCTAATCTTACCTGTCTGCAATACATCGGTTAGGAAGGGAACAACGTGGAAGCATGAAAGTACAACGGATGCTGTAGGCGGCCCACCTGGCTGGTCCCTTTACAGGCCTGTGAATCCATCCACCAGCACTGGTGAGTGGTGGCTGTACCCTTGTCTGGGTAATTGCCCTTCACCAACTAAAGCCATCTTGACAAGAAATGTTCTAGAGGTTATACCTGACCCCAGGCATAGCCGGCAACCAATGACTGACTGATACAGGGTCAAAATCCCAGCCCAGCTGCCTCGAGATGGGACAACTCTGGAATGCATCTCTCCTCCACATCCTCTAGAAGTCAGGCTGAAGCCAGAGTGAAGTTAGCTTCTCCCCTGCCCTATCCTGACTCCTTTGCTTGCTTAGTGATTTCTCCTGAAACCCTCAACAAATCACTTGCACAAGATTCCCCATCTCAGGCTCTGCTTCCCAGAGGCCAAACCTAAGACACGCAGCTAGACATCAGAAAGGGAAAAAACCATGTTTGAGATATTCCACTGCCTCCTAGCAGCTCCCTCTTCTATTTTGGTCACCATCTCTATAGAAAAATTCTTACCATATTAAAAATACTTCACATATCATGTATAATCACAGCTGGAGGAAGCAATGATTCCAAAAGATGTATTGTCTTAGTCAATTAAATCCCTTCCTTGTTGATGAAGGATCCATTTTACGATTACTCACACATTCTGAAGTTATAGGGGTATGCTGCTGTGTCTTCACCTTCACATTATGCTTTCATTTGGTTAGTTGACCATTTAACTTCTCCCTTGTTAGTGGCCTCCCCTGCCTTGTGCAGAAAAGACAAATGACCAACCAAAGGAGAATATGGAAAAGGTCAGGAAAGTAGAAATTACAGCCATATTTCATGGAACAATGTATGAACTGCAATCCGGATACCTCATCCCCTCCGTGAGAAGGCTAGCAGCAGCAAATACGTTCTTTCACATTCTAGTAACACTCAGTTCATTTACAGACTAAACAGATGGAAACTCAGAACACCTGACCAGACTTGTCACCTGCTCCCTACAGCCCTCCTTTATAGCTGAAATCCTGGGTCTCCTGAGAAACTGCTAAATGGGTGACACTGGTCCACGTGTGAATGGTATCTAATACTTTTAAATTATTTTATCCCAAGAAATCATGCCACCAATTGGTGAGGTATGATTTCACTCTCAAAATTCATCAGAATGCATAAAAGTGACAGTTACTTTCTCCTTCATATCAACAGTAGGAAGCTTGTAGTTGAAAGCGTGGGCTCTGGAGAGAAAGAGTCCTGGGTTCAAAGTCCAGGTTTGCCACTTATTGGTTGAGTAAACATAGGTGAAATTATTTCACCTCCCTCAGCCTTGCTTTCCCCATCCACTGAAATCAGGATAAGAGACCTACTATTTTGATGTAGTGAAGACTGATTCTCATATAGATAAGCCCTGAGTACAAGAGGTGACGCAAGGTATTCAAATAGTATCTGTTATGGTTCCTTTTCAAGCCATGTGTTTAGAATTAAATTTGGTAATATGTAATCCCATTTTATAAATTAAAAAAAAAAAAAAAACATTACACATGAGATCGGTGAATACAAATTCCCAAAGAGTAGCCAGTTCCTGTGCACCGCACATGTCAGGGCTCTCCACTCGCGTGCAACGTGATGGCATTCTGCAGCCCCTGTGTACTTTGCCCTGTGCCCCTCACCAGACCCTGAGCATGGCAAGCCTTACCCGAGTCAATCCTGCTCATGGCTTATCCTGCTAGATTTCCTTCAGAGAGACCAACCGCAGTCATCCACGTCAGACCCTGTCTATACTAGGACGATGGCTCCACATGACTCGGGCAAAAAAACAAAAGCAAATTGGTTTATATGATAAAATAATTAAACCAAGGACTTGGTCAAAAATGAGTATCTGAAATCACTGGTTTTTCAGAATTTTAGACGTCTTGCCTATTCTTTTTTTTTTTCTCCTAATTCATTTTAAGCCAGCTACTTCTACTCTATGCCATTTGCAGCAGCAGCAAAAAAAGAAGAAGAAAGAAGAAAGAAAAAAGAAAGGTTATAATCTAATCATGCAACAATGAGAACTGACTCTGACTACTTGCCAGCATGATGGTGTGGTGATTATCACTGCTACTCTGTTATCTTTACTGTGTCCTGTTTCTCCTCGCTCCATGCCCCAGGAGGGCAGCAAGCAGACCAGTATTAGACTTCATTGTTGGGCTCCTTGCCCTCTAGCTTTTGCTTAAGTTTGGCAAAACAAACAAACAAACAAAAAAGGCACTAACAAGCAATCAGAAAGGAAGGGGGAGAATGAGGTGGAAGTGCGGTATGTGTTTCCGTACCCCCTCCCTGGCCATCACAGTAAGTTGACTTGACTACATCCACCTACTGAATCCCACAACTCCTGAAAAGTGGCCCCCCTCATCAAGCTTCCTCTAATCCTCCTCTTCCTTCCTTCCTTCCTTTGTTCCCTCTCCCCCTCTGGGTTAAAGGAACCCACAGCCCCTCTTCCTCCCTTGGGCCCAGGGATGGGAATGACTTCCCACTGTGACTAGACTCAAGGTATCGCACCGGCCTTTCTGGCTTGCCCTCATTTTGCCTGTCCTTTTATAAACAAGCCCTTTTATTAACCTCTTTCTTGCTGGGACTCTCACTGAATACATTTAAAGAAAGTCAGTAGGGGGGACGGGAAAGGTGGCGGAGGAGTAGGGGACCCTATTTCAACTGGTCCCAGAATTGAGCTGGATAACTACCAGACCACTCTGAGCACCCGCGAAACCAGCCTGAGACGTAAGAAGATCTGGATCTCTACAAACAGAATATCGCAGGCGGTTGGTTTTGATGTACGAAGCGGAGAGACGTGGTTCCAGGGGCAGATATCAGAGGATAAACGGCGGCGGGAGGGTGCCTGGCCGGGGGGGATCCTACACCGCCGGTGAGTGACAGCCTCGCACACTGCGGACAGGGCACAGACTTGCAGACCGGTAGCGTCGAGAAAGACTTTAGGGCAGCCCCCGGGGTGGAAAACCAGACCGGCAGGGTCACGCACACGCGAACTGCAGCCTCCGAGACTGAAACCTGGTGCGCTGGGGTCCCGCTGGTGAACTGCAACCTCCGGGGTGGAAATCCCAAGCAGCGGAGTCACGCATGCGCGAACTGGGAGCGGCTGGCGGTTTTAGAAGCACAAAGGGCAGAGACAGGCCCGACCTGGAGGCAGGACTGGGAGCGCTGCGGAGGGGCGCACAACCCAGGACACTGCAGTTTATAGCAGCACAGACAGAAATGGAGATGGTGTGGCCTGGAGAGCTCACTGAAGAACAGACTGCGGTCTCTCTGCTCTGAGGCAGAGGGTTAGAAATGATCTCTTCTGCTCTGACTCACGGAAGAGATGCGGAAAGCCACCAGGGAAAGGCGCCAGAGAACAAAAGCCCCAAAGACTGATTCCCACTGAGCCCATCCCCCGCCACAGGGGCACAGGGCAACTCGGCCCAAAAGGGTTGCCTGAGTAACAGCGCGGCAGGCCCCTCCCGCAGAAGACAGGCTGGGAAAACAAGAGGCCAGCAACCCTAAGGTCCCAAGAAAACAGGTGCATCTTGCTTGGGTTCTGGTCAATAATTTCGACTCTATACATTCCCTCAAACACCCATCAACAGAATGACTAGGAGGAGGAGCCCCCAAAACAGAAAAGACTCAGAGATTATGACTTATGCTGCAGATTTACAAATGGATGCAGACATAACCAAGATGTCAGAGATGGAATTCAGGCTAGCAATTGTGAAGACAATGGCTAGAATGGAGAAATCAATTAATGGCAACATAGAGTCTCTAAGGGCAGAAATAAAAGGTGAATTGGCAGAACTTAAAAATGCTATCAATGAGATCCAATCCAATCTAGATAATCTAACAGGGTAACTGAGACAGAAGAGAGAATAAGCGATCTGGAAGACAGTATAATAGATCAAAAGGGAAAAGAGGAGGCAAGGGAAAAACAACTCAGAATCCTGAAAATAGAATCAGAGAAGTAAGTGACACCATGAGGCGTTCCAATGTCAGAATAATTGGAATCCCAGAAGAAGTGGAAAGAGAGAGAGAGGGCTAGAAGATGTATTTGAGCAAATCGTAGCTGAGAACTTCCCTAATCTGGGGAATGAAACATTCGAGTCCTAGAGGCAGAGAGGACCCCTCCTAAGATCAAGGAAAACAGGCCAATACCCCGGCTTGTAATAGTAAAACGTGCAAATCTTAGAACCAAGGAAACCATCTTAAGGGCAGTTAGGGGGAAGAGATTCCTTACATACAGAGGGAGGAACATCAGAATAACGTCAGACCTATCCACAGAGACCTGGCAAGCCAGAAAGGCCTGGCAAGACATATTCAGAGTACTAAATGAGAAGAACATGCAGCTAAGAATACTTTATCCGGCAAGGCTTTCATTTAGAATGGATGGAGAGATGCAGAGCTTCCACGACCGGCAGAAGTTGAAAGAATATGTGACCACTAAGCCAGCCCTGCAAGAAATATTAAGGGGGGTTTTATAAAAGGAGAAAGACCCTAAGAGTGATCTACAACAGAAATTTACAGGGTCGGGCACTTGGGTGGCTCAGTTGGTTGAGCGACTGCCTTCGGCTCAGGTCATGATCCTGGAGTCCCTGGATCGAGTCCCACATCGGGCTCCCTGCTTGGCGGGGAGTCTGCTTCTCCCTCTGACCCTCCCGACCCTCCCCCTCTCATGCTCTCTCTCTCTCAGTCTCTCTCTCAAATAAATAAATAAAATCTTAAAAAAAAAAATTTACAGGGACAATCTATGAAAACAATGTCTTCACAGGCAACATGATGACAATTAATTCATATCTTTCAATAATCACTCTCAATGTGAATGGCCTAAATGCTCCCATAAAACGGCACAGGGTTGCAGATTGGATAAAAAGACAGGACCCATCCATATGCTGTCTACAAGAGACTCATTTTGAACCTAAAGATACATCCAGCCTGAAAGTGAAGGGATGGAGATCCATCTTCCATGCCAGCGGACCTCAAAAGAAAGCTGGGGTAGCAATTCTTATATCAGACAAATTAGATTTTAAACTAAAGTCTGTAATTAGAGACACAGAAGGATACTATATCATTCTTAAAGGGCCTATCCAACAAAAAGATCTAACAATTGTAAATATCTATGCCCCCAACATGGGAGCAGCCATCTACGTAAGCCAACTGTTAACCAAAATAAAGAGTGATATTGATAACAATACGTTAATTGTAGGAGACCTCAATACTCCACTCTCAGCAATGGACAGATCATCTAAGCAGAAAATCAACAAGGAAACAAGAGCTTTGAATGATACATTGCACCAGATGAACATCATAGATATTTACAGAACATTCCACCCTAAAACAACAGAATACTCATTCTTCTCGAGCGCACATGGAACTTTCTCCAGAATAGACCACATACTGGGTCACAAATCAGGTCTCAACTGATACCAAAACATTGAGATTATTCCCTGCATATTCTCAGACCACAATGCTCTAAAACTGGAACTCAATCACAAGAAAAAATTTGGCAGAAATTCAAACACTTGGAAGCTAAAGACCACTCTGCTCAAGAATGTTTGGGTCAACCAAGAAATCAAAGAAGAACTTAAACAATCCATGGAAATCAATGAGAACGAAAACACATCAGTCCAAAACCTATGGGATACTGCAAAGGCGGTCCTAAGGGGGAAATACATAGCCATCCAAGCCTCACTCAAAAAAATAGAAAAATCCCGAATTCACCAACTAACTCTACACCTTAAAGAACTAGAGAAAAAGCAACAAACAACGCATTGGAAGAGAAATAATTAAAATTAGAGCAGAAATCAATGAATTAGAAACCAGAAACACAGTAGATCAGATCAACAAAACTAGAAGCTGGTTCTTTGAAAGAATTAATGAGATTGATAAACCACTGGCCAGACTTATCCAAAAGAAGAGAGAAAGGACCCAAATTAATAAAATTATGAATGAAAGGGGAGAGATCACGGCTAACACCAAGGAAATAGAAACAATTATTAGAAATTATTATCAACAACTATATGCCAATAAACTGAGCAATCTGGATGAAATGGAGGCCTTCCTGGAAACCTATAAGCTGCGAAGACTGAAACAGGAAGAAATTGACAAGCTGAATAGGCCAAAGGAATTGACAACCTGAATAGGCCAATAACCAGTAACGAGATTGAAGCAGTGATCAAAAACCTCCCAAAACACAAGAGTCCAGGGCCTGATGGATTCCCTGGGGAATTCTACCAAACACTCAAAGAAGAAATAATACCTATTCTACTGAAGCTGTTTCAAAAAATAGAAACAGAAGGAAAGCTTCCAAACTCATTCTATGAGGCCAGCATTACCTTAATCCCCAAACCAGGCAAAGACCCCATCAAAAAGGAGAATTTCAGACCGATATCCCTGATGAATATGGATTCCAAAATCCTCAACAAAATCCTAGCTAATAGGATCCAACAATACATTAAAAGGATCATCCACCACGACCAAGTGGGATTTATCCCCGGGATGCAAGGGTGGTTCAACATTCACAAATCAATCAATGTGATAGAACACATTAATAAGAGGAGGGAGAAGAACCATATGGTCTTCTCAATTGATGCAGAAAAAGCATTTGACAAAATACAACATCCTTTCCTGATTAAAACTCTCCAGAGTATAGGGATAGAGGGAACATTCCTCAAGCTCATAAAATCCATCTATGAAAAACCCACAGCGAATATCATCCTCAATGGGGAAAAGCTGAGAGCCTTTCCCTTAAGATCAGGAACACGTCAAGGGTGCCCACTCTCACCACTGTTGGTCAACATAGTACTAGAAGTCCTAGCAACAGCAATCAGACAACAAAAAGAAATAAAAGGTATTCAGATTGGCAAAGAAGAAGTCAAACTCTCTCTTTTCGCAGACGACATGATATTTTATGTGGAAAACCCAAAAGACTCCACCCCCAAATTACTAGAACTCATCCAGCAATTCAGTAATGTGGCAGGATACAAAATCAATGCACAGAAATCAGTTGCTTTCTTATACACTAACAATGCAACTGTAGAAAGAGAAATTAAAGAAACGATTCCATTTACAATAGCACCAAAAACCATAAGATACCTCGGAATAAACCTAACCAAAGAGGTAAAGGATCTATACTCTAGGAACTACAAAACACTCATGAAAGTAACTGAAGAAGACACAAAAAGATGGAAAAATATTCCATGCTCATGGATTGGAAGAATAAACATTGTTAAAATGTCTGTGCTACCCAGAGCAATCTATACCTTCAATGCCATCCCGATCAAAATTCCAATGACATTTTTCAAAGTGCTGGAACAAACAATCCTAAAATTTGTATGGAATCAGAAAAGACCAAGGAGATGTTGAAAAAGAAAAACGAAGCTGGGGGCATCACGTTGCCCGATTTCAAGCTATATTACAAAGCTGTGATCACCAAGACAGCATGGTACTGGCACAAAAACAGACATATAGACCAATGGAACAGAATAGAGAACCCAGGTATGGACCCTCAACTCTATGGTCAAATAATCTTTGACAAAGCAGGAAAAAACATGCAATGGAAAAAAAGACAGTCTCTTCAATAAATGGTGCTGGGAAAATTGGACAGCCACATGCAGAAGAATGAAACTCGACCATTCTCTAACACCACTCACAAAGATAAACTCAAAGTGGATGAAAGACCTCAATGTGAGACAGGAATCCATCAAAATCCTAGAGGAGAACATAGGCAGTAACCTCTTTGACATCGTCCACAGCAACTTCTTTCAAGATACATCTCCAAAAGCTAGTGAAACAAAAGCAAAAATGAACTTTTGGGACTTCATCAAGATAAAAAGCTTCTGCACAGCAAAGGAAACAGTCAACAAAACAAAGAGGCAACCCACAGAATGGGAGAAGATATTTGCAAATGACACTACAGATCAAGGGCTGGTATCCAAAATCTATAAAGAACTTCTCAAACTCAACACCCAAAAAACAAATAATCAAGTCAAAAAGTGGGCAGAAGAGATGAACAGACACTTCTCTGAAGAAGACATACAAATGGCTAACAGACACATGAAAAAATGTTCATCATCATTAGCCATCAGGGAAATCCAAATCAAAACCACACTGAGATACCACCTTACACCAGTTAGAATGGCCAAAATGGACAGGGAAAGAAACAACAAATGTTGGAGAGGTTGTGGAGAGAGGGGAACCCTCTTACACTGTTGGTGGGAATGCAAGTTGGTACAGCCACTTTGGAAAACAGTGTGGAGGTTCCTCAAAAATTTAAAAATAGAGCTACCCTATGACCCAGCAATTGCACTCCTGGGTATTTACCCCAAAGACACAGATGTAGTGAAAAGAAGGGCCATATGCACCCCAATGTTCATAGCAGCAATGTCCGCAATAGCCAAACTGTGGAAAGAGGTGAGATGCCATTCAACAGATGAATGGATAAAGAAGATGTGGTCCATATATACAATGGAATATTACTCAGCCATCAGAAAAGATGAATACCCAACGTTTACATCAACATGGATGGGACTGGAGGAGATTATGCTAAGCGAAGTAAGTCAAGCAGAGAAAGTCAATTATCATATGGTTTCACTTATTTGTGGAACATAAGGAATAACATGGAGGACATTAGGAGAAGGAAGGGAAAAATGGGGGGGGGGATTGGAGGGAGAGATGAACCATGAGAGACTATGGCCTCTGAGAAACAAACAGGGTTCTAGAGGGGAGGGGGGTGGGGGGATGGGTTAGCCCGGTGCTGGGTATTAAGGAGGGCACGTACTGCATGGAGCACTGGGTGTTATACGAAAACAATGGATCATGGATCACTACATCAAAAACTAATGATGTATTGTATGGTGACTAACATAATAAAATTAAAAACTACAAAAAAAAAAATTAAAAAATAAAGTCAGTAGAATACAGTCTGAGGATCTGATATATAACATGGTGACTACAACTGAAGACACTGTAGTACTGTAGAACTGAAATTTGCTAAGAGAGAACTCAAGTGATCTCACACACAAAAATAAATATATATATATATTTAAAACATATATATGTTTTTATATGTTTAAGAGATACATATATTTGTTTTTATATGTTTAAAACATATATATGTTTTAAAAAACAAAGTCCATACAGGGTATAGCTTAATTTTCATGTAGGGAATTATTCTTAGTTGTATTTCTAAATGCCTGAGTCATTGTTCTCTTCCAATGTATGTAAATCTTTTCTCACCATTGCTTCCAACAGATACGGTAAGAACCCTGACTCAGGAACTGAATCACATGGAGATCCAAGCTTCCAAATACCTTTTTGTTTTCACTATGGTGGTGCTAAACTGATCAGATCCACTGTAGTGGATACTAATCTCAGACCACAAAACTGAATCTAAAGGAGACAGCACATCTTTCTTTTCTAGAAGTCAACTCTGAAGTTGGGCCCTCATCTGTGATCACCCGTCTTTCCTTACGCAGAATCTCAAGTCCTATGGTAGACAGTGGGGAGAGCTTATTGGCAATCAGTCATTTGTCCATACGGTTTGCCAAAGAGATGGCCACTGTCTTGTCCCTATGGCTCCCTGAGTCCCCATTTCTCTCTGCTGCTGCCATGGTCCAATAACCCAAGTTTCTATGAGAATGTCTCTGGTTCATCTACCTAGACACACCTTCTGGCATCTTGCTCCCTCTGCAGGAATCAGCCAGGATCCCCACTTCTCGAGGGCTTCTCTCATTTCCTCCATGTGGCCCATTAGAATATTCTTCTAGTCTGCACCAAGCCCTTCTATGAACTCCTACTTTTGCTAGGTCACTCTGTTTCTTCCCTGAGAACCACTCTCTCCTTTTCTGGTCTTTGTTGTATGTTTCAAGCCCTCCTACAGGCTTTGTCCTTTAAAACACAAGCCTGGAAGAATTGACTACTTCCTTTGTCACTTTCAGCCCTGCTGTTGAAGTCCCTGAGGAAATGAAGTAACTGAATATACATGGGAGACGAAGGGGAAATAAATTAACCCAAATAACTATCTCAAACTGCATCTAGCTACATAGTTAAAATCAGTTAATTCCACAGTAAAAAGCCATCATGCGGTCTGTGACTTTGCCCTCCATGCCTGCATTTGAGCTCACGTGCACAGCATAGCTTTTACTCTGCCACAGGGGACCGCCTCAAGGAGACAGTGTGGACCTGAACCCCGGGGGTCCGCTCATAAAAGTTTAGCAAGCTACAGACACCTGGACCGAACAATACTGTTCCACTCAATCCCATTTTCTATTAAAAAATCTAATTTTCTATTCCATTAGTTTAAAATAATAATGTGTCATCACTTAATTTCTTTCTAATTGTCATTTACAAAATGATTTTATTTATTTTTTTTTTAAGATTTTATTTATTTATTTATTTATTTGACAGAGAGCGAGAGCAAGAACACAAGGAGGGGGAGCAGGAGAGGGAGAAGCAGGCTTCCCGCTGAGCAGGGAGCCTGATGCGGGGCTCGATCCCAGGACCCTGGGATCATGACCTGAGCTGAAGGCAGACGCTTAACCGACTGAGCCACCCAGGCGCCCCTACAAAATGATTTTAAAAGCAAGAAAGCTGAGGTTCATATCTCCAAAAGCTTGAGTCTACCTCTCTTTGATGTCAAAACCCCTACAGCCCTTTTCTACCTAAAGAAAGTTGTTTTCCGGGGCGCCTGGGTGGTTCAGTCGTTAAGCGTCTGCCTTCGGCTCAGGTCATGGTCCCAGGGTCCTGGGATCGAGCCCCGCATCGGGCTCCCTGCTCAGCAGGAAGCCTGCTACTCCCTCTCCCACTCCCTCTGCTTGTGTTCCCTCTCTAGCTGGCTCTCTCTCTGTGTCAAATAAATAAAGTCTTTAAAAAAAAAAAAAAAGAAAAGTTGCTTTCCCTTCTCAAAAAGGCAGGATTTCCTTGTGAAGTTGATTACCAGAATAATTAACTGATTATTGAATAATTAATCGTGGCTCTAGCAGATTTCAAGTTCCATTCCATAATGAACTTCAAGGTTTAAGGAAATTGTGTCATTTTTTTTTTCCAGATCAGACTGCAATATTTTTAAATAGCAAAAATGGCTAATTACAGATTTTCTAGTACAGTATCACAGAAGATATTATCCACACACACATCAAACTGATTTTATTTTAACTTTTCAGCAATTGTACACTCTGAGTCCTTGCTAGGCAGCAAGGAACATGTGGAGCACTGTTTTGCGGCAACAGTAAAGTCAGACCCTGCAGACTCTGAAGGAAGCCTGGAAGGACTGGTAAGGATTCTAATATTTAAGCACAGCAGGAGAATGTTACAGCCTCTATCCCCACAAGATGTGACAGGATTCCTTGCATTTCCTGCCGAAGATGCAACCTCTTCCAACCTCAAATATCCCGTAATCCTTCAAGTATTAAGAAAGCTCCTACTCTGGCCTTTTAATACAGTTGACTTAACCCATCTCCTCCCTTCTCCACAAAGCCTTCCCAAATCCCATCCAACCACTCCAGTTCTCACTGGGAAGAGCAGCATCTGAGCTGTACTTGGGTTAGGCTCAGAGCCAAATTCCTAAGTTCGTTAAGAACCAACCTAAAGTGACCAATCACAGTACAGTCCCATAGATCAAAAACCTTGAGATATAGATAAGACCTTAGAGAAAAAGCACCCCAAACCCCACCTTCTCCCATGGGTTGAGTCTAGTCTGCTCATCTTTATTTGCACTCTAAACAGGCAGAGTGCAGATACTATGAAGTATGGCTAGAAGGTCAATGAACAACTAAGGAACGGGGCTGCCTGTGAACTGCCTTTAAGGCTACAAATAAAACTGAAATCTTATTAAAATATTTAAAGTTGCACAGACAATCTGTCCAGCAAGATTCTTTCCTTATTCAGCACATGTCTGCCTCTCTGTGTGTTTTATAACCTACGGAACTAGAGGCTATTATCCAATGATGCTTATAACCCCTAGGCTTTTTAGTGAATTTCTCTGTAACTAATGCCCTTTTGTTAGTTGTTCACTTGCCTGGAAGACAGGATAATTTGGAGTCTCTGAAGTCTTAGAAACAGGCATTTACCAAATTCCTTCCACTTGTTTGAGCTTATTTACTGTTTAAAAAAAAAATCTTCTAAGTATAACATTCCACAAACCCCACCACCAACACTGTTCTCTAAACACCTGGCTTAGTTGTCGAAAGGAAGAGACTGGCTTGGGGCAGGAAGACTGAACTGAGTGAGCCCCAGCCTGTTTTCATTTATGAAATCCCCTCCACCAATGCACTGATGGAGAGGGAAAGCTACAGAGACTTCTTGAGGCATCAGTCTGCTTGAATTAATCTGTTACTACCCAGAATCCAAAAGTGGAGCTTAAGAACCTGCATTTGGGGAGAAAATGCCATGTGTGTCTGGGTATGCAGTGTAGATTGACAGGGAAACCAAGGCAGGCATGCGGTTGACTTTACAAAGCATATCTGGGTGCTATAAATCACCGGATTTACACGTTACTTAGAGTATCTGCACAGAGGGAAGGCAAGCATTATTACAACGTTAGAACCATCTCCCCTTTGGGGGCATTTTACACCTAGCTCATTGAGTTAATTAAACAGATATTATTTTCATGTCTCTGAGTTGTCTGACTTACCATGTTTGAAAATTACTTTATTTGCGTACATCAATATATTCTTAGAAAACCCAACACTTTTCTTAGAGTTAATAAATTTAAGGGTCTAACACAAAACATATATACAAAATTTAACAGCCTTCCTACCTACCAAGAAAAAAACGAGGAAAATAAAAGGAAACCTAAGTCTATTTAAATTAGCAATAATACGCACTTCCGAATAACTTTAGTGATAAATGTGAATATCCTTATGAAGAAAACTGCACAACTTTATTGAGGTACATTAAAATTTTTTGACTAAAGATATATGTACTACATATATCTGGATGGAAAGAACGAGTATTCTAACAAGGTCAATTGTTACCAAATGAATGTGAAGATTTGATTCATTCTAATCAAAATGCAAATTTATTTTTTGTAAATTGATGAAGTGATCTTAAAGTTCATCTGGAAGAAAAAAGTAAGCAAGAATAACTAAGAACTGAAAAAGAAATTTAGTAATGTACACCCGTAGGAATTAAAACATAACACAACAAAAAAATAATTATGGCATTAGCACAAGAACGGAAAAATAATCAGAATCGAAGACATACCTAAAACAGATACTCCTAGCTGCACACTTTTTAAAATGCAAATTTAATATATGAGGAAGGTGGCATACCAATCAATGATGAAAGGTGCTCAGACAACGGGTTTAAGTCACTTTCAGTCTGTCACTTGTGGTCACTCAACCTTTTGCACATTCTCCCTATATATATTTTTTTTTAATTTCCTATATTGTGAGAACTGCCTTCTCAAAATAATTTCCAGAAAACTTCTTCCCTAATCAGACGCAGCCACCTAACACTCTTCCTCAAAAGTAAGGCAGGAAAAACAGCTCTAAACCTGGCCTGGCCTCAATTTTGCTGGGAAGGGCGTCAGCACAGGCAGCTGGCCGACCCCTCACCTGGCCAGTTCTGGGGCCCAGCTCCAGGCATTACTGCTGGAAGTTACCCCCTGTCCCCAGAGATTTTGTGAGCCACCTAAAATTCTCAGAACATTATGTGTCTGCTTAAGCTAGCTCAGAGGGGATTCTGTTGTTTACAACTAAGGTGCTGGAAAAAAATGGTTACTAATTCCAAGAAAAAGCTATGTAAATCCTCACCTCTACAGCACATAAACAAACTTCATGCAGATCAAGGAATAAATTTATTTTAAATCAGACCATTTTTTAAATCTAGAAAAAAAAATACAAAGATGAACTCTGGATGGAAAAAGACTGAAAAGACAAAAAGCAAAAAAGAGAAAAAGGAAAAGAAATATATTTTAGCACTTAAAATGTTATATTCCTATGCTGCCAGGGGTGGAAGGTACAAAAGCCTGATATATATGTGTCTGTTTGCTTATTTATGCATTTTTTAAAAGCTCACTAATAATTTTAAAAATACAGTGAATAAGATATTTTTACCTATTAAGTTGGTGAGATTTTATTAGTAATAATATTCCATTCCAATAAAAATTTATTCATTTACTCAACTGGCAGGAAGGTGAATTGGTACAAACTTTCTGGAACACAATTTCACAATATGTATATTAAGGGTCTAAAATATTTATGCTCTACATGAAACTAGCACTTTTACTTCTAGGTATCTGTCTAAATTATTTATATTTTCTATATTACTTTTATAAGCAGAGAAACAAAGGTACTAATATTAGAAAAGAGGCTACAAGGGACTCTTCCACCAAGACTGCTTCAACATAATACTGCCTCCCCCAAACATTTAGAATTACATATGAATCAATGAAAGATGGGCCCACTTAGTCTCCAAATCAGAAGCTTATAAAAGCAAGGTAACTGTCCCTCAGGCACATGAGAAAACTCAGTAAAGGTAACCAGAGTCTCTCTGGGAAGCAGGAGGGAAGGAAAACAGAGCCATGGGCTGACGCACCCCCTGTAACCCAGGCACATGCGGGGAAAACACAGGGAAGGTTTTTTCAAGGACTCTGAGGACCTCCTCCAGTCCTGGACTACGATGGGTATTTAACCCACACTGCCCAGAAATACCACTGAATGTGAACGAACTGAATTACTAAGAAAAAGCTTTATCTTTTCTAGACTAACAGCGGTAATAACCCTAAAGGTATTTCTTCTCATCCAAAACCAAGACAACAACCCCTCCCTGGAAGCTAATTCTGGATACACTGAATCCAAAATGTAGAGTGAATAATGGCCATTCACGTGAGTTTTCATTAATAGTGATGACATAATCACTTAAATCTGGAAGTTACGTATTTCACAAACTAGATACTTGAATATCGGCTAATTCTCCAAAGACCTTCAGTAAATTATTAATTCTATTCCCCACGTGTAACTCTCTCGTATGTACTTTTAACCATCGTCCCATTTCTACAAGGACTGAGACATCTGGGTCAGTCATTTTCAAGATACCACAAAACATCAGCATGAGGCAGAGAAGGCTAGGATCAAAAGGTTCAAAGATGCAAATAACAAGAGTAGGATGTGGGTGAGGCTGGGAGGTGGGCACACACACGGCGGCAGACCCTGTGGCCTCAGAGGGGATGTGCGGGGTCAGTCTTTCTAACCATACACCCCCCCTCCCATACAGAATTATCAGTAACCTCTTCAACATCCTCTGAAAACATAAAGATTTGAGAGGGTTTTCTTTTTTCTTTACTTATTCTGGCAATTCGAAGTTTTCCAACTCTGAATCCACCTAAAGCTAGAAACATAATTGGTATTTAAGTATTAACTTTCAATGGAACTCACCATGCCCACAGTGATGAGCGCAAGTGATGAGAAATCAGAGCAGGAACCTGAGAGACACCTGCCATGTCCAAGAAAGCAGCAGCATGCAGATGACTCTCTCCTGACAATAATACACGATTCTGTCAAGACAGAGACCAAGAATTATTCAAAATGCCACAACGTAGCCTATGGTATAACTGGGAAATAATCACCATCTTCTTTGTGACTATCCAAGGAAGGGACCATAGGGTTTAATTGAAGATCTATTCCATTTATCTTTAAAACCCCATTTTAGTATTATTTGTGAACCTATGAAATAAAAGTCTATCCCATGTATACATAATAGAGTCAATTAATTATGTCATCAGCTAATGCAGAAATGAGCTCAGGTCAGTCCTTGAATCTAACATGAAGGAGAAAGGCTCCTCCTCTAAGTACAATCCTCAGTCAAGGAAGATTGAAGAGGCATGTTGTGAGAAAATGCAGGGCTGAAAACCAGACTATCAAGACCTCTCTCACCAAAATGAACACTTCTCCTTCCCACCGTACCATACTTCTCAGCAAGTTCTCCCCCATTCCCACTCCCCTTACAGGCTGATGACAAGGAGCCTGGCCCTTATATCACAACCAAAACAAAATAAAATCTCTGGTGTGAAGGAGATCCGCCTTGTTTTCAAGGCCCTTCTTGGCATGGATGCTGCCTTGCCCTGTTTCCTATCCCATATGGCCCTTCTAGTTCCTCGAAAGTAATTCTCTAGGCTCTTGGCCACTCTTAGCCTTTCCTCCAAGGCTTCTGAATTTCCGGTGTTACATGACTTCCCTAGCACTCAAACCACCACTGCCGATCAAGGCTTTCTGCCTCCACCCTACAGCAACTCCAACACCAGAATTCTGGGAGCTCCGGAGCCCTGCCCAACTCTGGAGCCCACAAGGGTGGAGACAAGGACATTTGCAGCCTTGCCTCCACCCCCATCTAACAAAGCAAGAACACAGGTATACAACCCAGGTACCTACTAAGGCTCCTTTTTTTTTTTTTTTAAGATTTTTATTTATTTATTTGACAGAGAGATAGAAAGAGAGCACAAGTAGGCAGAGTGGCAGGCAGAGGGAGAGGGAGAAGCAGGCTCTCCGCTGATCAGGGAGCCGGATGTGAGGCTCAATCCCAGGACCCCAGGATCATGACTTGAGCCGAAGGCAGCCACTTAACCAACTGAGCTACCCAGGTGCCCCACTAAGGCTCTTTCTGAACCATAAGCTCCCCCTTGTCTCCTCATACAAGGGTAGGGTTTACGGCTCAGTTTCCCCGTTTAGCACTGCCATTGCTCATTGGTACTAGAGTCATGCCCATGACTCTAGTACCAATGAGCCTGGGCCTGAGAGCCTAGGTAGTTTTGAGTGGCCTTCTCACTGTGCCTTGCTCTGTGATCCAGGAGCCTGACCTAACCGATCTCACTGCTGTCTTCAGACTGGGCCTGACCAATGAAAGGCATCAGGAGAACATGGGAGGGAAGGACAAGAGATCAGAGTATTTCATCTCCATTCTCTCTACTATAGTCTGAATATCTGTGCTCCCCCAAAATTCATATGTCCAGTGTGATGTTATTATAAGGTAGAGGTCTAGGTCATGAGCCTGGAGCCCTCATGCATGGGAGTGGTGTTCTTATCAAAGACCCCTAGAAGGGAGTTCCTTAGCCCTTCCACCATATGCAGACACAAGGAGAGGTCCACAACCCTGAAGGGTACCGATCATATTGGCATCCTGATCTTGGACTTTTAGCCTCCCCAACTGTGAGAAATTGTTGTTTATAAGCCACGCAGTCTGTGGCATTTTGTCATAGCAACTTGAACAGATTAAGACACCCTCCTGGTTGGGGCTCTACGATCCTAACACTGGCCAGGAAGGCCCTCCCCTACAGCTTCCACTCTCACTGGGCTGCAGAAACATATCCCTTCATTTGTCCCTTCAAACACAGAGTGGTAGCAGCTCCCAGCTGTGGCTAGTCCGAGTACTTCATCCTTTGTTGGCTCCCTCAACCTTGTCCACACCGAAGTTTTCCCTTCATCATCAACTCTTGAACCACAGGACCTGGATTCTATTTCTTTCAAAGTCCCTAATTCGTACCTACCATCATGTGATTTCCTGTCGCTCCATCTTCCACCTGGCACGTTCCCCATCCACTTCCTTAGACAACTCTGCCCTGCAGACAGGGTATTCCCAGCTTCTGTATCCCACCAAGTGTCCAAGCCATGCTATGCACCTTAATCATTAGGCTCTGCTCTGTTCATAAGCAAGACATCCGTACCTTCACTGTCCGCCTGGACCACTGCTGATCTGTGACTGTCCCAACGTACACTGTTCACGCACACCCTGGTTCTGATCCACCTTCTCCATCAGTACAGTGGAGATGCCTCACTCAGTTCTTCCACTTGCAGTGAAACCCAGCTCTAACCTGACTACTAGCTACCAACTGCTACTCAGAGTGCGCGGCCCTGAATGTGACTCTCTGTCCTACAACTCTGCTCCAGCTGGCGCTCCTCCTGGTAATCCACTGCAGTCCCAGCTCTGCCAGGGGGGACTCTGTCTGTCTTTCCATTTCTCCTCCCCCTCTCTCCCACGGGGCCTCATTCTTCATCTTCCTGCTGTTACTGAAGCTGTAAAGTCCTTCCACTAAATAACAGTCCTGCCATCGGAGGACCCTCGAATTCTGGCTGATTCCGTATCCATAAAACTGATCTATAACTGGGGATGTGTAGAAGCATCATGGTCTTGGGTGACTTCAAAATTGCCAGTAGTAGCTACTCTGAGAATGCTGTTTTTTGGACTTCAAAATTTCCTCTTCTAGCTACAGAGGTCTTCGTGACTAACTGCTAACTGCCTCCGTCGTCCAGCGCCTGACCTCACAATCTGGGAGGCCCACTCCGCTCTGGCAATATCTATCCCAACAAAAGACAACTTCTCCTGCTCCCTGAGAGCCTGCCTCTTAGCTCTCCAAAACGCCACTCCCTTTCTTCCGAGCCTCCCAGCCCTCCCTCTCCAGAACATCAGTGCTTATGCATAATAAATAATTCTTACATCTTCCTCCAAAACTCTTCCTCCTTTTCCCTTGCTGCTTCCATTTACATACTGATGTCAAAAGGAGGTGGGGGTGAGGGAGGGCTATAGCCAGGAGGGAAGAAGATACGTTACCTTCCTGGCATTTTACTAATAGGGTCTTTTTTTTCTCCTCCTTTCAAAATTTGAAGGGAGCTCCACAAGCTGGAACAAATTTCTTTCAAGCCTGTTTAGCCTTTCTTGTGCTTTTTCCATTATCATCTTTATAGCAAAGATTTCAGTGAGGATTCACAGTGAGTCATTTTATGAGGCAGCTCCATCTGTACCATCTGCAGGCATGACTTTCCCATCACTCGAGACATTACGTATCTCCTTATGGCAGCCCGGACAGGGGGTGGAGACTGCCAAGCCAGGTCACATGCCAGGAGTCCATCACTCATCTGAAGGGGGCAGGCAGGGTCTGCTTACAATTAGACTCAATCCTGGTTCTGGATAATATGTCCCTCTAGCTTCAAATTCTTTCTTGCCAGCTCCCTGCTGGGCCCAGGAGGAGTTGGGGTCCCGCCTTCTTGGTTTCTTTCCCTCTCCACCTCTGATCCCCATCTCTCTCTCCTCCTTTCTCATTCTCCACTGTCCCCAACTGTCTCTTTCCATCAGTCATCTCTCTCTTACATAACTCCATTTCTTTCTCCCTCATCTTTCTCTCTCTCCATCCCTCTACACCTCTCTCCCAGTTGGCCTTGTCCTTCATCTTCCTGCTGTTGTCTTTCTCTCCTTTCTGTCCTTCTCACCATCTCTGGTCCTTTACAAAGAATATTTTCATGTCACACCAACAGGGAATACAGCAGTTTCTCACAACATAACCAGAATGCCAGGATGCAGAACAAAAAAAAAAAAAATTAAAGTTCATCTCCCCAGGGAGAGAATCTCACATTTAAAACTCATCAGGGCTTGTGTATAATGATAACGTAGAGAAAATATACCTACGCTTTTAGGAACAGGGTAGGAAAACCACTGTAAATTGAGGTAAATTGAGGGTTGTATGGAGCAGTCGCCACTGAAAGAGGAAGGTGGACTCCTCAAAACAGTCATTTCAAAGCTCTTCGTCACTAATGCAGCCCAAAATTTAATTTGGAATAAGTTTCAATCATCTCTCCTATATTCTAGTCCATTCATCATAAAGCATCACAGCCAGAAAAGAGGGGCTTAAGTAGAAATACCCCTGGAACTCACATTCATTTGCATTTACTTCACATCTTACTTGTAAAAGCTACATAAATACATAAATAAAGACATCTGAATCTTCAACACTGTCAATTCAATTTAAAGGATTTCTAATGCTGGCAAAAAAAAAAATCCATCTTTTAGTAACTAGTCCAACTATCACTCCATTAAACAGATGAATCTACTTCATGATTTTCTGAAACCTACCATGGTAAATCTTGTAAATATCAAGGGAAGTTATGGTGGCTTCTTTATTTATTTATTAGCCTCCCAGAAACACTCATGCAGGTTCCATTAGAGATCAAACTTAAATCAGTATCAAAATCTATCAAATTCAAATCACTATACATTCCAATCCCTTCTTTGCTGGTTTACCTATTACATGAAAGTCATTTTACCTCTAAACGTCTTGGCTTCCTCATTTGTCAAATCTGCACAATAAAACCCACCTGGTAGGGTCCTTAGGCAAATCTAATGAAATACTCCACCTACTTTAGTAAAACTCACTAGTTAAAGCCTGACAGTTCTTCCCTTTCTCAATAAACTACCGGGTTCTATGGATCAAGTCTCAAATTAACAAAATTATTCAGTGACATAGATGAATGAATAACAGTGTTTTAAAATTATTTGACAGCTTTTCGCAAAATTTATTTCATTGTCTCACCCTTAGAACTTCAGTAACATTAATAGCAAGAGTTAATATCTATTGAGCCAAGTGCTAGGCTGGATGTTGTACATGCAGTATTTCATTTTGTCTCACTACAATATTCTCAAGTAGAAACTGAAACCACTCAAAAGCATAAAGCTGAACAAAAATCAAAATGGCTGTGCTAATGCTTCAGCAAAGCCTGATTTTAAAAAATAACCTTTTCACTCTCTTCTGCAAACCTCCCCCCCTCCCCAGCCTTTGGTTTCAGGAACTGGGTACCACTCTAAAGATACAAACAAAGGAGGCCGGCACCAAGTACACAATTCCTGTCAAAGCCAGCTAGATCCTATATTTCCCTATAAAGCCCCAGCCCCTCCCTGTGGGCCGGCCTGCAGGTTTTTTTGAAGGCCTTAGCCTGTTACAGCCTCCTTTGCCCTGTAAGGCAATAAAGCTATAGTTCCTCTTTACCCAAACTCTGCCTTTATGGCTCCAAAGCACAGAGGCTGGTTTTCGACAACACTATCTCCCTCTTTTCTCACCAAACTGAGGCTCACACTTGCCTGATCTGACTCAACATGTGGCACCGTTGGCGATTTTAAACCATGCTCTCATCTCTAGGCAACGGCAGAACAAGGCTGTCAGCTGAAGACCTGGGCTAACAATTAGGGCCACCAGAATAATCCTATTCCTTCTCATTACATGGTGAGTACTGAACGCTGTCATCACAGTTGCTTTGGCTGAAAGATGCCTGAGGGTTTTTTAAATCTACGAACAATCTAGAAAGCTAACAGCAGTGTCTACATTTATCTAATGCAGTAGTGCTGCCTCAGCATTCCTCCATCATGAGATCAAACATCGCCTCGGACAAGGTAGGAAAGCCATCTTAAATGGAGCCTGGAAAACAACCAAGGCCCTAAAGGCTCAGGAAGAAACTCTGACCTGCCCTGACCAACTGCCTAAAAGAATTTAGACACAGGACCTGGTCCAGGAAAAGAGCCATCGCCATAGACAATTACATTATAATATAAACGAGGTGTGGAAACGTGGAGGCATTTGGCCCAAGTCGATTAAAATTCCGCTCTGTGCCCCATTGTTTCCAAGTAGTACAGCAAACATTTGTTTACCAAACATTTACCCTTTTTCATCTTCCCATTAATTGTACTCCTTCCTTGTGGAGTCCCAAGCCTCTACCCTGTTTCCCTCAGTTCTAGCTCAGTTGGCGTGACGGCCTCTCGCCTGTCAGGCTCGTGTGGCTTCCCCATCTATAATTCCGCACACGGATGCTGTGCAGCCTGAGTCCCAGCTCCGCCCGTGAGCTCTGTGACTGTGGGACGTCCGAGCGCTTCTCCAATCCTGACTTTCCTCAACTTGCCAATGTTAAAATAGGATTAGTGTAAAAAGTTGAGGATTGAGCTCAATAGTGTCTATAAAACTACCTTTTACATAAATGCAGAAGCATTTTTATTTACCAACACAGCTTTGCCAGACAATAGACAGCTAAATTGCCCTGAGGTAAGTGTGGGGCTGAAAGAGATCTGCTCTGCAGGCTACTTGGCCAAGGCAAGAGTCTTAAAAGATCCCACCAAGGGAGAGGGGATGGTATAACTTTTGACAACACACCAGTAAGAAACAGAATGTACACATCAATTCATAACCGAGAAAGAAATATAATTCATGGCAGGAAAAAAGAAACCTGTTATTTTTTCTCTACATTAACATTTTTTATACATTTTTATGTATACACTAACATCACATTGTCATTTACGGAGTCTAACTTGCAATTTACTCCAAGGCCTAGAAAAAGAAACGGAATCTAAGACTCTTGTGGAGTTTCATTCTCTTTGCCTGAAGATGGCTCGTGTCCATCAGCAAACTTGCTGTCACGGATCCCAAGTGTCTGTTGATTCACCTGCCAGCTCTTGGGGTATGGGGGAGGAAGATAAATCATTTTTCGGTAACCCTTGTCTCTTTTCTCTTGGGAACCTCTAAAGGATTTGGGGTTCAACGAATGCTTTCTTGGGCCCCATGTGGTACATTTCCATGTTGTCTTCACCCACTCAGGATTCAACATTGGTGGGAACCTAATGGAGGAAACCAGCAAACAGATAGTCATCAGAAAGAACAGCTCTTCCTGGTCTTTCTGTTGGATCCGGGTGGAAAGATTCGCTCCCTAAATCATTTCTTATCACACAGTAGCTGAACTGGGAAAATGATGAAGAAAAAGAACGTGCTGAAAACCAAATGAATGGAAAATTATTCTTAGATGGCATCATCTAGTAGTGGAAGATCAGCATCCTGGAATTCCAAAATCTGATCTACCTCTGTCTGTACCTCTGTCTCTCCTTGACAAAAGTCCCTGAATTCTTCTGATTTCAGTGGTCTCATCTACAAAATTACAGGAGTCAGCAAAATGGTTTCTTTCTAAGTCCAAGACTAGTAATTTTGGGGTCAACTGCATTAAGCAAAACTAAAATATTTTGATTCTTGTTGAGATCCATTTTAGTATTTACTCCCAGAAAAAGAGAAGAATCTGCCTTTAAAAAAAAAAAAAAAGATTAAGAAAAACAAACTGTCAGCTCTGGAGAGGTAATGCTGATTTGCTTCATCCTACGTAGTCCACAATGGACTTCAGAATCAGAACACTGAGTGTAATCTTAACCCTGCAATCAAACACATATTGAAAGCACCTGACATATGGGCCAACCCAAGTGTTATTTCCCTTATCCAGTGTTGCCCAGGATCTTCAGTGTATTCCTGAAACCGAAAAAGTTAAGGCTGCCTAAATATCTGCTTCCAGAAACACATCTCACCCATGCAGTGCCAGCAATAACAAAAGAAATCCCAATTTTAACGCAGATGTTGCAGACAATCATCCTGCTTTGCCACTGGCAAAGCAACTGCGATCTGATACTTAGGGCATCATTTTTCCTTTGCAAAAGATGAGCACTGGGGTCTCTGCTGAGAAACAGCTAAATTGATTGTCTCCAGGATGGCATGCATGATTAAAAGAAAAACAATTTAAGTAAGGGGAGTTTCTTTTTTGTCTTGGGGGTACTCTTACAGCATGTCTGTTCAAATTTAATTTCCCTGGTAGCAAGGGTAGTAGTGTGAAATGTGAAAAGACTACTCAAAATTACGGCCACTTTGGAGACCAGGTATAGTAAAAACTGAGCCCTTTCTGCCCCACTTTAAGAGAGAAGAACACAGAAAGCAGAAAGCAGGACAGAGTCTTCTGATAGCTTCTACACTGCAACAATGAGATAGTTCACTACCAGAATTTTTACAGCAAAAAATTTCAGGCTAACTGGTTCACTACGATAACAAATTACAGAGCTCAAAAGCCGGATTCCAACAGGTTTCTCTCATCCTTTGACTCAGATTCAGAAGCAAAGATTCATGATCCTGACGAAACCAGTATCCAAATAGTATGATTTTAGTAAGAAATGCAATAGACCAAAAGCAAAGAAAGCATCCTCCCCATACACTGACTTATGACCCATGCCTGACAAAACCATTTACAGCAATAGTGAAGAGGCCCACGCTCTGCCCTCGCATCTGATAAAGTAGTCCAATTTCAGCTGATGAAAGATGTCAACTAACCAAAGCCTCCTTTCCTTGGCATAGACCAGAGAAGAAGAGGAGCTACCTGTCACCTTCCTTGCAGCCTAGGCTTACTTTTCACAGGTCCATTCAGTTGTAAGAGCCTGCACACTGGACACCAGGGGACAACAGAACTGGTTCTGCTCGACACTCCATGAAGGTCACATGAGCACAAACTGCTCAGGGGGAAGCACAGTAGTCAATGGACCGGAGAAGACAAGGCAGTCTATCACTAAGGTAGCACCCCCTGCTTTGTTCAACACCATCTATGTTTACTACAGAAAACAGAGACAGGCCAATGGTTTAAAAAGCAAAGCCACCTATATCCTTACCATCCAGAGATAAGCATCTTTGCATATTTATAAATGCCCTTCTAGAATTCATTCCCATTTATGTATGTATACATGCATTTTTATAAAAATAGAATCACAGAATATATATATATACACACACACATATTATATATATATATATATATATATATACATATATATATAAACTGTCCTGCAACTCATTTTTTGAACTTAGTAATACATAATATTCTACAGTACCTGGTGTTATATGAAAACAATGAATCGTGGATCACTACATCAAAAACTAATGATGTATTGTATGGTGACTAACATATAATAATAAAATAAAATTTTAAAAAAAATAAAAAAATAATTCTACAGTACTTTTAAGAACACCAAATCCCTTATTTTGGCACACTCAGTGTTTCCAACTTTCCTCTGTTACAATGGGTAGACACATACATTTGCATAGCATTAATTTTGGAAGGGTATAGACAAAAAATACCCCACTGTGATAAAGATCTTTGAACATGCATTTATTCAATGAACGTCCTTTTTCTGACTTTTTTTCTTTAAAATACTCCAAGAGGTAGAATTAGAGATGCCAAGTCTATGCACGTTTTTAAAGCTACTGAGACTTATCCCCAGACTGCAGTGCATTTTTCTTGAAGGGAGCCCCTGTGCTTAGCATGGGGACACACAGGATGCCCATAATTGGATGTGAAGTGGCATGCAAATCCCAACTGCCAAGAAGCCAATGGAAAACAAATTGGAACACTTTCTAAAGCATTAAGGTGATTATTGCTTAGTACCCAGAGATCTTTCAGCAATTTCATATAAAATATCCCTTCATGTCAGACCCATAACCACCTTTTCAAAATTGTGCCGTGGAGAGTCGTCGATATGTGTTTGGTGTGCAGCGCATAAATCTCTTAGATCCATGCTGCAACCTGCAGAGCCTCCCTCCCGCAGGAGAGGCGCTGCTCCGAAGCCGGCCAGCGCAGCTGAACAGCATATGTTCTGCTCCTCCCCTCTCACCTCCTCCCCTGCACCCTCCCCCAGCTTCCTTCCGCCTTTGGGCCAACATATTTCTCTTTGATAAATGCTTTCAGAAGAAACTACTTTACAAAATGCTTACCCATGCAAATCTGCACTTCCAAACCATACCCATAATCAAACCTAAACACGCCAAGACTGCACTCCCTGGATGCCAAATGGGAACATCAGGACAACCAAAGCTGTAGGGATTTGGTGAGTGCTGACTAGAAGCGAGCACCTTTCTGGCTTGAGTCATCTGAACAGAAGAGCGGAATGCAGTTGCTTTGCCCTTCAAGCAATGAGCTGCACATACAAACAGAGATCAGGTAGCATGTGGATCAAACAAGGGTCATTTCCCTAAGAAGTGGCCATAGAAGCTGACATGTGCAAAGAGCCTTCCCCTCAGTCCTAGGGTGTTCCATCATCATCTCTTACTTTACTAGGAAAAGAATAATCTAAGTACAAACAGCTTCCCAAGCCCCGAGCTAAGGAGTCCAGCTCCTCCAAAAGTTGCCAGGAGTCCCCATTCCTGTTTCCCAGAGTTCTCTGCATCCGGACAGGCTTGGCTGCCCTCGTTTCTGGTACCACACACAGCCTTGCCCAGCCCTGGCTTGGGTGCATGGCAGCACATGAAAGAGCTGGGCTGGTATTTCCACTGTGGTCTTGTGGCCAATGCCAAGTGACCTACAAGCACCTGAAATGCATCCTGAGACCTGACACAGGAGGGCTATTTCAAGTCCATGTCTGTCCAGGACCTGAAGTATTTGAGGAAGGCCCCTAAACGCCATGGCCAGCGCCTGTGGTCACTCTGAGTTTATCGTCACCCTCAGCTGTCAGAGCTGAGAAGCAGCTGCCCGGGGAGGAGCTGCGGGTAGGGAATCGGCAAGGACCGCAGCGGCATTAAGACAGCTGTGCAAAGCTAGCCCTTCTGTGGCAGTTAAAAAGGTGAGCAGGTCTAGAGGCTTTGGAGGCTGCTTAAAGAAATACTCTATACCCCTGCCGAGTGGGTATCTTTCTCCAACCAGGCTCTCACAAACAGAAGTCTCCCAGCCCAGCAGCTCCAGGGTGATGAGAAGTCGTCAGGGAGATCCCACACTCATATCAGTCTTGGGAGTCCATAAGCACCATTTCCTGAGAGTCCCGAACCCACGGGTGAGTAGACAGTCGTTGCTCCAGGGGCCCAGACAACAATCATCACAAAAGCAACAGTGACCACACCTGTGATACATGGAGTTTTACACACCACTGTACATGTCTTTGTAAATGCAGCTGCGCCCAATCTTACGTCATCTTCCCAATGCCTTCATGAAGCCGGTGCTGTCATTCCTTCTTTTACAGGTGACTCTCCTAAGGCTTAGAGATGCTACAGTGCCTGCCCAGGTCACACAGCTGGGTTTGGATCCAGATATGACTCTGAAGCACCTCCTCTCTTCACCTCTGTAGCAGGCACACACCCGCCTGCTCATTTAGACCTAAGCACCACGGTCCTGGTGGCACATACTAATGAGTGAAGACCAGGACACTCCCAGTTATTCTAAAGTTAACAATCTGTCCCTTGACAGTTCACCCATGCCCTATCCCCAGGTTTTACTGGACCATATCATTTGAATGCTCCCCAAACCCAAACCACCACCCAGTCTGGCCCAAACAAAATCATTCTCCTTCATCCAGACCCTTTCTTTCTTTGGCTTTGACCATGGAATCACTGTTATCCAACCAACCGGGTGTGAAACTACAAAATCATGTTTAGCAAACCCTTCTTCCTCACCTCCACACAATCAAATAAATCCTGCCTTTCCTCTTTAAAATGGTTCTTCAAGGCAGGTGGTCATTACTTCCTTACATACAGCCTTGGACCTATGCTCCCAGCCTCCAGGTTCTAGCCCCTTTAATCTATTCTGAATATCACCTCCAGAATCAACTTCCTTCCACAGCACTTCTGCCATGTCATACCATGCAGAAGACCCACAATCTCAAGACGAAAATTCCTTTGTCTGGATATATCAAGACCCCCTCTAACTGGTCCCATCAACCTTTCACTATCCCTCAGTCACCCTTTGCCCCATCTCTACCATGCTCGAGGCAGTGGGCATTGTCTCTCCTGTGGGTCTTATTTCCTCCATGGAACCTTCTTTTATTTTTTCCCACCATCATTGCTCCAACTTTTCTCTGATCCGGACTTCCGGTATACTCAGCACAATACATCATTTAAATATTTTCTCACATCCTTCACTAACTGCTTCCTAATTACTTGACCTTTTCTTCCCAGCTGGATAGTTCTTAAAAGCAGAACTACATCTTTAATTTCTCAGTACATACTTACTAATGAAGTGATCAGGAACCTTGTTTTCTTGTAATTACACAAATTTCACATTACTCCATTTCACAGAGCCCCCACACACAAAGCTCAGTCAAAACACACATTTCTAAATCAACTATGATAAGTAGATTGAGGTCTCTAGAGAAATGAGTTTCAAGACAATTTTCCCAAATCAAGAGGCGTGGCTTGACTTTGTGTGAAACACATACTGGCCTTTGGTTGACCATGAACTTAAGTGAATCAGTTGAAGGACAGAGCCACTGAAAAAGTCAATCCAAGGCAATCTGGGCCTGTGTCATCAGAAGCGTGGTGCCCAGATCATCCTAAAATATTGCCTGCACTAATCAAGTCACAACCTGAGCGATGCGTGCAACTCAAATTCTGGGTACCATATCGTCAAGCTACTGGTCATCCACTACAGTGGGATAAAACCAAGGAAAGGGCATGGAAATGCTTACTAATGGAAAACCATGGAAAGAATTCGTATGTTCAGAGAACTAGCTAACTGAATGGACATTTTAGCAAGGACAATTACTTGTTCTATGTTCCTCCATGGGGCAGAAACACCAGGTAGAACTTCTAGTTAAGGGGAGAAAATGGTACCAGTTTTATGTGTATTAGGTGTATACACAAAAAGTTATTCCCTAGTCACTGAAAACGCTGGAGCAGACATTAAATGTCCATGTCCAGAACATTTTTAAAAGGATTTATATGTTGAGGAAAAGTTACGATAAGGTGGTCCAGTAAAGGGCCTAATATCTTCTACCTCATTTTCTGAAATTGAGGAGGTCCCAGATTTCTCTTGTCTCCTAAGAATATGAGAGTCAGTCAGTTCCAATGATCATAAGCCATATTCCTTCTTTTCTGAACCAGCCATGGTGAGCTAGAACAACAGAAAATTCAAATGCCTATAGGCAGGCGGGCAACTAATTGTTTCCATCAGATTGAAAATAAAATAATGAAAGAGACAGTCCAGTGTAGAACCAGTAAGTCCATACACTTCTCAAAGGTATTCAAATTCCAGTTATTTTACAATACTGTGCCAGGCAAAATGAAACAACCAGTTTACAACCCCTAAAATAATCACAGTACAGAAAAAAATATGGAAGGATTTTTATTTGTTTTGTTTTATCCTATTTTTGCTGTGGCCATAGATTATAGTGATGATTAGCATGGACTTTGAGCCAGAATGACTGGACTCAAATAACAGCTCCGTCATTTCTAGGTATTTCACTTCTCCAAATCTTAATTTCCTTTTCTTCAAAACAGGATAAGTATACTTACCTAACTGGGTTGCTTTGAGGAAACAATGAAATAATGCGTATTATATATTTAAAGAACTGCCTAGCACTTAGTGAGTGCTCAAAAATGAAGCTGTAATTGGAAGGATATTCTAAAATACACTCTTTTTAGAAATCTCCAAGTGGTATGGCTTACCTGAGAGCACAATTTCCGAAAACAAAGTCCTTGAAAGACTTCCTAAGTGTTCTTAACAAAGAGGGTTCCATGATTAAATAATTTTGAGAAATGATATTCATTACTGAAAATTTACAATATACATTAGCTTACTAACATCACCGATATATTAATTTGGTTTAACCTGTTTGACCACAGAACTTTAATTCTTTGACACACACACATCTAGTATCCAAAGATCTAGTCCTTTTATGAATACATCTTAGAAATGCCTTATTCTGAGTTTCCAATTTTCTTTCTTAAAATACTTACTCTTTCACCATTTATACCTACTTCTACTTCCAAAAAATGATTTGAATCAAATTCTAATGGAGTCAAAGAAACTCATTTCTCTAGAGACCTCAATCTTCTTTCTTCACTAGATTTCTTTCCTTCCCCAAACCCACTGCAAAACTTCAAAGCCATCATTGGTGTCCATTTCTTTTTTGCCCCAGTCTTACTGAGAACCAACTGACACATAATATTGTGTTACATTTAAGGTGTACAACATGTTGATTTGATACACTTCCTATTATACAATGATTATCACCATAGCGTTACTTAACACCTCCATCCTGCCACATAATCACCTTTGTGATGCGAACCCTGAAGATCTCTTGGCAATTTTCAAATATGTAATACAGAATTGTTAACTATAACCCCCATGTTATACATTAGATCCCAAGAACTTACTCATCTTATAACTGGAAGTTTGTACCCTTTTGATCATCTCCCTGTTTTTCCCACTGCAACCCCTACAGCCTCTGGCAACCACCATTCTACTGCTTCTATGAGTTCAGCTTTTTTAATATTCTACATATAAGTGAGATTGAATGGTATTTGTCTTTCTCCGTCTTGACTTATTTCACTTAGCATAATGCCCTCAAGGCCCATGTTGTTGCAAAGGGCAGGATTTCATTTTTCTTATGGCTGAATAATATCCCATTGTTTATATATATGCCACCTTTTCTTTATCCATTCATCCACTGACAGACACTTAGGTGTCTTGGCTAATGTGAAAAATCCTGCAGTGAATATGGGAATGCAAAACCTCTTCAAGATCCTGTTTTCATTTCCCTTGGATATATACACAGAAGTGAGATTGCTGGATCATATGGTAATTCTATTTTTAAATTTCTGAGGAACCTCCATACTTTTTCCATAACAGTTGCACCAGTTCACATTCCCACAGATAGTACATAAGGTTCCCTTTTTCTCCACATTCTGTCAATGCTTTTTGAGGAGAGCCATTCTAACAGGTGTGAGTGATATCTCATTGAAGTTTTGATTTGCACCTGATGATCAGTGACCTTGAACATCTTTTCATGTACCTGTTGGCCATTTGTAGATCTTATTTTGGTACCTATTTCTTAATCCTGGCTCAGCAGTCTCTGCCTAAATGATCACCTTTTCTGCAGTACTGAGTACCTAGGGAATGAATAGTCCTCCCCTTTTCTAAATCCCTAGACCATTTTCATATGTCTCCAGGGCCTAATTATTCCAACCACTGTCCTACAAGTTATAAAAGACATAAAGATAGTGTAAGACACATGGTCCCTGACCTCATGGAGTTTACTTTAGACTGGAGGATCCAGAACTCAGATGTGAGAATCAGAGAGGCTCAAAATTAACAACCCACTTCTGTGACAAGTGATCTAAGAAGTCTCCCTCCATCTTGAGGTTGACTGTCTACATTTCCTTTTCAATGGGAAGATTTGAGAAAACATTAATAGCATCAATAAGGCAACAATGACCTGTGTCAGGGGTGACTCAAGGGCACATGAGACCTCCAAGCATCAATGATATGGTTGAACCTGTGTTGCCTGTGGCTTAACAAGAAACATGGACGGTCTTGCATTCCTGTGGGTCTCTATAAATAACAGCTTCCTCACATTCACCCAAAACTTGCTGTGCTTCCAGAGGCTGAGGAGAAAACAGTTTGATGACATGGTCTAGAAACCAACTGCGGAATTAACTGGAAATTTTTAGTTTGGAGCAGTCTGAATAGAGTTTGGGGTGGTCCAGATTGAGTCTGGGGCAGTTCCTGTTTAGGTCAACCTATGAGATGTCCAGTGGTATGTGTGTGACTTTGGGGGTTAACAGGGGCTAATGAGGATGCAAGAAGGTTCACCCATGAGTTACAGAGTAAATCTGGCCCTGAAAGTGAGCACACTCAACAACAACGGCCCTTCAGGGTGTGAAGATGCAATAAAAGGACCTGTAGTTCCCATCACTGGGAAAGCTAAGCAGAGTGCCGGCAAGGCCAGAAGGAGAACACTCAGGACTCGGCCACTTCATGTGACACAATTATTTTTTTTTTAAAGATTTTATTTATTTATTTGAGAGAGAGAGAATGAGAGAGAGCACATGAGAGGGGGGAGGGTCAGAGGGAGAAGCAGACTCCCCGCCGAGCAGGGAGCCGGATGCGGGACTCGATCCCGGGACTCCAGGATCATGACCTGAGCCGAAGGCAGTCGCTTAACCAACTGAGCCACCCAGGCGCCCCCGTGACACAATTATTAAATGAACATTTGAAAAGGTGCTACACAGTTTATGAAGCAGTATCACATGCACTATTTAACTGTCCCAAGTTTCCTGTGAGTTGGGATCCCTGTCTCCGTTCTACAGATGGAGAAACAGCAGCTCAGAGGCAGAGATAAAGCAATTTTCCCAAGATCCTATAGTTCATAAATGGCAGACCTGGGACCCAAACACACATCCTCCTGGATCCAAATTCCATGTTCTTTTCTTCCTCCTAACACTCAACACCTCTGCTCTCATAGGTGGTAAAGAAATGCAGTCAAAAATTTAAAAACAGCAAAGCTTTCCCAGGCCTGCTAAACCACTGCAGCAAGTGACATTTAGTGTCAGCAACCCAAAAGGCTATCCTCCAAGCCTGCCCTGTTGTGTGTGACATCCCTTGTCCCGGAGGAGTAAACCCATCATCACAAATTCCTATCAGAAGCGCACATCCGAACAGTGGAAGAGGATTCAGCGTCAAAGAGAAATGAGCTATCAGGCCATGAAAAGACATAGAAGAATCTTAAATGCATATTACTATGTGAAAGCAGCCCATTTGAAAAGGCTACATACTATATGATTCCAGCCATGTGACATTTTGGAAGAGGCAAAACTATGGAAGCAATGAAAAAGCCATTGGTTGCCAGGGGCTGAGGGAAGGAGGGATAAGTAGTCAGAGCACAGAGGATTTTTAGGGCAGTGAAACTATTCTCTACGATACTATAAAGGTGGATACATATCATTATGTATTTGTTTAAGAACACAGAATGAACCACACCAAGAGGGCAGCCTCATGTAAACCAAGTACTGTGGGTGATAATGGTGTGTCAGTGTAGGCTCATCAGTTAGAACAAATCTTTCACTCTGGTTGGGGGGGGTGCCGACACTGGGGGAGGGGTGCAGGGGGGCAGGCAGGAGATGTAAGGACAACCTCTGTGCCTTCCAATTATGTTTTATCTAAAAAATAAAGCCTATTTAAAAAAAAAAACAGGTTCATATACCCACATTGTTCCAAACATACTTAAAAAATTCTCCAATGACTGACTTGTATAGCAGTTTTTAAATTCAAATTAATTAAAAATAACTTTTTTAAAAAGATTTTATTTATTTATTTGACAGAGAGAGACACAGCGAGAGAGGGAACACAAGCAGGAGGAGTAGGAGAGGGAGAAGCAGGCTTCCCCACGGAGCAGGGAGCCCGATGTGGGGCTCGATCCCAGGACCCTGGGATCACGACCTGAGCCGAAGGCAGACGCATAACGACTGAGCCACCCAGGCACCCCTAAAAATAACTTTTTAAATTCAAAACAAAATCATATAGGAGTCACTATAGAACCTCATCCTCTTTTTTTTTTTTTTTTTCTAATTAGAAACTTCCTGCAGTCCTATCTTCTCAGGAGCAAGACGCCATTTGGAGAATCTGTTCCCTAGATTTGGAAAGTCTTTCCCCAGTCCATAAGTTGTACATGAACATCCTAGCCAAAGTGAGTTGCTGCTGTTGGAACATCACCCAAATACGGAACCATTCAGAGGTCCAAGCTCCCCCTTCACACCCCCCACCCCAAGATTAGCAGGAGAGTCTGTGGAACTGTCTCACGGAAGTAAAAGCACATTGCCAGTTGCGTGAGTCATCCTGGTCCAGCAGGCATCTGCTTCTCCCGCCAGAATATGGATTCTTCTTCTCCTCCCTCCCCATCCACTCCTGGAAAACACCTCCTAATGACTGTGGATGGTGCCCAAGAGAGGAGGAGAAGGGAGTCACCTTCCTGACCCGACAAGCAATCTGTTCACACCTGGCAGCGTAAGCCTTGATTATCCTCGACTTAGGTTGTATAACTACAGATGTCTCTAATTTTCACAAAGCAAAGGAGCTCTTGTCTGGAATAAATGAGATAGATAAATTAGAGGGGGAAGGGAAAGAGTCAAAGGTGTCTCCCCCTACTTTTCATCTGTGGCGATCTGGCGCTCTAATCTATTGTACAAATGTCTGCACACAGCATGCCAACACTTGCTTGTAAACTCACGGGAGAAATATCACCTGGAGACAATGAATAATGCCTGTTTCATGCCTTTCGCCCCTAATATACTTTTTGTTTTGAAGGCATCATATGGATTAAGTTAGTAACACCCATCCTCACGTTTTCAAGACACTATCTCCCCCTAAATCATCTCTTTTTGGAACTTGACAGGTTATCACACCTTGTCTCATTTCATGCTGCAGTTTCCCACGAGAAGATTAGTCTTGCTTCACAAATCACAGGCTCCTTTCCGGAGTGAAACACCTTCAAAATTAGAGCAACTTTCCCCAGGGGGTATCAAAGTTCTTCCTGCCAAGGTCTGTGGTGTTCCACCACAGGGCTTCACCATTCTGAAGCACCACACCTTGGATCGCCTCCTTGGCTGAGGGTATGATAGAACAGCCAGAGGAGAATTCACCAAGTGCATGATAACTTCATCTCCCCTTTTCACAGGGTACCCTTGGGGCAGGGCTCCAGGCCACCTCAGCTTCCTGAGCCTTCACAGGAGCAGGCAATGCCTGGAGCTGCTCTCCCAGGCCCTAGGTGCAGAGAGAGATGATAAACAGACCATCAGCATCTTCCTAGTGGTTCTGTGGTTCACGGAGTTCAAGTGCAACCGCTTGCAACTTGCCAACTCATTCCAAGCCATGGTTAGACCAAATACAACCAGATGCAGCAATATCCGTGTAAACAGACACCACAGAAGAGTCACAGAATTGGACTGCTTCTCCCCAGTGCTCCTAGGACATACTTTGTATTGGTAGCAACTGTCTGTCGCTTCTATGCTTGATGTTAGGGACCCAGAGACATGACACAATCCCTGCCTTAATGATTTTACAATCTAGTACCCGATCTGGCAACAAAATCCAGTCTCAAGACTTCAAGTGACAGTGGGGATTCTTGAGTTTATTTTTATTAATAAATTCAATAGCATGGATTGGCATAAGGATCTAGCAAATTTATAGAACCCAGCTGGGTGTGCCAGTATAAAACCTGTGTTTATTACATGCTTTTGTGATAGGAGGTAAATGCCTATCTAATGAATTCTGGGAAGAGGACTATGATGACCACAGGTTGTTTATGTGTACAAAGGGTCCATTCCTTCTGATAATGACTGTGCAGAACCATCTCCACCATTGCCTGCAGTCTTGGTGTGGCTGTCAACGTGTTAAGACTGCACCCACTCCCAAACCACGGCACGGCCATGAGATACAAGTTGGTCCAATCAATTAGATTACTCCTGCTCGGTCCCCTTTCCAAGTCTCCCCCTCTCCCTGTATGCTTCACGCTTCCCTTTTCGTTCTATACTCACTCCCAACTCATGACCTTAAATTTCATATACTGTCATCTCTCAAATTACTGTCTCCATCACAGCCCTCTCCCCTGAACCGAATGTCCCACCTGCATGTCCAACTGCCTATTCCTGATACTGTCACCCAGGCTCACCCTTAACACAACCAAACCAAGCCCCAGATCCCTGCAGACATTTTCTTTCTTGCAGCCTTTCCCATCTTAGTAACTGCTCAGTCAAAAGATTTTGATTCTCTTGATCACTGGGCATCACTGTTGATTCTTGTTTTTCACACTCCATATCCTGACTTCCTTGAAATCCTGACAGTTCTCCCTTCAAAAGAGCTCTAGAACCTGGTCACTTCTCACCATCACCTCCACTGACATCACTCTGGCCCAGGCCCAATCATCTCCCACCTGGATGACTACAGAAGCTTTCTCAGTGGTGGCCTTGATTCGGCCTCTGTTCCCCTTCAGTGTATTCTCAATAGAGCAACCAGCACGATCCTTTCAAGATTGAGTCAACACCGTCCCCTCTTCCAGGAAACTCAGAGTTGGTGCAGATTTATTCCAGGACAAGTGCCCAGAAGAGACCACCCATTAGCACTTGCCACCTAGATCCTCTGAGCTGTCCTTCTACCTTCACTAACGCTCAATTCTGCTTATCCTTCAGTTCCATGAGCTACTGTACTACAGCCACTAAGCTTCCTATTTAATGCAAGCCAGGATCAGTTTATGTTGCCTACAGCCAAAGACTCCTGGTTGATGCAGGAAACCAAATATCTACACTCTTACCACAACACCATTTACTGTCATAAATGCATAGAGATATGGTGGTCTGGTGCCTTGGGTGACCTTTTCCACAATAGAGATAAGGCTTTACCCGCAAAAAGAGTGGCTTCTAACTTAAAATCACACAAAAATAACAGTAATAAATGACTTCTGTCTGGGTCTTTCCTGAAATGAATATGGTGTTGTTTATTTTAAACCAATCAGAACTTCGTTAATTTATGAAGTGCTTTTCCTCATATAACAAAGATGTGTGCACAAATATCCTAAAACTCTTTCATAAGATAATAATGAACAGATTCACGAAGAGAGCAGAGTAGCTTCAGCTTCACATTAGCAATGAGAACCATAATATCACTAAGTCTGACAGGATAAAACATGAAGGGTATGAAATACAGCATACGTGTCTTTAGGCAGACTGATTCCAAGTTTTATGAAAAGAGAAGGAAGAAGGATATACACCAGAACATCAGCAATGGTTCTCTCTAGGTAGAGGAATGGTGATCTTTTCTATTTTCTTATTTATCCCTTCCTGAATTTTTACTTGTTCTGTAGTTAACAGCATTATCTTTAATAAAGAAATAAACAGTATTCATTTAGAATATGAAAAAACCAAAATTTTTAAAAGATAGGAGAAAAATGGTGTGCCCTTTGGTGAAACCTCCCAACTACTAACAGAAAGTCATTGAAATTAAATGAGATCCTCACCTTCTGAAACACCTTCCCTTCTGGAAAGCACCAGAATACTGGCACAGGGAAGGAGAGGAAATAAGAAAGGACAACAGGCGATAGGTCAGCACTTCTCAAATGACACTCAGAAAACTGTCTGCAAAGAATCACCAGGGCACTTGTTGAAAATGAAGATTCCTGACAGCCATCCCAGACCTGTTGGACTGGAGTCTCTGAGGGTCAAACCCAGGAACCTGCCCTGGACAAATTCCCCCAGTAAATTTGAAGCCTGCTAACATCCAAGAACCACTGGAAAGATGAAGGAGGCTCCTTCAAGTTCCTTGAGGATTCACCAAGCCTCTGCTTTAATGATCTCAACTGAAATATAAAGCTTAACTCAGTAGAAAGGGAAAAATTCAATCAATCAGAACCATCACCAGGTTCCCACTTTGCTTTCTATTGTGTACACATAATCTACACCATATGCCAGAAACATAACATTTGCTATCCCAACCCCATAAATCCATCAGCCAGTTGTTGGATGATAGAGTGGAATCTTCATTATGAAAGAGTATTTGACAAGTTGTAATAACTGATAGTTAACCATGTTTCCCAGAACAAGACTATCATCAGTGAAAGTTTGATCCAACCCAATTAGTCCTAAACATATTTGTTAGTCCTCTTTCCAGTATTTTCAAAAGACAACACCTTAATATTTAATCATTTCAATACCTGCCTGTTCTTTCCCATCTTTTCAGTGGACATTTTTCGGCCAAAATAAATTACTCTCCACACTGTTTATGCCTTGCTCCCTAGATTTGGTACATACATTCCCACCTCTGTGCTTCCCATGGATGGCTCTCCCCTCTACTCTGTTCTTCCAGATATGCTCCCTCAAGGCCCTGTCCATTCAGATTTGGCCACCTGGAGCAGAAACCCAGTGACAGTGGCTTAACCCAAGAGGCACTGGCTTTCCTCACCCAGCGAGAAGTCCAGAAGTACACCTCCCAGGTCTGGTACAGGTACTCAAGGATATCACTTAGGATGCAGACCCCTCCCCTCCTCCTGCTTCACCCTGCTTAGCATGTAGCTTTCGTCTTCTTAGCTGTAAGGTGGCTAATCCACCTCGGAGCATCACGTGTGCATTTCAGACAAAAAGATGGAGACAGGCAAACATCTTTTATGCTAGCTAAACCTGGCTCTTTTTGTATTTTTTTATTGATATTTTCTTTTATTTTTAGATTTTATTTATACTCAAGTTATTGAGTATATATATAGAGAGAGAGAGAGAAAAAAAGAGAGAGAGAGAAGGAGAGAGAGAGAGGGAGATTTTATATATATACTCAAGTTAACATATAGTGTATTACTAGTTTCAGGGGTAGAATTTAGTGATTCATCAGTTGCATGTAACTCTGGAAGACAGTATGGAGGTTTCTTTTCATCTTTCTTAAAAAGTAAACAAAAAAGATATGATCCAAACTCCATTTCTGGGGATATATCCAAAGGAAACACAGTCACTATGTCTGCACCCCTGTATTCACTGCAGCATTAGTTACAATAACCAAGACATGCACACAACCTAAGTGCCCATCAACAAATGAACGGATAAAGAAAATGTGGCATATATGCACAATGGATTATTATTCAGCCATTAAAAAGGGAAATCCTGCCATTTACACCAACATGGACAGACCCTGAGGGCATTACGTTAAGTGAAGTCAGGCAGAGCAAGACAAATACTGAATAATTTCACTTACGTGGGAAAAATAAACAAACTCACAGAAAGAAATTAGATTTGTGGTTGCCAGAGGCAGGGAGGGGTCAGGAGTCAGGAAACTGGGTGAAGGTGGTTAAAAGGTACAAAACTTCAGTTATAAGAAAATTAAGTCCTTGGGATGTAATGTACAACATGATAACTAGAGCTAACACTGCCGTATGGTATGTTGAAGGTTGCTTAGATCCTAAAAATTTCATCACAAGGGGAAAACGTATTTGTAACCATATGAGGTAATGGATGGTAAGTGAACCTACTGTGGTAATCATTTTGCTACGTATATGTATGTCAAGTCATTATATTATACACCTTAAACCTACACAGTGCTGTACATCAGACAGATCTCAATAAAAACTAGGGGGGGAAGCCTCCTGGGAGACATTTCTTTTCCATCTAATGGCCAGAAATATGCAACACTGCCATCCAAGCTGCAAGGGGACTAATATGTTAGCTGGAGTTGACTAGTAACAAAATAAGGGAGAAAGGATATAGAGGTGGCAACTAGCAGTTTCTGCCACAGTATCATACTCAAATCTGCAATGAAAGCTTTTTGGACTCCTTTTCCACAAAGATCCACCCCACTGCAAAAATTCCTCAGCATTCACTATCTGTTCCTCTCCCATTTGTTGCCCATCCATGATAATGAATCTGATACAGAGATTTATCTACATACACATATAGTAGGCATGAACTTCAACCTAAAATCTTGATATATAAAACCATCTTCTTCCACTTTCTTTAACTCAAATTCAGTCTGTCTCTTGACTTCATCCGCATGGCTATCAGTCACGAGGTGAAGCGAAGGACACTCCTAGGTCACACCCAAAGACACAAGACTTGCATGTTATCATGAGTCATTCAGCACATCACAGTTCCTGCCGACAGCCCTATTGTCCAAGCCCAGTCTATTCCACTGGGTTTGGGAGCTCGGGATGCAAGTCACATATGGCTACCAGAATTCTTACAGAAGTAAGAGCACAGAGGCAGCCTCAATAAGGGTGCTACACAGTTACTTCCTCTGACATCTTGAACCGCCACAGAACAGGAGGTAGGCCCCACTGTTCTTTTACCCACCTCTCATTTTTTGGTGGGAGCAGGGAGGGAGGAGAGCCAAGAGTCTCACAAAAATCCCTTTCTGTTTTCTTCAAAGTAATACAGCAGAAAGTTCTTTCCCACCCATTCTGCTCTCCATGAGCCTAGCATTTAGGAAAAGTAAAGGAAGCAATGGATGGGTCTTAAAGTCAGCCTCTGCGTCAAGACCTGTAAGGTGGCTGAGAAGGGGGTTAACTACCTTTGCAGATCAGGTGAGGGAAAAATAGAGGAGGGGGATGAAAATACATCTCTTAATATAGTTTCCTGAGACACTGGTATGACTTACATCCACAACCAAGGAGAAGTTCCCAACCCCCTTACAAGATACACTTTGGTCTTTCACAACTAACATGATGTCATGAGCACAGTAACCTGCTCAATCCATGTTTATCCCGTAATATTGAACTAGTCATTCAAAGTTCTGCTCAGTCACTTGAGTGAGAAATGAGCAGTATATGTATAGGGTCTGAAGATGGTGTAGACCTCCACTAATTTGACACAGTTAGGCCTTTGATGCACATTTTCTCAGATTCAGTTTTAAGTATCAAGCAATGTCATAAAGAGAGGCTGGAAGTCTTAAAACCCATGGAGTAATGATTAAGAGGACCATGAATGGGGAGAAGGCCATAAAAACGGAAACAAAGATGTGAAAACAAATACAGGCCAGGCCAGCTTTGTAATACAGAGGAAAGCACATGGATTTTAGACATCAGAAAGACCTGGCTGTAAATTTCAGCCTGTGAATAAACTACTGAGCCTCTCTGATCCAGTTTTCTCATCTGTGAAGGACAAAACTTTGAGCATTTCCAACCAGCATGTGTTACCTAGCGCAAAGGAGGGTGAATGTCATGAAGACTAAAATAAGAAAGCACATAATAACACATGGCCCATTGCCCAGGGTTGGTAGACTCTATAGGAAATATTTGTTTCCCCTTCTGCTTTTCCTCTTCCTGTGATTTACTCTGAGTTTGGGCTCCTAAGCAGTACATGACACTGTCAAAATGATTGCCTTTCAATTCAACATCCTGTCTGATTAATATTATAAGCATCAAAACTAGCACTTCCCATTGAGATGAATCCCAGAGTCATCAATGGTGTTATTCCTCCTACCTCTGGGCACTTTCCCTTGCATGTTCCAGAACCTCCTTTAAATCACCTCTGAAATTAAGCTTAGCAATCTCATCAAAACCTTCTCCTTGGATTCCCCCTATTTCTCTTGATCCTTCTGGCTTACGACCAGTCACCTGGGTATTCTCCCAGCCCCAGGCACCAGGCCTGCCAATTTTTCCTTCCTAAAATGTCTCCTAGTTACCCCGTCTGTTCATTTCCTTCTGCCACTTCCTGGGTACCCATTCTCTTCACCTCACAACTAAAGTGTTGCCAAAGCTTCTTTGCTGCTTTGCTCATGATGATGCCTGATTCGAGAACTATCTTTTCACCATGTTCAAGTCTTTGAGCCTCGCCAGAGGAAAGAAAAAGTGTCTTTTACGTCTCGTCTGCATCTACAAGTGCAGGGACATGTGGTGCGTCAAGAAGTACCTGATCAGTTGGCATCGTTGTTCAGTCTGCGATGTCAACTGTGTGTGGCAACTGGGGAGCTGTGATGACGAAAGCTGTGCTTTCTGCTTCTATCACATTTGTCCCAGCAGTTTGTTCACTAGGCCACAAGCAAGCCTTCCAAAAATGCATTCTTTACTTTTAATTTTATTTTATTATGTTATGTTAGTCACCATACAATACATCATTAGTTTTTGATGGAGTAATCCACAATTCATTGTTTTCGTATCAAAAATGCATTCTTTAAAAATAAGTGTACTTTTTTTTGAGAAATGATTCACATGAACTTCAGAAAAACCTCTTGGCATTTTTTTTCTGATTTAAACTGGTAGTATCTTATTTTAATCCCCTTAAAATGTAGTTCCAAATATATTCTCTCTCACAGTCCTATCGTTGCTCTTCACTGGTAAGTTTTATCGATTCTGTGTAAGAACCAATGTGGTCAACAACTCTTTCCTCTTTGAGCAACTTAACGAGCCACTGCAACAGCCTCTGTCTAAAACGCTAGAGTTTTTATTTTTTGAATGCTTCTAACAGACCTTATGTTGAGGTTTTCCTTTTCCCTGATCTAAAATGTGAAAGTGGGGGCGCCTGGGTGGCTCAGTTGGTTAAGCGACTGCCTTCGGCTCAGGTCATGATCCTGGAGTCCCGGGATCAAGTCCCGCATCGGGCTCCCTGCTCAGCGGGGAGTCTGCTTCTCCCTCTGACCCTATCCCCTCTCATGCTGTTTCTCTCTCTCTCTCTCTCTCTCAAATAAATAAATAAAAATAAAAAATAAAAAAAATAAAAAAATAAAATAAAATAAAATGTGAAAGTGGTACTGTTGAAAAAGTCAGGTTCTCCTAAAAACATAGGCAAAGGATCACTTGTTCATCTCCTTTTGCTTCTCAATACAAAGTCTGTCCAACCTTGTTACCTACTTTAAGTAACGTTTTGGAGAAAAATAAAATATTTGGGGAAGTTTGCTCTGTAAACAGTACTTTGTGAACAACTTAAAAAAGAGCTTAATGTCTATCCATAAACACCTCCTCTGTGATTGCAACAAGGGTCACAGTTGTAAACAGTTTATGGTCAATTACTTGATCAAGAGTCATTGAAATAAAAGGTATTCTGGTCTTTGTGCCTTTGCACACCACCCAATGCTCCCTTCCCCAGCAGAAAAGTACATTTTAACCCACTGCAGAGAGACTTGTTCACGAATGTTTCTAATTCAGCTAAATATCTTGATAGGAAATATCATAAATTATATGTATAGGCTTGTCAGTACAATTTTCAACAGGAGTAACATGAGTTCAGTTTGAAATAAAATGAAAACTTCAGACCAATTTTTTAACTTGCTACCCTGAGTTTTAATCCAAAACCCATTTGTGCAGAAAGAGAAGGCAAAATTCTAGTCCTCTTGGAAAAAAACCTACCACTGAGAAAGATGCTTAAGGTGCATTCAATCTATGTTTTCTACTTTTCTGGTAGGTAGAGGAAAAATATGCAAAGGCATATAAATGTTCAGGTAGAAAACCAGACGTAGCAAGACCTTTGGTGTACTTAAATATCCACTGCATTACTTCAGTTCATGCTTGGCTTCCGCTTAAGGGGTCCTTTGGACTTCTTCCACCCTAGACAATTAAAAAGGGTCACCAAAGGGCAAAAGTGTGCGACCCTAGTGAACACTAAATTTGGAAAAAGGAAGGGACAGGCAAGATTAGGGCTGACAATCTTGAATATTAATTCCTTTTGCAAGTTTATTTGCACTAACACAGCACAGTCAGCATATAGGAATCTCTTTGTTGCACAACTGTCTAGAAAGAAAATGAGCTTATTAACAGCTACTTCTCTAGAACAAATTCAACTTACAGAAAAGTAGTGCAGTATACAAACACAGGAAACACACGCTTGCCTTTTTTTGTTCCTAGTGCAAGCTCACATGTCTTCTGCCCCCTTTTATTTATGCATGTGGTGAACAAGACTTCCTTCAATTCCCTATTCCTAGAGAATAAGCCTAAATAAATTTTTTGGGGGGGGTTTTGGTTTTTTATTATTTAAATTCAATTTAGTTAACATATAGTGTATTATTAGCTTCAGAGGTGGAATTTAGTGATTTATCAGTTGCATACAACACCCAGTGCTCATTACATCACATGCCCTCCTTAATGCCCATCACCCAGTTACCCCATCCCCCCACCCACTTCCCCTCCAGCAACCCTCAGTTTGTTTCCTATGGTTAAGAGTCTCTTATGATTTGTCTCCCTCTCTGTTTTTACCTTCTTTTTCCTTCCCTTCCCCTATGTTCATCTATTTTGTTTCTTAAATTCCACATATGAGTGAGATCATTCGGTATTTGTCTTTCTCTGACTTGCTTATTTCACTTAGCATATTACACTCTAGTTCTAAAATATAATACATAAAGTGAAGAGAAAGGTTTAGATGAACAGGCTATGACCATATAAACAGAGCTGCTTTTCCATTTTCACTCACAAACCTATCTTAGAAATCATTTTGGGGCCATTAAACGAAAAGGCTAAGATTATATAATCAAAAAAATCCATCCAAGAAGATTCAGTATAATTGATACCAATATTTTCTTTCTTCAGAAGAACATTTTATATTAACTTTGGAATTCTAGTCCCACAAGTTTAATGTATCCATATGGACAACCAACTTGCCATTCCTCATCTAGATAACCAAGGAAATTAGATTCAATCTTAATTATATAATGTTGGTTGCATGTACAGTAAAAACTCATCAATTAAGAGTTCACTGGCATCACTTTAAAGTACCTATTACACCCTGTATGATTCTATTTCTGTGACATTCTTATAAAGGCAAAACCATAGGAACAGAAAACACATCAGTCATAGCCAGGGGCCAGGGAGGCGGAAAAGCAACGGACCACAAAGGGCCATGAGGGAAATTTTTGGGGGGTATGGGAATTGTTCTGTATCTTGGTGGTGATGGTGTAGTGAATAAACACTTCTGTCAAAACCCCTGGATCTATAAACCTAGATAATGTATGAAAATTATACTTCAATAAACCAGGCTTTTGAGAATATCTATTGAGAAACAATTGAACAGTTCTAATACGAAAGATTGTAAAATGAAAAATAACTCAAACTTTTCAAGCGGATTAGAAGCAGCGCTTGCATACTAACAGTGTGACTCGCTGACATGGCAATGCAAGGAACAGAGATCAGACTATTACTGATACATGCTAATGACAATGCTTCCTTGAAGAAGGAACTCTGCCAACAACCAGGGCTTAACATACTCTCCCTCAGTGCACATAACTGGAAGTTAAGATAATTTCAATTTAAAAAGCACTGCAGTCAAGTTTAGCTTTTCCTCACTTGCATGAATTGGTGGGGTGTTTAGTCTAGGTCAGAAGTTGGCAAACTTTTGCTGGATAGGCTAACTGGGTAATTTTGCAACTGCCCAACAAAAAAGCCAGAGAAAACAATAAAGGAACATCTATAGCTGTGTTCTAAGACTTTATTTATGGATGCTAATTTTCACATATCACAAAATATTCTTCTTTTGGTTCTTTGCAGCCATTTGAAAATGTAAAAACCATGCTTAGTTCCAGGCCGGACAAAAGCTGGCAAGGACTATAGTTTATCAAGGCTATGGGTGCTAACTGTAAGGTCTTCTTGGACATGCGGGTCTCTCGTGTACTACGAACTCCTTTCTGCTAAGGCTGTCCACAGCCAGAGCCACGGTTTTAAAGTCACAGAGCTGTGCCTCCCACACACAACTACCCAGACTGCCTTGGCTTAAATAGCAGAGAAGATAAAAAAAGGTGAGGAGCCTCTAGAAATATATAGAGCATGAAAAAGAAATTCTGCCTGTAATAAAAAGAAGCAAAAGAAAGAGAGTGGATCCACACCTTTCTACCTAAGGTTTTTCAGACTGCAGACTAAATCTGCCTAAGGAAAGCAGGGCTGGTTTGGCCCCCCAGGGGTAAGGGTTAAATGTCACCTGTTTGTGTAATGAATGGCTGATACTAATATTCTTTCAAACAGTGTTTCAACTGACTGTAACTCATGAACACATATTTTTAGATATACAAGATGGTTTAGAGGGATGGCTTGCGGGGGGAAGGTTCTGTCTTAGTGAGGACAGGAACAGGGCACATTTATCTGAAACATATTTGTGTGATGGAAACATTTCCAGCTGCACAAATGCTGTAACATCTACACCCAAATTAGCTCAGGAGTCAACAGATCTCGTTTGGTTATTACATTTATTGCATCTATTATCTACAAATGAAATACAGCTGCGTTGTCAGTATCCCCACATCCAAGCATCTGCTTAATGAGCTTGCAAGGTAGGACAGATCAGGAGCACTTGCTGACAACAAATAAAGAGGAAACCCAATCCTCCTGCCCTGGACAGACACTGCCCAGCTGAAATTCCTTTCCTTTATGGGCAGCAGTAGTCATATTTTAAGAGACTCTAATCGGGTATTTATCCTAAACACAAGCAGCAGTACATTCAGTTTATTTGCTAAATAGAAATTGGGTAAATCTGGCATCCAAATCACAGTCATGGCTTTGCCTGTGCAGTCCAAGGTCACTTGGGTCGCCTTGGAGCATGGGAGGTTTGGGGGGAGGGGAGGGGGAACCCAAGGCAGGGGATGAGAGCCACATTTCCAGCTGCGCAATGCCCAGTCTGACGTTTTGACAGAGTCTCTAATCTTTTTCACATTTCTCTCTACAGAACAGGATGGTGGAACCATATGCTCCCAGTTTCCCTGCAAGTTTTTTGGATTATGTTTTTTAAGAGAGATGAGGCTGGAGGCCTGGATCTAGGCAGAGTCAGAGCTGGGAATTGTCTCCATATTTTTACCAGTTGAAAGAATCTCCAAGGATCTCCCCCATTGCCAGTATATATTTTATAGGCACTGGGTAGACACCTGTTTTCAATCGCACCTTCACATCAGAGGAGCCCTCGAGGAGTGGCCTGCAAGCACAAGCCTGGCTGAGAGTAAAAGGAACAGTTGCCTGCCCAGGGCTGTCTCCTCTGTTTGCTTTGTAAATGATTTCTGAGCCACGTGTGGGAGAAGGGCCTGCCCGGGCTCTCGCTGACATCATGCCTGTGGAACTCCAGTCTCGCCATAGGAATGCTATGGAGCCGGACATGTGTTTAAGCCACTGGTCAGCCGGGGTCTTCCTCACTGCAAATGGATTTGGGCTCATAAACTACGGGAGATTAGTTTTAAGCCCTCACGATAGACCTTGCTGAGCGGACTCCAGGTGACATGAAAGGCAGAGGAGGGGCAGCAAGCCGAGCCGAGCCGAGCCCCACACCCCGTTCCAGATGTCTGGACTCAGAACCCGGGGCGTGGAGATGGATGTCCAGGGCAGCTGGATCGCACTGATGTAGCCAGGGCAGGTTCCACCTCACAGCACCATGTGTAACATGCCTCCCCCCAGAACGATTCACCGAAAAACAAAAGCTTTCATCTCAAGGTATACATGGGATTGTCATTAAGGAGCCAGGCCTCCTCCTCTGGTGGGATCTGAATGTCAAAGCACACACTGAGAAACTCCTTAGCCATCCAGTCCCTTAGCATCAGGGAAGAGGATTAAGATACCTTTTCGCAGGTTTAGAGAAACCTGGATTCCAATCTCACTTTCTAGGTCTGTGACTGAAGACAAGCCACTTTCATGAGCTCTAAACCTGTGCACTGATGTTGCTTACTTACTGCAGACACTGCATAAATGTGGAATCTACTGGAAAAAGACAGTTGTCTATGAACCAGATATTGTAGCTGGAGTGCTCAGAGTCCCTTATGCCAACCAGATCCCAGCCAAAGCTGGGCTTCCATTACCTCGCATGACAAGTGGGAGCTTATGGGGTTATCCTTCCCATCTTCCCACCTTCCAACCTTTCCTGTTGCCAAACCCTGGACTTGACTCTCCTTGTTCCCCACAGCCAAACTCGGCCTCTCCGCTTTGATTAGGTTCTATGTTGGAAAGCCTCACATAAACCAATTTTGTAGCGACTGAGAACAGCTGAATAGAATGTCTGCAGTAGACCAAGGGAACACCTCAAGCTCAAAATCGAACAAAATCATAGCTTCAGTCTTCAACCAACAGTGGAAGGGGACGTGAAGAGGGAGTCTAAAGGCCTTCCTGATAGCTTTCTGTAGGTCCTGCTAGGTCATCTTTTGGTTAAGTCAAGGACAAAACATAATCAGAAACTCAATGTGAGAGTGGTCAAGGCAGAGAGACACATTCATGCTACAAACCCCAGAACCAGGCCATCTTCACCATAGCCAGGCCTCCCTCTTATAAACCTTCCAGAGTCAGGAGGGCTGTGTCGTCAAAGGGTGGTGGTATCAGAAGGGGCCAATGAGAGCTGCTGCCCTAACTTCCCAGATTCTGATGCTACAGCAGCAGTGACAGCTTCTGCCACCTTCTTTCCGCCGTACTTTTTCAGACGCTTTGGAATGCTTCAGGCATTGGATGCTTTAGGCCATTTTTCCTTCCCCATCCCCAATCCCAGTCTTTCATTTCTCTTCCCTCCCCCCACCAAGGAAGATGAGGACCTGAGCTTGGGATGGATGTACTACAGATTGAGTGCCTGTGTCCCCCAGAATTCCTATGTTGAAACCTAACCCCCAGTGTGATGGTATTTACAGGTGGGGCCTTTGGGATGGGATTGGGTAGTGAAGGAGAAGTCCTCATGAATGTGTTGTGTGCCCTTAGAAAAGAGACCCCAGAGAGGTCACTGCAAAAAGACAGTTCTATGAATCCAAAATTGCAGCTTCAGCAGACACTGAATCTGCCAGCACCTTCACCTTGGACTTCTCCTCCAGAAGTGTAAGAAATAAATTTCTGTTGTTTTTAAGTCACCCAGTCTGCAATATTTCTGTCACAGCAGTCTGAACAGACTAAGACAGGAGGCAAATGGCAAACTTCAAACTTCATGGTAACTGAGCCACTAGCATTAAAATCTGCCACCTCTGCCCAAGCTTCCCCCATGCTCTTCTCAGCAGGATTTCACTTTGTTTTTGCCAAAAAAATAAAAGAAAGAAAGAAAGAAATGCTCCATGCCAGAGTCTTGGTAAACCTGCGGGGCCACGGCTCTGAGAGCAGTATGTAACTTGGTTTTCACGGACACTCATGCTCAAGTGTCAGTTACCGATATCAAGACACCCACACAGTTACATTCCTGCTCACAAAGGGTTTCACACACGAAACCCGCGCTGTTTTCCTTCCTATTATCAGCATTTCGTAGCTTGTAATCCCACTCAACTTAAAAAAAAAAGTTATTTTGCCTTCATTTGATCTGTCATCATGGGGTGGTTTCCCTGCTCTCTCCCACACCAGAGCACCCCCCCCCCCTCGTGTGCGAGCGCGTGCACACGCACACTTTTCAATGTGGGCCTGCCCTTCAAGAGCCAAAAAACAACAAGATCAAAAAGTTGTTGGTGCAGCAGATGTCAAGTGGTCCCCCTGGACTCCTACTTAACCCCTTCCAGAGATCTGACTGGCCCCTGACAAGGAACGGACTTGGTGAGGAAAGCAGAAGGCTGGATAAACAGGGCCCCACCTCTCCTTATAAATCTCCCAAAGGAAGGACAGTGCGATGATGCTACACAATTGCCATCTTCTCCCAGGGAAATGCCCACACAACTGCTTTTCAAGAGGAAACGTTAACTGTGAACATGCTTTGCTAATTGGGGTTGTTTATGACCCACTGTAATAAAATTTGATGTTGCAGACTGGAAGCATTTTCCTTGTTTTGTTTCTTTAGACTTTCCTCTCTTCCTATTCTAGAACTGTTACCTAAAACCAGGTGTGTGACATGTCTGAGTAGAAGTTAAGTAATCGGGGCCTTTTATCTATGTGACAGAGATATATGGGGGATTTCAAGACCTAATGATTACAAATGGGCAGGAAATTAGCATGAAGGAACTTTTCCTTATCTTACCTCTAAACACAGCATGCATCACTAATTTATCATATTAGACTAGGGCCATATTGGGATGACCTGCAACTCTTCCACAAGTAAAAAAAAAAAATCACCAACTATTTTTAAAGTCCTCACAGGCATCATCTCAAATTGCAGCTTTTTTTAAAAAAAGATTCATTTATTTATTTTAGGGAGAGAAGGAGAGAGAAAGCAAGCAGGAGGGAAAGAGGTGAAGGAGAAAGAATCTCAAGCAGACTCCACGCCGGAATGGAGCCCGTCTGCAGGGCTCTATCTCACAACCCCGAGCTGAAACCAAGAGTTAGATGCTTAAGCAACTGCACCCCCCAGGTGCCCCTCAAACTGCAGCTCTCTCCAAAACTAAGGGTTACCCAAATTGTAAAAATACAGTAAGATGAAAAGATGGACATTTTCTGAAAGTGCTTGGCTGGAACAAGTTTCCAAAATATTGACAGTAATCAGAATGATCAAGTTATTTTCCTGTAATCAGATAACTTTGACTTCAAATGAGTGGCCACTTGGTAAAGGAGAAACTATGTTTGCAAATCAAATATAGACTGTGACGTAGCATGAATCAATTTCCAACTGCCTGAACCAAAGTTCTATGGTCATTAAATAGCCCTCAAAGATGTAAGCAACCTCCTTGCCTTAAAAAAAAAAAAAAAATACTAGAGAAAGTCACCTTCCATGTGGCTTCAGATTCATGCTCTTTTTAATCAAAAGCATTTGATGGTCATTAATTACATGTTTGTCAGAAACTCTAGGCTGTTTCAAACATTGTTCTTTGAACTGGAGTATCACGTTCAAGTGCACTGCCAGTCGACAGTGGGTTTTATTGCACTTTTACTTCACCTTTTTTCCAGTGTCAAGCGATTCAAGTTGCGTAGGAGCTGACAAGCATCAACAATGGAAAGTCTGTGGGGGATGATAGACAGTGGCGTTTGTAACTTTCAAAGATGTGGGCCGCCGTATTTCAGGGGGTAGGCCCCAGTGATAGGTCTGCTTTCATTTACTTGGCATGAATGCTTTGGTCCCAGGGCTCAGTTATGGACTTTGACATCTCCCAAGGTGCTCCAGAAAGCCATTTCCAGGCAAAAATGTGCCAAATGACAACTTAATCATAACCAGGAGATGCAGCATCATGTATGTGGCCGGCCACTGTGAGCACCCCATTCCAGAAACCCAGTCTGCCACCACTGTTGTTTGCAGGAGGCAGCAAGTAAGCCCGTAGAAGCAGGCCTAACATGAAGGAGGCCACAAAGATGCAGGTTCCAAGTGCAACAGAAAGATAAGAACCATGTGCATGTGAGGAGGACTACGTGGGACTTAGAATCCTAGGTTCTGCCCTAACCAGGTGGTTTCAAGTTCAGGCAGTCTCTGTTCCCTTAGCTGATCCTGTGGGAAACAGTAAGCACGGTCCCTGAAGATGCTACTAACAGCTCCCTGCATCTTCTATCCTCTGTGCCTCTGCTCAAGCTCCTTCTTCCTCTTGGAATACCCTCATCTTTCTTTTAAATCGAACCCATATTTCTAGGTCCCAGTTCTCTCCCAGAGCTCTCCCAAGAACTTTCTTAGCATCATCCAGATGTCAGCTGGGTCTCTTTCTCCTCAGAGATGCAGTTAAACATGACCTGGTCTCCAGTTCCCTAACCTGGGCTGGCATGAAGTTCTCCTCCTGATGATAGCCATGATTCCCATCACATCTATCTTCCCATTTCACTCTCCCGACCATGCCCTGCATCCAGTGTATGTCCATTCTGCCTCACTAGAGCCAGAACATACAATTCAGTCCAGTAAATGTATTTTTACTAAGCATTTAATCATCTTTGTAGGCATTACTGAAGATTTAGCAGTTCTTAAGGAGGAACTACAATGAGAAGCATGCAACCTTTCATTACCTCTCGGCTCCATTTCAAGCTCTCTCTCCCTCCCTCCGCCCTTCCCTCCCTCTCTCATCCCTTCCCTTCCTCCTTCCCTCCCTCTTCCTCTGTCCCACAACAACACATTTTGTGCTCTATCCTAAGTAGGGCAATTCATTCAGGACACTTATGATCCCATTTCCACCCACAATTATTTGTCAAGAAACTTGAAAAAGTAACATTCTTGAAAATGAAAACATTTACCCTGAACAAAATTCCTCTGAAAACCATTTTTACCAGTTGTGTTGCCTTCAGAATTAATATCCCTTCTAAACTACCATGTTATATGTCTGTATGCCACTGATCCTTATATAATAAGATCCTTATATAATAAAATCTATTTTTTATCTGAGCTTTTTAGGTTTTTGTCTTACTTTTCCATTATTTTGAGGGTTCTGGGAAGTACAAACCATGCATATTCATTTTTGTATTCCTTTAAAGTACTTCACGCATTGTTTTGGCCCTATGTGATCCTCAAAAAATTTCTGAAATTGTACCAGAAAACGTGTGAAATGTGCATCATTCCTCCAAGTAACATCCAACAAGTTGTGTTTTCTTGAAATGGCATTCTTAGAAAGCTCAAATACCACCCACCACCAATGCCATATAATTCGAATCCAAGAAGATAGAACAGACACAGATGTGCTTTGGAGAAACTAGTCAAGTCTGCTATTAAACACAGTAAGAGAGTTTTATTTCAAATAATTCATCTTCCAGATGAAATCCAAACCTGATTATTCTTTGTACTTCAATATTCCCTCCACAAGCTTTTAAATTGGTCTTTTTTTCTTTACAAGAAACACTATTACATTTTGCGCCTAAAAATACCAGTATCTGAAGTTTTTCTGGTTTCATTTCTGTTATATGTTGTTTCTGTTCGTTCTTACTTATGATGAGTTTCTCCTTAAAATGTTTAGTGTAAGTTGCTTATTTTCCTGAATGGAATGAAAGTGGTTTCCTCTGGAAGAGATTTACCTTTGCTTCTGTCAGAAGCTTGGGGGTAAAAGGGCCTACTATCCTGATACCACTTTAAACTAAATTCTTAGGTTTTTGTCAGACCAGGCAAGTAGTATTAAGTCAGGCTGCAAATACAAGGGAGGGGCACCATGGTTACAACTTTTCAGGAACTTTTATCTTTCTTCTTCCGCTGAGCAACTGAGGAATCTCCTTCCAGTTCTCAAGAGAGGGATGGGAAGTGGATTGGGAACAAGGTTTATTTTTAGTCCATCCTTACACTGAAGGTCAACAAATCCCAAGCAGGATAATTAAAAAGGAAACCACATTTAGACAGTACAGAACAACTAAGCCTAAAAGATCTTAAAGGCAATCAGAGAGAAAAGACTAACTGTATTCAAAGAGGTGGCTGTTAGGCTGAAAGTTACAATGGAAGCCAGACAAAAATAACATATCTTCCATGTGCTGAAAGCAAAAAATTGCCAACTTCAAATTCCATACCTGACAAAATATCCATCAGGGATAAAAGTGAAATAAAGACACTTTCAGACAAACAAAAACTTAGGGAGTTTGCCACCAGCCTAAGTAAATTCTAAAGGATATACTTCAGGGAGAAGAAAAATGATTCCAGATGGCAGATTAGAGATACAGGAAAAATAAAGAGCAAAGAATGCAACAAATACATGAGTAAAATTAAACAAACATGAACCATGTTAAATATAACCATATAAATAAAAATGATAATATTTTTTGATAAAAACAAAATACACAACAATGGTATATAATTCAGGGATAGGGTAAATGGAGTTCATGTATTCTAAAAGCCTTGTCTTGTTTGAAAAGAAGATACAGACTGATTTACCTTAGTAAATGAGATATGTATGTACTAATTGCACAACTAATCACTAAAAGATTGGGCTACATTTCCTAGTATGCATATCAGATGCTTATAGCAAAATCACCCTCCAAAAGGTCTACAAAAATTTAGTCTTCGACAAGAAATGTGTCTATTTCCCCTTGTCCACAGGGAGTGATTGTTTCCCTTACCTTATTCAGAAATTAAAGAGGCAAATCCAGAGAATTTTCTAGATTACTGGATTTATTTAACCCCTCCAGTATGTCTAAACCTTTACAAGTCAAAAGCAATACACACAATAAACCTGTCAAAAAAGCAGCAAAACCCCTTTCTCCTTCAAAAAAACTTTTAAAAGATGATCTCCAACTCTTTCCTGCTTCATCTTCTGATATCACCTCAAATTAAATCAAGAGGAGTTTACCTTTATTGGTGTGTTAGAGTCCTGTCTAAAGCAAAGCCAAGAAGACAAATTTCAAAACCAATAGTTTACATCTCATACTTCTATAGACAAAACTCCAACTGGCATAAGCCCTCTGTCCTGATGGTTACCTTTCCTTTCTTTCTATTCATCACTCTATCCTGTGAGATGATCTGTCAGGAACACGTTTTTAAGTTACAGCAGAAATTTAAGTCCTTGCCCTACCATTTTCTAATTGGGAAAGGCTAAATAACTTAACCTCTCCACCCTAGTTTGTTCTATACAATGTATGTTCCATACAACATACTGCTTATAAGAAGACTCTAGAGTCAAAGGTATGGATTCATAATCAAAGGTCTACCACCTATCAGCAGTGTGTCTTTGTGCAAGATTAATTATTCTAAAGCTTCTTCATCTGTAAAATGAGTTTATTATGGGGTTTATTTAAAATCAATTTCTTAATGCAGTACTTGGCTCACAATCAAGCACCCAGTAAATGCTACACAATTGATCTTCATTATTGTGGATTTTGTATTTGCAAATTCCCTCAATTCAATAAAAATTTTTTGTAACTTCAAAATCAATACTCATGATGCCTCACAGTCATTCACAGACATGTGCAGACCAGCAAAAAATTTGAATCAAAGCACCCATTCTCAGCTGAGGTCATACTCAGCCTTCTTGTTTCAGCTGTTACACTGTAGCTAAGAGTCCTTTTCAGGGTCTATTTTGTACCATGTTTTTCACTTTATGCTTTTTGTTGGTGATTTCACTGTTCAAAACTCCCCCCCAAGCACAGTGCTGAAGTGCTGTTTAGTGTTCCTAATAAGCACAAGAAGGTTTTGCTATACATTATGGAGAAAATACATGTGTTACTGAAAACTATAAAATATTAAAGAAATTAAAGACTATACAAACAAATGTTAAGATGTTCCATGCTCATGGATTGGAAGAATATTGTTAAAGTGTCTATAGTACCAAAGCCATCTATAGATTCAATGCCATCCCTACTGAAATTTCAATGGTGTTTTTCACAGAAATAGAACAAACCCAAAATTTATATAGAACCACAGAACACCCCTAAAAGCCAAAGCAATGTTGAGAAAGAACAAAGCAAGAGGCATCACACTCCCTGATTTCAAACTATATTACAAAACTACAGTAATCAAAAGAGTATGGTATTGGCATAAGAACAGACACATCAAGAGGTGCCTGGGTGGCTCAGTCAGTTAAATGTCCGACTCTTGATTTCAGCTCAGGTCATGATCTTGGGGTCATGGGATCAAGCCCCGTGTTGGGCTCTGCACTCAGTAGGTAGCTGCCTGAGATTCTCTCTCTCTCCCCCTCCCTCCACCTCTGCCCCTCCCCTCCCTGTGTGTGTGCACTCACTCTTTCTCTCTCTCAAACAAATCTTTAAAAAAAAAAAAAATGAATAGACATGTTGATCAATAGAACAATATAGAAAGCCCAAAAGTAAACCCACACATATATGGTCAATTTCTGACAAAGGAGGCAAAAACAATGTGGAGAAGACCATCTATTCAGTAAATTGTGTTGGGAAAACTAGACAACCACCTGTAAACGAATAAAACTGGATTCTGACACCATACATAAAAAGTAACTGAAAATGGATCAAAGACTTGAATTTAAGACCTGAAATCATAAAACTGCTACAAGAAAACATAGGCAATAAGCTCCTTGACATCAACTTTGGTGATGATTTTTTGGATCTGACACAAGAAGTGAAAATAATCAAGTGGGACTACATCAAATTAAAAAGCTTGTACACAGCAAAGGAAACCATCAACAAAATGAACAGGCAACCTACTGAATGGGATAAAATATTTGAAAATAATTTATCTGATAAAGAATCAATGTCCCAAATATATAAAAGCACTTACAGAACTCAAGAGAAAAAAAAAAAAAAAAAAAAATCTGATTAAAAAATGGGCAGAGGATCTGAATAGACATCTTTCCAAAAAAAGGCATACAGATGACTAACAGGTACATGAAAAAATACTCAACATCCCTAATCACCTGGGAAATGCAAATCAAAACCACAGTGAGATACTACCTCACACCTGTTAAAATGGCTATTACCAAAAAGACAAGAAATAATAAGCATTAGCAAGCATATAAAGGGAACCCTCCTGCACTGTTGTTGGGAATGTAAATTAGTACAGCCACTAAAGAAACCAGTATGGAAGTTCTTCAAAAAAGTAAAAATAGTACCATCATATGATCCAGCAACTCCACTTCTGGGATTTATCTGAAGAAAATGAAAACACTAACTCAAAAAATATATGCACCCTCATTTTCACTGCAGCATTATTTATAATAGTCAAGATAATTTAAACAACCTAAGTGTCCATCTATGAATGAATGGATAAAGAAAAGTGTGGCGTATATATACAATGAAATATTACTCAGCCATAAAAAATAATGAAATCTTGCCATCTGGAACAACATGGACGGACCTTGAAGGCATTATGCTAAGTGAAATAAGTCAGACACAGAAAGACAAATATCTTATGATCTTACTTGTACATGGACTCTAAAAGAAATTTTTTAAATACGTTTTTAAAAATCTCATTGATACATCTTGATGATTGCCTAAGGCAGGGTAGGGATTGGGCAAAATGGATCCAGTGGGTCAAAAGATATGAATTTCCAGTTTTCCAGTTATAAAATAAATAAGCCATGGGAATGTAACGTAGAGTAGATGACAGTAGTAATAATACAGTATTGCATATTTGAAAGCTTGCTGGCAAGCAACTTGAAGATGGACGTATTATGACTACCACATTTAAAAGGAGTCCATCCTTCATCTTGTGTTGAGATTTCACAGTGATGCTAAGAAAAGAACTCTTATTCTACTCCCAAAGAAATTAAATGTATGAGAAAAAGGGTAAGCTGGGGTCCCAAAATACTAATACTATAAAATAGAGGACAATGGCAAAATCAGTTTGCGTTTGTCATACACACATACGCTTCAGATCAATGGGGTGCTCGAGGTTTATGGTCAGCCACTTTGACAGACATCACTGTGGCCAATGTCTGATTTACTGCTTCAGGAACCCAGGGAATAAGTCATTGTTTATGTGTCAATGAAATACATGAACTTAAGAAAAAGTTGGTTTTTACCCTTATCAACACTCTCCTCTGCCTAAATGATAAAATCCAGACTTGATGGCTTAAGCTGATCACACCAGGGTTGCAGCCCACCCACACCGCAACTTCCTTATAGGAACCCTGATACACTCACATGACCTCATCACTGGGCCCACAGGCACATGGTTTCATGGCCTCGGCCTCCGTTTAGTCATCACCTTCCCTCCCCCAGGACAAACAATTACATTTCCTCTTCATCCTGCTTCAATTCTTCCCATCTATCAACATCAAGTTCGAGTCCCCATTTCCTCCATAAAATACCTTTCCCAATTACACCAATGCGCTTACTGTCAGTAGCCAGGCAGGGGGAGACTGAGGCAAAAACCAAGAGGGGATCTCTAGATCTATGAAAGGAGCAAGACAGCAAAAAAAAAAAAAAAGGAGAAAATCTGCCCAATTTAAATCTTCTGGTGTCTATGTCTTGCTCCCCAGCTTGGCTGTTCGTTTTTTCCTCATTTTTTTCCAATGAACTGCTCCCTAATTTTGTGTCTTGCAATTGCTTACTCCGGTCATGAATATCTATTTTTGTTTTCTGAGTACTCAACCTCTGCCCCCACTCTCTCAATTTCTGCTCTGTCGTATACCTACTAGGCTACAGCCTGACTTTTCCAGTCCAATATCAACAGTTCACATACAACCAGAAATTTGGCCCATATGGTATCATCATATATTACAGAAAAATCCACAAGCTTAAGCCCTGTCTTATCAAGTAGATTATAAATTCGTTTAAGGTAGTTCTTTATGTCCCCAAAGTTTTTAGTGTAATGATAATGATGACATTAATAGAATATAGGACATTTGAGTTCTTACTGTGTTGCTGAAACCATGCTAAGAGTTGTATAAGCATTACCCATTTAATTCCCACAGCAAACCCTCACAATATTATTGTATCTTTGTTTTCTATATGAGGTAAGAAAACTGAAGCCTAAGAGTAAACAATGCCAATAAGACATTTAAACATTTAAATCTAGTCATAAATTATTTAAATCTAGTTAATAAACATTTGCAGTGAAGAAATAAATAATATCAATTTTTCTTTCAGGTTCTCAAAGACAACAGAGGCAACCTTGTAAGCTTTGTAGCTCCTTCTTAATAATTTCGTAAAATTATCAGAGTGCCAAAAGGAGAGGGATTAATCTCACACAGGAATTTCAAATTTTCTGAAACAGTAAACTTTATAAAAATGTGCTAAACCCCAAAATATAAGAAAAAATGTCTCTAGTCACATAGGGATCCTTATAAATTATATAT
>NC_058415.1:10045777-10057818 GCF_002201575.2 Neomonachus schauinslandi
GTCGGTTAAGCGACTGCCTTCGGCTCAGGTCATGATCCTGGAGTCCCAGGATCGAGTCCCGCATCGGGCTCCCTGCTCAGCATGGAGTCTGCTTCTCCCTCTGACCCTCCCCCATCTCATGCTTTTTCTCTCATTCTCTCTGTCTCAAATAAATAAATAAAATCTTTAAAAAAAATAAAAAAGAAATGAAGAAAGTCTGTGCCACAAAGTAGTGCAGTATTTAGTATTAACAGCAATTTTAAAGAGATGTTCTCCACATTCCTCAGAGAGTTTAAAGAGAGTTGTTACAGACAGAATTGGGTCTCCCCCCATAAATTCCTAACTCGAAGCCCCAAGCCCCACTGTGACTATACTGGAGATAGGGCCTTTAGGGAGCAAATTAAGGTTAGATGAGGTCATAAGGGTGGGGCCCCAAATCAATAGGACTAGTGTCCTCATAAGAAGAGGAAAAGGTATTGAGTGCACACAGGCACCCACAGAGGAAAGGCCATGTGGAGCATGGCAAGCTAGGAAGACAGACTTCACAAGAAACCAGCCCAGCTGGCAACTTGATCTGGGAATTCCAGCCTCCAGAACAGAGGGAAAAAAAAAAAAAAATCTGCTGTTTAAGCCAAAGAAAGAGAGAAGACAGAAAGAGAAAGAGAGAGAGAGACAGGAAGGAGAAAAAAAGGGAAAGGAAGGACGGCAGAAAGAAAAGATGTAGACAGCAAGTTTATGAGAAAGTACATTTTCTTTTTCTAGGGAATAGTAGTCTGATTGTTGACCAAAAAAAAAGATTCTAGACCTGTACTTCAGCACACATAAATATTGCACGAGCTAAAGTCATAGCCTTATGATACCAGAGAGAAACACTGTAGAGTATGCAACACTGACCAGGTTGCTTTTCTGGCAAAGAGAGCCAAAATAGCTACTTGGTAAGGAAGTGCTAGTTTTCAGCAATGCAAACGCAACTTGGTTTGTGAAGCTAAGGAACTCCTTCCCCAGACAAAACTGGACTGCCTACCTACCGACAATACTCTTATGTCCTCGGCAAATTATGCTTTTCTTCTATTTGGACAATTTCCTTTTGGTCCAGCATGAAGCCTGGGAAAACTGAGGGGCGAGAGACACCCCTACAGCTGACCAGCCCAGTGGAATCAGCAGTCGTGACCACCACAGCCTCACAGGGACACTGGCTTGGCACTTGATGGTGATTATATAGCGTTCATTACTGCTGCCAAAGGGACTGTTGTTCCCATACAATTTCACTTAAGATGAAGATTTCTTCCAGGTACTTCTAAAGATAATACCAGTAAATCCTGGAAAATATCACTTTCAAGCTTTTGTAATAGAAAGACCAACAAAAAAGTTTCAGAATCAAAGGTGAATATCAATTCCAGAGTACACACAGTCCTGGCCCACCACATTGCCCCAGGGAACTCCCTTCCAGAATGTAAGAGGCATGTCCTCTGTACTCAGGTGACTGCTGGGAACAATGAGTCCTATGTGACCCAGGATGTAACTGTAATTCTCTTCACACTCAGGAGGATGAGGGAAAAATGAGTAAAACCTGAAGAAAGTCATAACAAGAAAAAAAACTAAAGATTTTGCCGTCTATGTTCTAAGTCAAAACTCACGAAGTCCATTTACTAATAGGTAAATTCAAAATCCAATTTCAGTTTTGGCATAGGCATTGTAAAGTGGACCACTGAGCTCAGTACTTACGGATAAGTGAGCTGTATTCTGCTCTCTCCTCTCCTCAACAAACCTGTCTAAGTCAAAATGGGCCCCAGCACAATAAATCAACATTTCAATCTTCTTCCCAATGTGTGAAACCACTGATTCGATCACCCAGAAGTTAATTAGATTTGGTCATAAAGTTACCCAAAGGGACCCAATGACTATGTCACCACTTGCCTTTTACTACAGCCTACATTTCTCTACTACAAACTAATGACAATATCTACTTCTTCAGGACAGCAATAAGCTCATCAGTCATGGTGGAGGTATGTAACAAGCATTTCTTATCTGCAGTAAGTGTCTCAAAAAAAAATTATATAAATTGTAAGGTTGGCATCAGTGGATTAAATTCCCACCAGATCCAGACCCCGAGATTGGGTACAGGTTACTTCAGATTTCAATTTATCTATCTCAACAAACTTCTCCAGTTGGTGTGTTGTGAATAGAGTGACCACGTCTTTCCAGTTTTCCTGAGACCTCCTTGGTTTTAACACTGCAAGTCACACATGCTGGGTCTCCAGTTAGGGGACCAAGCTGACCCAGTTTATCTGAGACTGTAGCAGTTTTAAAACTCCAATCCTACCCCTCAGAAATCCTCTCAGTCCTATGAAAACCAAGATGGCTGGTTAACCTAACCGCAAAACACACAAAAAATAAATATATATTATAGCCCTTCATTTTATTTGTGTTGAAACATCTGCCCTTTCAGTACTTAAAAGAGCATATATGACCAATGACAGTACTAGGCAAACACAGAACACACAAGAAACCCTTACAGTCTTTTGTGTGTGTGTAATCCTCACAATAAACTTGTAAAGAAGATACGCAATGTAATTTCCCTGTTTTGTAGACGAGACAACTAAGGGGCAGAGAAGTAACTTTTTCAAAGTCAACTTATTAATTAGAAAATAAGCTAGAGCAAGTAATACAGTGAGGGATTCAAAGATGAGACAAATCCATTTTCTCCCATTTAACAGGACAGAGATAGCAGGTGGGCGGGAATACGTGAACGGAGCAGGTGGGCGGGGATCCATGAATGGCTCTGCGCCACATGATAGTTCAGGGACCCATGTTCCTCCTATGTTGCTCCACCATTCTCTACGTGGCAGCCCCCGTTGGTGTGGTAGGAGTTGGTTCCTCACTGCCACATCAGTGTTTCAGCTCCTAAGAATATTTGTACTCACAGGTAAGGGGTGAAGGCCTGGTGACTGCCTTTAAGGAGGTGATATTAGTAATTCACATGTCACCTCCACTCACATTCTAAATGGTGAGAACTTCGTACTTGAAAGGTCTGGGAAATACAGTCCCATGGTGAAGAACAATGTGCCTAATTCTTCTACATACAAAAGAAAGACGGGGAAATAAAGACTTGGGGACAATTAATGATCTCCAGTGATTAAAAAGCTGGTGTTTGGGATTGCTGGGATCAGGACCCAATTCTGTCAGACTCTGAAGATCACCACACTTCTCCCCCCGCCCCTTGCTACCCCTACAACTATTTTTTGTTGTTTTGCCAGGAAATATATCATCCAAGAAAAGTGCTTCTCAGAGCTTACCTTAAGGAAAACAAGATGTTCTAAGCACCTGGAGACCACCTTTCCTCCCAAATTATCCTGAATCAAGCTTAAACAAACTATACCCTTTCACTTAAAATCTGACAGAGCTCTGCATCTTGAGTGTGAAGTGAAACCCAAGGCCTGTCAACTTTCAAGTGTGATGTTTACACAAAGATGTGAACAGCAGAGAACACAGAGGGCCTGCTGGAGAAACAGCAAAACATGGTAGATACTTTCCCTAGCCAAGTCACCCAGAAATGAAGAGGCAGGCATGCCAGTGGGTATCCCCATGAAACAAAGCTGGCCAGTACCACCAAAAGGGAACAGTTTAGGATTCGGCTCTCATTGGGTATGTTACCCGGAAAGAATATTCCTGATTATAAAGTGTGTTAGGTACTTTTTTTCCTTTTCAATTGCTTTTGAAGGTAACATGAGCCTGAAGATAGAAGTTCACTCTGAGTTTATCCTAGCTTCTGTTGCTTAGACAAACCTAATTTACACAAGACAAAGCTACGTGCTGTCACTGTTATTCTCATCCCACTTGGTTTTCTCATTATTCATAGCAGCTTCCAGCTCCTTCCCTGCACTCTGGACTCATTACTGAACCCCTTAGAACTCTAGCCTCTCACACTGCAGCTTTGTAATGTTGCTGCAAAGAGGCAAGGACTCAATAAGGATGGGCCTGCAAAACAGTCACTCCTTTAAAAAGGACAAAGAAAATCAGAGGTTTGTGGCTGAAAAAGGTAACAGGAAAGAGTGTCACCAGCTGAAATTTTTTTCCATTTGAAAGTTAATATTGGTTTCTAGAGCCCCATGGAATAAATATGTATTCTTTAGAATATAAACACACAAATGCACTCACAGCACACACCAAGCCAAAGACAGTCACACCACAGGATGGTAAAGGGGGGAGCAACAGCACAGAGGCAACCTGTAAGACCAAAGAGATGCTCACCCATCCTGGCTCAACCACCTTAATTGGAACTGTTATTTCAAATATCATACTTTTGTTTACTTGTTTTTGATAACAAGAGAAAATGAGAAGTCTCTGAGCCATTCATTTAACACTACTAATAGTAAACATTTCCAATAAATGGAATTCCCTTTATTGGTACTCATGCCAGTCTGGATGTATTTACGGTTTCTGTAGATGTCACAAATATACACAATCACTTCTTCATCATTCAAAGCCACATTCAGATTTTTCACACTTGATCCCAAGACCAATGAGCTATCTTCTGATTAGTCTATTAAATAGATTAAATTCCTCTGTCCCTATCATGCTTTAAAGTTGTAGGCTTTGAAGTCATGAAAAGAGAAAAAGAAATGTTTTCACATCCCTTAAACAAATGTCTAGAGACCGTGTGCCTATATTTTGGGGTTGGAGCAATTTGTGTTGCTCTAGTAAAGGCATTTAAGAGTATAAAAATGGAACAGTAGAGCAGGAAGACAGTAGATTAGGAGGACCCTAAGCTCATCTCATCCCACAAACACAACCAGGGAACTATCAATTCATCCTAAATACTCCAGAAATTGACTTGAAGACTGACAGAACAAGCTCCACAATAAAGGGAGAGAACAGGCCACATCAAAGAAAAAAGAAAGTGCAGAGACATGGTTTAGGGGAGAAAGGAATCATGGCTGCTGTGGAGGGGAGGGAGCCGTGGTCATGGAGAAGGGCGAGAGAGAAAGAGGGAACACCCAAGGAGAATCTCTCCCCACGGCCACTGGCCTGGAAAAGGAGAGGAGCTGAAATTCTTGAGTTCTTGTAACCAGCAGGACTCAAGGCCTGTACTTTCAAAGGTCAGCAGGGCTTGGCTGGGATAGTGCCCGGAGAGCACTATGCTGCTCCTGGAGAGAAAGCAGGCAAACAACCCTGAAGGCAGACAGTGTGGAAACAGCCATCTGAAGAGTGCCTGGGCACACAGGGAGGACATTATTCACTCTTCGCAGACCACATCCCTGAGAGGCGGTGTTCATGGACATACTTCTCCAGGAACAAAGGAGCTGACCAGCACCACTTCCCTCCTCCAACCTTCAGCATAAACACAGAGCCAATGCAGAAAGCAGCACAGTGCTGAAACTGACTGCCTAACTCGCTTACACCAAGCCCCACCCCCATGCGCTCCAGAACTGCTCTTCTCAATCACGCTTAATTCAGTCAGCCCAGTGGGCCCCTCCCCCAGAAGACCAATACAGACCCCTGCTCACACCACATCTCCCAACCAGAGAGTTCTTCAGGGCCTCAGTTACAGTAGAGGTGGCATCAGGTCTCATTTCACAAACAGACAAGAGCACATGTAGTTAAAACTCACCACATTCAAGTCAGGGACTAAACACTGCCCACAGCAAACAAGGAGAGCCACTGCAGACAACTGGCCTGAAGGACAGAGCAGCCAGAACACAACAGCAGAGTGCAAGCAAGCAGCACACACCAGAGACACTCCCTGAAGCGCCAGGCCCTGGGCACTGCATGACCTGTTCTTCATAAGACCATTACTTTCAGAAACCAGGAGACATACTGGCTTTTCTAACACAGAGAAGGCAGAGACTTAGACAAAATGTCAAGACAGAAAAATCTATCCCATGGCCAGAGATCTAAGCAGAAAAGATATAAGTAACATACCTAACGCAGAATTTAAAGCAATGATCATAAGGATATTCACTGGGCTTGAGAAAAGAAGACATTGGTGAGACCCTTACCACAGAGGTAAGAGTTTTAAAAAATGACCAATCATAGATGAAGAGTGTAAATAAATGATATTAGAAACATGCTTCATGCAATGAACAGGACGCTGGAAGCAGCAGAGGAATGAATTAATGACCTAGAAGATAAAGTAATGGAAAGCAATGAAGCTGAACAAAAGAGAGAAGAATTATGCAAAATGAAAACAGACTTAGGGAAATCAGTGATTCTGTCAAATGTAATAACGTTATTATAGGAGTTCCAGAAGAAGAAGAGAGAGGAAAGGGGGCAGAGAATTTATATCAAGAAGTAAATCTGTAACCTTTGCTAATTTGGTGATGGAAATGGACATCCAATCCAGGAGGCAAAGAGAACTCCCATCAAAAATCAACAAATGAACAAATAATGAAGAAATAGAGAAATGAAGGAAACAATTCCATTTTCCATTGCACCAAAAACAATAAGATACCTATAATTAAACTTAACCAAAGAGATGAAAAACCTCTACTCTGAAAACTATAAAATACTGATGAAAGAAACTGATGATGACACAAAGAAATAGAAAAGACATCCCATGTTCGTGGATTGGAAAAATCAATATCGTTAAAATGTCTATACTACCCAAAACAGTCTACACATTTAATGCAATCCCTATGAAAATACCAATAGCATTTTTCACAGAGTAGAACAAACAATCCTAAAATTTGTATGGAACCACAGAAGACTCTGAACAGCCAAAGCAATCTTGAAAGATGGAGGCATCACAATTCTGGACTTCAAGTTATATTACAAAGCTATATCAATCAAAACAGTATGGTATTGGCACAAAAACAGACACAGAGATCAATAGAACAGAATGAAAAACCCAGAAATGAACCCACAATTATATGGTCAATTAATCTTAAACAAAGCAGGAAAGAATATCCAACAGGAAAAAGAATGTCTCTTCAACAAATGATTTTTGGAAAACTGGACAGCTATATGCAAAAGAATAAAACTGGACCACTTCCTTACATCATACACAAAAATAAATTCAAAGTGGATTAAAGACCTAAATGTGAGACCTGAAACCATAAAAAATCCTCAAGAGAACATAGGCAGTAACTTCTTTGACATCAGCTGTAGCAACTTCTTTCTTTCTAGATATTTTCTGAGCCAAGGGAAACAAAAGCAAAAATAAACTATTGGGACTACTACTACTAAAAAAAAAAAAAAAAAAAAGTTTGCCAACTCCTGCTCAGAGAGATTATAGGACTTTCACACAGTCACACGTCAGCAATTTTCCTTGAGCCTGATAAATTTCCTAGAGGAAGTCAAGTAACATCTCCACCTCAACACATCTGACCCTTTCCATTATGCCACACTGCCTTTTCAGGAGCTGGTCATCTTTAGAGAGCTCTCTAGCTGGGCCAGTAGAACCGCAGGTCAAATCATCATTACAGGGCATCACACAGAGGAAGCACCCAGGACTGTATAGGATAGAGTATACAATGAAGAGAGAAGTATTAACCCATCCAATTATAAAGTTCTTCCTTGAAAGTTGTAGCAAAGATGCACATATCCAATACTTCAAAACAGCACCAATGACCTTGGTCTGTTGATTTTAGGGACCTTTGCTGGTTCAGTCCTTGAATGAGAGACCTCTGTAAGTGGTCTCACACCAGCCATTACTTATCATTCTTAGAACTTGGAGTGTTTGGTCTTCTGTGTTTTACTGTCATTCCTTCTATTGCCATGGTTTGGTTTGGTTAGTTTTTATGGCTTTTAAGTCTACTTAGTAAATTGAGCCCTACATTTATAGAAAAATGTGATGGCTGCTTATTTAGTACTGGAATGACATTGGAAGGTGGAAAAAGACTGTGGGAACTGAAAAGTTTCTTTTTAAAAGTCCTAAAATGCTTATTTAAGCACTAGTAGTTCTCAAGTTCAGACATTGTTTCCTTGGTGTGTTGGGGGGGGATGCGGCTTTGTTTTTAAGGAGATAGGGGAGAAACAAGAAGTGGGGACAGGGAGTACTAGACTAACCACTTTAGAATAGATCCATGTTCTCCTAAAGAACAAAACCCCTCTATTTGACAAAGCCAGGCATCCCCTAGGAACTTAAAAACATACCCAATGTCGCAAACTGCACTACTCCAGATCTTGGAGACATGACCAGAAAAATATGTACTCAAGAATATATTGTTCTTGAAAGAGTTCTGCACCAGACGCAAACTTATATTCATTCAGGTAATGGTAAAAGAATTTGAAAGATGCCAGGAATCTGTGTGTTCAAATTTTGTTTGATTTTGAAGGTCTGGAGTTTGCAGCTTTTTCTGTTTGACTACGATGTAGTTATTTGTGTTATACTGGAGTATTTTTGAAGAAATGCCCGTTGGTAAGTATGGTGAAGAGGAAAGAAGAAAAACACAGCCTTTTCAATCTCCTAAGGCTATGAATTACATCCTGGGGAGGTGGCTTCCTCCAAGAGCTGCATCTCCCCCAAGAATTCAAAAGTGAAGCCCTGGCACAAGGAGTTACCTGTAAGAGAACAACCGACAAGAGTGTTAGGCCGTGGTTCTTTTTGGCTGAGAGTCTCAGTGCCCTGGGATTCATCCCCTTTTTCTGCCATAACTCTCCCAACACATATTATCTGACACATTAGCCGACAGGGTACCTTATACCTCCAGGGAAATAAGAGCTCACAGGTACTGATGAATAAATTTGTAACATACAAATTGAGCAACTCCCCCAGGAGAGGCAGGAGAAAAAATAAAGAGAATAAGAATATAAAAGACCATTTTAGAACAGAGGATTCTAAAAACAGAATTACCGTATGATCCAGTAATTCCACTACTGGGTATTTACCCAAAGAAAACAAAAACACTAATTCGAAAAGATATATGCATCCCTATGTTTATTGCAGCATTATTTACAATAGCCTAATTATGGAAGCAACCCAAGTATCCGTCCACTGATGAATGCATAAAGAAGATATGGTTTATACAGACAATGGAATATTACTCAGCCATAATAAAAGAATTAGATCTTGCCATTTGTGACAAAATGGATGGACCTAGAGGGTATTATGTTAAGGGAAATGAGTCAGAGAAAGACAAATACCATATGAGTTCACTCATAAGTGGAATTTAAGAAACAAAACAAATGAGCAAAGGAAAAAAAAGCTAGACAAACCAAGAAACAGACTCTTAAATATAGAGAACAAAGAGATGGTTACCAAAGGGGTGGTGGTGGGGAGTTGGGTGAAATACATGACGGGGATTAAAGTGCACACTTATCAAGATGAGCACTGAGTAATGTATGGAATTGCTGAAGCACTATACTGTACACCTGAAACTAATAACACTTTACATTACTTATACTAAATTTTTCTTAAATATATGGTCAGAAAAGAGCATTTTAGATATACAGGACAAAAAAAAATACTGCTTTTATCTGAATAATGGGACTTTTAGGAAGAAAGACAAAAAATAAACAGAAAATATTTGAAGAAATAATAAAGATAAATCTCCTATAAATAAAGCTAAAAGACCTGAATTTTAAAAGTCCTCTAGAGAATGCCATACAGAAGATACAAGCAAAAGTACTCCTCTGTCTAGAGGTGAAATTTTAGATTATCAAAGACAAAGCAAAACTTCTAAAAGCTTACAGAAAGAAGCAGATTATCTCTAAAAGAATTAGAGTCATATTGTTGGGTTTTTTTTTTTTTTAAGATCTTATTTATTTATTTGACAGAGAGAGACACAGCGAGAGAGGGAATACAAGTGAGGGAGAGGGAGAAGCAGGCTTCCCGCTGAGCAGGGAGCCCGATGTGGGGCTCGATCCCAGGACCCTGAGATCATGACCTGAGCCGAAGGCAGACGCTTAACGACTGAGCCACCCAGGCGCCCCTAAAGTCATATTGTAATTACACATCTCCACCCTAATGCTAGATACAAGAAATCAATGGACTGGTATTTTTAAAAAATTAAAGAAAGATATGTTTAAAATCAGACTTTTATAGACAAACTATCATTCTAATGTGAGAACATGATAAAATATTTTTGGGCACATAAGTTTCAAAAGGTTTGTTACACAAAAACCCACACGATAAGGAAACACATTCAGAAGTTCAAAGGATACAGAAAGTAATGGGGTATCACATTTCCTAAAAATGTATCTCATTGTCCAAACAACTGTAAAAGACTAAAAAAGAGTCGGTATACTTGTAATGAACTAGAAATAAAATTCTAGACAATATGAAGACGATGGAGCCATTGGGGAAGACAAAGTATGGGAGTGAAGGTGAATGTACTGCTCTTGTTAAGGGTTGTATGTAAATATTGATGCATTTAAGGAGTCAATGGAGGTAAATAAAAATCAAGATTATGAAGGCAACCACCATAAAGACCAAAAATGGAATATTTAACTTTTCAACAAAGACAAAAACAAAAATTCTGTCTATTCAATGGAACACGGTAAAGAGGGGGAATAAAACAAAAGAATGGAGAATCCAAACCCATTGCTCTTTTCAGTTTACCTATCAGTAAGTAAATATAATACTCCAAGGTCATGAATACATCCTCTTCAGTTAACCTCTAGTAGCTTTTTTGCTTCAGACTTAGGACTTTAATCCACCTAAAAGTAATATTTGTACATGGAGTGTGGCAAGCGTCAAGCATTTTTTTACATGGAAAAAAAAAAAAGAACAGCACTAATAATTGAAAAGGTCATCTGATCCCCACTGCTCTTCAGTGCTACCTTCATTGTAAATCCCATGACCACATATAAGAGTATTACCTGGATGTTCTAGTCTGTCCCAGTGGTCTGTGTCTATCCTTGCACCAATACCATCCTGCCTTAATACTGCAGTTATATAATAACTTTGATATCTGATAGAGTTAATCCTCCCAACTGTGTTCTTGAGGAATGTCTTCACTATTCGTGGGCCTCAGCCTGTATTTTTTTAAATTAGCTTGTCAAGGAGCTCCTGGCTGGCTCACTATGAAGAGCATGCAACCCTTGATCTTGGGGTCATGAGTTTGAGCCCCACATTGGGTATAGAGATTATTTAAAAAATAAACTTTAAAAAAAGCTTTAAAAATAAACTTGTCAACTTCTACACACACACACAAACCTAGAATATTGATAAGGATTCTATGTTTACATTACTGAGACTTCCAATACATGAATATGACATATCTCCCCATTATTTAAAGCTTCTCTCATTTCTCTTAACATTTTTAGTTTTCTGGGAAAAGGTCTCACAAATTTTGGTTAAATATAATCTAGATAGTTTGTTTTGAAAATTAAATATTTTATTTTCTAATTATTACCAATACATACAATATGCAATTAATTCTTTACATTCACCTTGTGTTTATTAAATACACATATTCATCTAAATAATCTATACGGTACTTTGGATTTTCTATGAACACTAAGTTTTACTTCTTTATAGGTCCCCCCCCTTTTTTTTTTTTTTTTGGTTTTACTGTACTGGCTGGCTAGGCTCTCCAGAAAGCAAATGTTGAATAATGAAGGGTTGATGGATATACTTATCTTTCTCACTTCAAAAAGGAGAAATAAGTCCATCAGAGAAAGACATGTATCATATGACCTGACTGATAGGAGGAATTCTTAATCTCAGGAAACAAACTGAGGGTTGCTGGAGTGGTGGGGGGTGGGAGGGATGAGGTGGCTGGGTGCTAGACATTGGGGAGGGTATGTGCTATGGTGAGCGCTGTGAAGTGTGCAAGACTGTTGAATCACAGATCTGTACCTCTGAAACAAATAATACAATATATGTTAAAAAAAGAAGAAGAAGAAGAAGAAGAAGATAGCAGGAGATGTAGTGTTCCAGGATTCATTGTTTGCGTATAACACCCAGTGCTCCATGCAGAAGGTGCCCTCCTTAATACCCATCACCGGGCTAACACATCCCCCCACCCCCCTCCCCTCTAGAACCCTCAGTTTGTTTCTCATCCATAGTCTCTCATGGTTCGCCTCCCCCTCCGCTTTAACCCCCTTCATTCTTCCCCTCCTATCTTCTGTTTTTTTTTTTTTTTTTAACATATAATTTTTTTTTTTTTTCAGAGGTA
>NC_058415.1:10057918-10213421 GCF_002201575.2 Neomonachus schauinslandi
TTTTTTTTTTTTTTTTAACATATAATGTATTATTTGTTTCAGAGGTACAGGTCTGTGATTGAACAGTCTTACACAATTCACAGCACTCACCATAGCACATCCCCTCCCCAGTGTCTATCACCCAGCCACCGCATCCCTCCCACCCACCCCCACTCCAGCAACCCTCAGTTTGTTTCCTGAGATTAAGAATTCCTCATATCAGTGAGGTCATATGATACATGTCTTTCTCTGATTGACTTAGGGAAAGACAATCTTAAGCAGGCACCACACCCAGCACAGAGCCCAACGTGGGGCTCCATCTCACCACCCTGAGATCATGACATGAGCCAAAATCAAGAGTCGGACACTTAACCAACTGAGTCACCCAGGCGCCCCATGTTGGTTTCCTTCTATCTCCATTTTATAAGATTGTATTATCTAAATGGATATTAATTTTTATTAAAGGTGCTTTTCACATTTATGGAGATAACCCTAGGACTTTCCTCCTTTTTCTTTTCATACAGTGATTTACAACTGGTTGATTTTTGAATGTTCAATCAGCCTTACATTGCTAGCTCCAAAAAAATCTTGGTCTGATATAGTATCCCTTTTATGTATTGCTAGATTTGGTTTTCCAATGCTTATTTTGGATTTTTTAATCTGTATTCATGAGTGAGACTGGACTGTAATTTTACTTTTCTATAATGTCTGTATCAAGCCATGTTATCAAGATCGGGCAGCTTTATAAAAGGAGTTCAGATGATTACAGGGAAAATGCCTCCTGCCCCGTGGAGGAGCCAGCAGCCACAAAGCTGAGGCTGCCTGACAGCCTGACCCTGAGGAACACCCAGCTGTGCAGCAAAATGACTGACTGTTGAGCCAGCTGGTGGCAGTGAGCCGCTGGCCACATAGGTTAAGTGTGGGATACAGCTATGGGGGGTGGAGCTGGCCAGGAGAGCTGGCTGGAAACTGCTGGGCACTCACTGTGACATTTCTCTCCCCTTATCTGGATACAAAACACCATACACCTTTCAGAATAACAGCTTTTGCCTACTATTCCAGGGCTTCTTTTGTCATAGAATCCAGCAGAGTTGCAATTCTTCATGTGCCAGTCCTGAGCTGAGTAAGAAACTTCCAGCAGAGACCATATAAATGACAAACTCTGAAACCTTCTGAGGTTATCTGCCAAATTGTCACTAAATTCCCTGCTTTATCCACAGCAAGGCTCATTCAGCAAACCATGCTGTACTGATATCCAATTCACCTCTTTAACTCTGGGTGAACATGGGCTCTGGCCCAGCAGACAAAAGTCCCTCTGCCTAGCTAACATGCTGCAGCAGAAATCTATTGTGAAAACTACATAATCCCTCCTGGTTGGAAATATGAACCTGCCTTTCAGAGCAATCAGCAATATAAGAGATGAAAGTTTCTCATCGAACTAGCTCACATGTTCAAAGACAATGGTTGGGACTGAAAATTTTCCATTCTACTTTGAATACCATTCTTGTGAAAAAGACTATAAACAAGATGCAAAGGAGTGCCCTGCTTCACAGTATTTCCTAAACTTTAACCTCACAGGCTAGCAGCAAAGCTAGGACATTCTTTATCATTTCTCTGGTTCTTCTTGAGTAAGGTGTCCACTCCTATACATATCTCATTAATGAAGTTATTTCTGAAATTCTTAATGACCTTTTTCAAAACACTAATGTTTTAGAGAAATGATGATCCAACTGATGCTTCATCTAAACACCTTTACTCAAGTTGAGCGCCAAAGTAAGAATTCCTAAAGAATATATGGAATCTCTCACATAAAAAATGTCCACCACATCGGGGCACCTGGGTGGCTCAGTCGTTAAGCATCTACCTTTGGCTCGGATCATGATCCCAGAGTCCTGGGATCGAGCCCTGCATCAGGCTCCCTGCTCCACGGGCAGCCTGCTTCTCCCTCTCCCACTCTCGCTGCTTGCGTTCCCCCTCTCGCTGTGTCTCTCTGTCTTTCTCTCTCTCAAATAAATAAAATCTTAAAAAAAAAAAAAAAGAAACTTGAAATGACCCAGGCTTTATGAAATATTTTCAGAAGGATAAAATTACAAGGTAGTTTTAAATTTTTTAAGTGAATTGATATTTTATTTGCTGGATTTTTAAAAATTGAAGGTGTAAATTTTTTTTTCTACTTATTAGAAGAGATGGTATAAAACTGGTCTAGTTTCTTAAGGAATTGGTAAAACTCATTGGAGAAGCCATCAAAGCCTAGAGTTTTGAGGGGTTTGAATTATCAATATAATTCTTTTTCTTAATTCTTATAGAATTCTTCAAATTTTCCTCTTTAAGTTACATTTTTTTCTATGGCTTTTCCTTTTTGTCTGAATTTGGCACTTTTGATTTTTAGTAGTTTGTACATTTCATCTAACTTTCCCAATGTATTGCCATAAAGTTGTTCATACCATTTTTATAATTTTATTTTATGTCTATAGGATATGTAGTCAAGTTTTATTTTTCATCTCTCCCTTTTTGTTGCTCAATTTTTCCAGTGTGTTTATTCAATACCAACTACTCTTTCAAGGAACCTGCTTTGGGCTTCAATAATCTTCTCTATTGTCCATTAGGAAATCTTTTCATTAATCTCTGCTCTAATATTTATTATTTTTCCTTCTGTGGGTTTACTGTTCTTTTTTCCTAATGTCTTGAAATAGACGTTTAGATCATTTCCTTATTCTTTTGCAATTTATGTGTTTAGGGCCATAAACTTCCATTCATGCATAGCTTTAGCTGTATCCCACAAAATGCCATCAAAATGTCATATTTTCATTTTTGTTCAGTTGAAAATACTTTCTAATTTACATTGTGATTTCCTTTTTGACCTATAGATTTTTAGAGGTATAATGCTTAACATCCATTAACATTTGAGGAGTTTTCTACTTATCTTTTGTTTATTGATTTCTTTCCCCTGGCTTAAATGACACAGTTCATATAATTTTAATCCTCTGAAATTTGTTAAGACTCATTTATAACACAGCATATGTTCAACTTCAATGAATTTTTCATATGTATTCAGAAAAAAATGTGGATTTTGCAGCCATAGGGTACAGTGCAATGTATATGCCTATCAAATTTTTCATTGTGTTGCTTGAATCCTTTGTATTTGTGTTTAATATTTTTTCAGATGTTCTATCAGTTACTGAGAAAAAGTAAGATACTAAAAATCTCCCACTATGATGGTAGATTTGACTCTAACTTTGTCAATTTTTGCTCTATATATTTTGAAGCTAAGTTACTAGGTACATGTAAGTTTAAAACTATCTTCCTGTTGAATAAAACTTTTATCATTAATGTTCTTCTTTGTAGCAGTACTTTATGCTTTAAAATGACCTTTGTTTATTTGTATTTTATGAGTTCCTCTGTTCCATGTTCTGATTTCTATCCTTTCTTATCTTCTATTAAATTAGGTAGTTTTTATTATTCTATTTTTCTTCTCCACTAACTGATTATATATTCTCTTGCTATTGTTTTAGTGATTACCTTGGAGATTACAATGCATCTTTTCTTAAAATCTTTTACCACTTCCCCAGTGCAAGGACAACACCTTACCTCTATTTACTACCCACTTGATTTTTACTTTAACTGCATATATTACCTTAATACTTCCAATTTTGAAAGACGTTTTTAATGAATATAAAATTTTAAGTTGGCATTTTCCTTTAGTACTTTGAAGAGATTATTCCATTCTCCTGATATCTACCATTTCTGTTTAAAAAAAAAAAAAAAATCAACTGTCAGCATCATTATTGCTCCTCTGATGATAATACAGCTTTTTTCCTTTGCCTGCCTTTCAGATTTTTTTTTCTTTGTCTTTGGTTTTCAGCAGCTTTTAATATGCCCAGATGTGGTTTTTTTTTTATTTATCCTGCTTGGTGTTCATACTATTTCTTGAATCTGTGGTTTCCTATCTTTTATCAGACTTGGAAAGTTCACAGCCAGTATCTCTTAAATGTTTCTCCTGATGCATTCACTCTCTCTTCTTTTGGAATTTCAATTTCAGGTATATTATATCTTTTCACAATAATTCATATAATTCTTCATCTTTTATTTTCCATCTTTTTATCTCTCCATGTTTTATCTAGATGATCGTTCTGACCTATCTTCCAGTTCACTGAAGTTCTTCCTGAGCTTGGTATAAGCTGCTGTTAAATTCAATTCACTGCATCATTAATTTCAATTATCTTATATTTTTATGCCTAGAATTTATTTGGTTCTTTTCCATAGTTTCTAGTTTTCTGCTGAAATTTTCAATTCTATATTAATTCCTTAGGTATGGTTATCTGCAAGTCTATGCCTGATAATTCCATTACCTGATGCCTTAGGAGGCTGTTTCTATTACCTATTGATTCCCTTCATTTATAGTCAAGTCTTGTCTACTTTTATGCCTGTTATTTTTGCTTGATTTTTGATTACTAAAAGATAGAGAGATAACTTGAAACTTTGAATAAATTATCTTCCTAAAGAACATTTAACTTTGTCTGGCAAAACTGGGGCAATAACAATCCCAAATCACTATAAAATAATCAGGGATTGAGATTATTCAAAGCTCAATTTCCATTTCTGTAAGGCCTGGTCTATTTCTGATGCACTCTTACTCACCTAGTAATGCTCAACTCTGTGATTTTAACCCAAAGATTGCAGTTTACTTGGACCCCTCCCTTTCAAAGGTCACTAAAATCCAAGTTTTGGCATTATAAACCCATGAATCTGTTGAAGGTTCTCTTCAGCTCTTTATCAGCAAGTGAAATAAGCAAATGCCTCTAGGGTAAAATTAGTCCCAAAGGCTGGACTCCTCTTCATGGTTTCTTTCCCAGATCCTGGCCCTGGAATATTTCAGTGCCTTTCTTACAGATTTACATGGCCTTTAAAAAGGTTTTTAGAAAATATTTGTCCAGACTTTCTATTTGTCCTAAGTGGGAAAGTAGGTGGAAAGCAGATTATATGTCACTGTATGCCAGAAATAGAAGTCTCCCTGCTGTATTTTTTAAACCTCAAATCTCTCAATAATATCCTTTGATGCCATTTATCTTTTAAAAGGTTTTACATATTTTATGATGTCCATTTCTTCACCTTATACTCACAACTCAGCTCAGTCTAATCCTTTGCCTCAATGATCCACCAAAAAAATAGGTCTGAAGTCATCAATGACCTCTATTTTGCTAAGCCAACATGAGGTTTTTCAGTTCTCTTCTTTGACTTCTCATCAACATTTGTCCTTATTAATATCCCCTTTTCCCTTCTTGAGACATTCTTTCCCTTTTTTCCGTGTTAATTTTCTCCTTTTGCTAGCTCAGCCTCCTCTGCCTAGAAAGTGTTTCGTTGCTCAAATGTTGAAATACAGCCCTCTCTTGTTCACACTTGAAACTCTTAGAGAATCCCATTCATCCAAGCAGAGTATCTATTTGCAAATAACTTATATGTTTTTATGTCTAACTCAGACCTCTCTTCTGTGCTCCAGATGCAAAAGTCCAAGGAACTACTTGAAACTTCTTGAGGATCATAATGGTACTTCAAAATCCGAAGGACCAAAATCAACCTCATAATTACCCACAATTTAAAAAAGAGGTATCTTCGGGACGCCTGGGTGGCTCAGTCGGTTAAGCGTCTGCCTTCAGCTCAGGTCATGATCCCAGGGTCCTGGGATCGAGTCCCGCATTGGGCTCCCTGCTCCGCGGGGAGCCTGCTTCTCCCTCTGCCTCTGCCTCTCTCTCTCTATCTCTCATGAATAAATAAATAAAATCTTAAAAAAAAAAAAAAGAGGTATCTTCTATCCAGTTGCTCAAGCATCAAATCTAGTATTCTCTTTATACCTTTCTCTCTTACCCACATACTGAGTCTGTTGCCAGGTACTAAGTTATCATTCAACTCCATCTCTACCACCATCAACCTGGTTCAAACTATCATCCTTTTTCACATAGACTATTGCAGCACACTTTTAACCAATCCACTCATGACCCCTCCTCTCTCTGCTACTTCAAGTGGTTATCCACAATACAGCTGGAGAGACCTATTTTATGTATGTGTGTATATATATATACACACATATATACACACACATACCTGATAATGTGTCGCACACTTCACTCCTTAAATCCTTTAATGGCTTCCCATTTCTCTTAGGAGAAAACATACTATATGTTGGCTAATTGAACATATTAAAAAAAAGAAAGAAAGAAAAACACACACCCTTTACCATGCCTGTAAAGTCAGAAATTTGCTTACCTGTCCAGCCGTATCTTCTGCCCCGTGCCCTTCACTGTCTACCCTCCAGCCACACTAGCATCCCTTCAGTCTCCTTCTCTCCTACTAGAAGAACTTTGTTTTGCCTCTTTGCAAGGAATTCTCTTTCCCTCCACACCTTCTACAGAGTAACTCCTGCTCATCCTTCAAATCCGTTTCATCTTCCTCATGGAAGCCATGCACGATCTCACTAAGTCATCCTAATATAAGCTCTCATATTATCTATTACCTGTCCTTCATAGAATTTGTCACAGTTCCAATTTTATATTAATTGTTCTGATTTTGTAATTGTCTGTCCCCTTGAGCAGATTAGAAATCCCATAAGGGCAAGAGACATGTTTGTTTTTACTCATTACCTTGTCCTAACACCCAGCTCTGTACCTGTCATGTTTTACAGACCCTCAACTGTATTTGTTGGATGGATGAATGAGTCTGATGAGGTCCAAAGAGGACAGGAGGAGAAAATCTACTGAAACAAAATTGTTCACATATGCATAAAACACCTCTGAAAAAAATACCTAAGAAACAGCTAACCCTTGGTTACATTGGTGAGAACTGGGTAGCTGAAAGAGGGGAGAAAGGGGCTTCTTATGGTCTAATTTGCAAATTTTAAAACAAGTAACCATATCGCCTATTCAAAAATGAATAGGTTTTATAAGAAATAATTAGTTCCACAGTTAAATTTTTTTTTCTTTTAAAGGGCGGGGCAGGGGAGGGAAGAGGAGAGGGAGAGGGAAAATCTTAAGCAGGCTCTACACCCAGCATGAAGACCAACACAGGGCTCAATCTCACAACCCCAGGATCATGACCTGAGCCAAAATCAAGTTGGACACTTAACCAACTAAGCTACCCAGGCACCCCAGAAGATAGTTCTTTTAGCTCAAGATTTTGAGCGGTATGAATACAAACACCCCAGGAAAGGTACAGCAAGTTTATGTGCCTTCTTGCTTATACTATTTCAACTTACTTGCTAGTGAGACAAATAGAAGCAATTTTCAAAGTTCAATTCTATCTACAAACTTCCTTCATTGACATGTCCTAGAATAAGAATGCAAATGTGAGGGGCGCCAGGGTGGCTCAGTCGTTAAGCATCTGCCTTCAGCTCGGGTCATAATCCCGGGATCATGGGATCAAGCCCCGCATCGGGCTCCCTGCTCCACGGGAAGCCTGCTTCTCCCTCTCCCACTCCCCCTGCTTGTGTTCCCTCTCTCGCTGTGTCTCTCTCTGTCAAATAAATAAATAAAATCTTTAAAAAAATAAAATAATGCAAATGTGAGATGGGGATCTGCTGTTGCCTCCTCAGTTCCCGTGTTTCTCTCCTGGTATCAGTGTACCACTCCAAGTGTAATCCTTATGTTTCAAAATACACTATCTGTGCCCTGGACAAATATCTCTAAAATAAAATCACCCTAATGGATTTTGTTCAAAGAATTGTTCTAACTCAGAAAAAATATATCTGTGCTGCACTTTTTTGCAGGACAGTGTATCTATCTGTTTATGTACTTTGTGATGCCAATAATGATTTAGGGGATTTTTGCTCACTTAAGGATCATATCCCATAATATGGTATATAATGGTATATAATATACTATATAATTACCAGCAATTTGTACATTCAGGCCAAGAAATACTGAGTACTTAATATTTGTTAGGAAATTTCTGGCACTAGGGACCCAGGAAGCACAGAGATTTAATATGAAGCTCAGATATAAAATAGAAGTTATAAACCAATGTGATCAGTGCTACACTGGGAGTCTGTAGAAGGCTGTCAGGAGACAGGGACACCCCTGCTGCTGACAGCTTTTGTTTCCTATTATAGTGAAGCAGCTAACTGCCTTCAAAGATCAAGGAATCAGTCACAGTTGCCTTCTAAGTTTGGGGAAACCCAATGCTGCATTCCAATATATATAAGAGCCATTGAAATGGGAGACTCACAGAGTAGTACCTGGATTCTGGAGCTCTTAAACCACATGTCAAAGAGCTGCATTAAATACTCTCCTTGAGCTCTCCTGCCATGTGAATCTACAGTGACCAATTTCCTGTTAGAGCCTTCCAAATAAGAGGCCCAGTGGGAAGTCTGCCCTATCATAGTAGTCTCATAAAATGCCTATTTAATTGCCTTTTTTCTCTATGTCTGGCAGCCACCAAATGGCTATCATGAAGTTACTCTTTTACTTCCCCTTCACCGATCCACTATCAAAGAGGGGATACTGGATGTTCCTGGGACAGAGACACAAAGCAGCAGATTTTTAGGCAGGTAGTTCCAAGGGTCAACTCTGTCCTCACATCTTCACTGAAGGGGTCCCTGATGCTGGGCAGATTTAAACAGATCCAAGTTAACTGGCTCAGATTCTTAATGTCAATATAATATCCTAATATTTGTGCCCTGCAAGGAAATACAGAAAAGAAAGAAGTCTCCAGGCTAAGTCTTTCTGAACTTTATTAACAGTTTTATTATTATTATTATTAATTATTATTATTACCATCACTGATTTTGAACACTTCCGTGTTCTTCCTGATCCCTTCTTGAAGGGGGAAGAGGAACACGAGTAACTATTTCATTTGCCCATTAAAAAATTATCATAAACCAACAATTTAGTCATGTACCACTCATATTTTCCAAACCCATAATACTCCCCCATTTGGTATTTGGATTACCCATTCTAACACATGGTCCTGCATTTCATATGGACTGGGGTCTCTCCCCAGTATCTTTTAAGGGGATAAGAAGGTTTCTTTTCAGCAGAGCTCTAGAAAAACGAATCCTACAGTACAGCTCCTACTCCCCAGTTTATGATCTCATTGGGAAGGCATGACAAAAATCCCTTCAAGGTGTGAACAATTCAAAGCAGCATAAACACAAACACATTCTTTTCTTGCTCTGCTATTTAACATTTAGCTTCGTGTAGTCCTGTTCAAACTGGCTTGCACTGTACCTCAGATGACACTTGTTTATTTTAAAAAGTGTCACTCAGAAAAATATAAGTTGAATATTCCAAGGACAAGGGACCTCAAGATCTACTCTATCACTCTACCAGTTTGCCCATCTGGGAAAAAAAAAAAAAAAAGTCACAGGTATTTGACAATGATTTCCAATATAACAAGAAAATTAAAGCATCTTAATTGTCCCTTCCCAAGGCTCAGCTGGACATGAAAAGCAACGTGCACTGGTCCAGAGCAAAGAGAAAAATTATCTATGTAATCTATGTAAGTTGAGCATGATAAATAGAATGCAGTAACCTCTGAAGGTGAGCAGGATAAACAGAAGACAAACTACTAGCTCTCTCCTGACAAAGGTTCAGGTAAGCAGGTCAATTCTGCAAGCAGATACAAGATCCAGCCACCCAAGTTTAGCTAAGTGACAAAACTCTAGCTTTTAGGTGGGGTGGGATGAAAACCAGTGCTAATTCAGTCATTTATCCAGAAATAGGAGCCAATTCTGTACACGGCCATGTACGAGGACCTCAAGAATGACAGTGAACAACACAAGCCTGGTCCCTGCCCTTATAAGAAATGTATACTAAGCAAGGGAGAACAAAACTAAGAAATAAAATAATCCTCAATTGCCCTTAGCATTTTTGGAAAACAACCAATGAGGCACTGAGGTAGAGAACATGATGGGGAAATAAACCTACTTTAGAAACAGAAGTCAGGAGGCGCCTGGGTGGCTCAGTCAGTTAAGCATGTACCTTCACCTCAGGTCATGATTTCAGGGTCCCCAGATTAAGCCCAGCGTCAGGCTCCGCATTCAGCAGGGAGTCTGCTTGTCCCTCTACCCCTCCCCCGGCTTGTGCATGGGCTCTTTCTCTTTCTCAAATAAATAAATAAAATCTTTAAAAAAAAGGGAAGAAAAGAGAGACAGCAGTCAGGGCTTGTTCCCATGGGTGGTACCAGTTCAGCTGCAGCACAAAGAATGAGAAAGAGCTAGCTAGCCATGTGGAAGGAAGGCATTGGTGCAGCACGTGTGAAAGTCCTGAAGTAAGAAAGCAGGTGGTGGGTTTTTGTAGTTAAAACAAGATCAGCGTGGGTGGGGCAGTGTGAACACTAGAAGAGTGGCTGTGAGAGTCCAGCAGGGACCAGCTCAGGAAGGGTGTCAGCCCTAAGGAACTCGGATATTATTCCAAATTCACTGAAGGACTTGTTATGTCCTTCAACGAATGTTATGCCAAAGAGGCACACAACATAATCCACAATGTGGGAATATCACTTCGGCTGTTGGGGAGAGAAAACTGCCTGGCTGAGATCAAGAATGAAAGTGGAAAGACCAATCAGGAGAACGATGGTGGGAGACTGGACTCAAGGAAATGGGGGAGATGAAGGGATGGATTTAGGATATCTTTTGGAGTCTGAACTGAGAACTCACCACAGGATGGACTTAGGGATGTAGAGAATTAAGGATGACTTTTGGATTTCAGGCCAGAGCGGCCAGATTACTGTCACTATCTATTTCGAGGTTGGAGGACATTAGCAGGATTAGAGAGACTTGGAGGACAAAACTGATATGCTACCTTTGAAATAGTTATAAGACCTCCAAGCAGAGACACCAAATCCGTTCGTAAATCTGGAGCTCAGGGGAGACAGCTGGCTAGTGATACAAATTTGAGGGTCAGTAGTCCGAAATGATACGAACAAGAATACCACGGTGGGAGAACTTGGACCAGGGAGAGGAATTAAGGATGAGACCCTGAGAAATCCCTTAAGGTAAAGCACATTTCTCAGCCTGACTTCACATTAGTATCATAGGAGTCCCTGATGGTCTTGTAGCATTAGTGCCCTCTTCTGGTAACACCCAGTCCCTGCTTTCCAGTTCTTCTGGATTCCTCTAAATCCATTAAGGTCCCAGTAATTTGATTTCCCTAAACAACTGAAATTGGAGAATGGCTATTTGGAGACATGGATATTTATAATGGCTTTTGCAAGAAGAATTTCTATCCTTGGCTTTAGAGGATCTGGAGGTACTGGGTGGGTTACTGAGAGATCATCCACCTTAATTAACTTACTTGGCCTGCGAGCCGGACTTGGTGCCAACACTTCCGAGTAGCCCTGGCACCTCCTTAAATTCCCCAGTCCTAACCAGGCTCAGGGCTCTAGTTTGGGAGCTGGAGAGTTGCCTCGAACATGAGAGAAGAAAGACTGTAACATCAGGAAGGACAAGTCAACAGGCTTAGAACAGAACGGATATGCAAATTGGTATTAAAGAGTCAGTGTCACATGAGAATGGAATTAAAGCACAGATGGAACAAAATTATTCTACCCAAAATGGGATTTATGGATTCATTAATTCAACCAATACTTGATTTTCTGAATAAGCTATAGACTAGAAAGTCAGGCTGCTCGATTTAGCAAGCAAACATACAGGACACTGGTGAGCTCGTGTGTCACCTAGCCAGAGAGAGACACTTAAAAACCAGGCGCACCGCCAAGTGGCTCTGCCCTCCTTCTTTGTATTAACTACATATTCTTCTTTTCTGCATTCTTGATGCTCTGACATCTAGGGCCTAAATACCAGAAGAGGAACTATTCCTCCCAGGGTCAGCTAATCCCTAGAGAGAGCCGCAGCTCACCAGGGAGCACACCTTTCATATGCAAACTAACCAATCCAAAACCCAAACCACCTCCTTTATGGAGCTCTCACAGCCCAGCCACTATCCACTGTGCCCTGATCACCCCAGGGGCAGGTATAAGTAGGAACAGCTCCTGTGCCCAAGAGCCCACGGAAACTACTCTGCCTAGCCAATCCTTAACCTGCTCACCCTGCCTCGCCTTCCAGTGTCAACCACAGTAAAGGCGGTTGCTCCCTAGCCTCTTCAGCCTGTGGGCCGACTCTGGTGCCTCCCAGAGTATCCCTGCGGGGAGTAGTATGCGTCCTCCTTTTGCGAACTGTGAGAAACCACCTCTTCACTGTCTCCTGATCTGTTAGCCTCACAACACTGGAATAATAATAAAAAACCAGTCTTCCTCCGGATGACTGGGTGGCTCAGTTGGATAAGCAGCTGCCTTCGGCTCAGGTCATGATCCCGGGGTCATGGGATCAAATCCCACATGGGGCTCCTTGCTCAGCAGAGAGCCTGCTTCTCCCTCTCCCTCTGCCTGCCGCTCCCCCTGCCTATGCACGCCCTGACAAATAAAATCATAAAAAAGTATATAACATAAAACACTCTTCTTCTACAAGTGTTCAAAAACAAACCTGGAGGGGCGCCTGGGTGGCTCAGTTGGTTAAGCATTTGCCTTTGGCCTAGGTCATGATCCCGGGGTCCTGGGATCCAGCCCCGCATGAAGCTCCCTGCTCAGCAGGCACTCTCTATTAAATAAATAAAATCTCTCTATTAAATAAAATCTTAAAAAAAAAAAAAAACCTACCCTGGAGTGATTTTAAAACAATAAAATTCTTTCTTATACAAAATGGTCAACAAATTAGAAAATTTTAATCTTCAGTTGAAGTTGAAAAGTAGTTCCTTAGACTCTGAGCAGACAACAGACAGCAAAGGATTCTCAACAGAAAAATGATTTCAGAAAAATGGAGAACCTATACAAACCTGCCCCCAAGAGGGTTTCAGAAAGGTTTGCAGACATGGCCCTTTAAGATCATCAGTGGTCTTGTGGCTCCGTTTTACCAATGAAGAAACTAAGACACAGAGGAATCAAGCTAACGTCCACAAGTGCACCCAGCTAGTGAGGATCAGAGCCAAGATTTGACCCTAGGCTATCCGAACCCGCACATACAAGCATGAACTGCCTTTGTGACATTAGTAAGGAAGATGCTGAGTTGACTGCATATGATCCTCGCAGCACATTATTTAAAACTGACTCTGAAGAGCATCAGACTATCAGCTTTCTTTAAAAAGAAAAAAAAAATCAGTCTTGTCTATGAGACAGCTTGCCTTAAAGGCTGTGGTTCTCCAGGTGTGGTCCTTAGACCAGCAATATCAGTATTCCTCCAGAACTTGTTTTAATGCCAATTCTCCATCTTAACCTAGATCTACTGAATCAGAAAATGGGAGGATGGAGCCCAGCAATGAGAATCCTGATTCTCAGGTGATTCTGATGCATGCTGAGAACAGCGGTCCTAAGTGTGCTTAGCTCACTGTATTAAGAATGACTTGCACCAGGGACGCCTGGGTGGCTCAGTCGGTTAAGCGTCTGCCTTCAGCTCAGGTCATGATCCCAGGGTCCTGGGATCGAGTCCCGCACCGGGCTCCCTGCTCCGCGGGGAGCCTGCTTCTCCCTCTGCCTCTGCCTCTCTCTCTATCTCTCATGAATAAATAAATAAAAATCTTAAAAAAAAAAAAAGAATGACTTGCACCAGACTGTTGAATCACAGATTTGTACCTCTGAAAAAAATAATACATTATATGTTAAAAAAAAAAAAAGAAGAAGAAGAAGAAGAAGATAGCAGGAGGGGAAGAATGAAGGGGGGAAATCGGAGGGGGAGATGAACCATGAGAGACGATGGACCCTGAAAAACAAACTGAGGGTTCTAGAGGGGAGGGGGGTGGGAGGATGGGTTAGCCTGGTGATAGGTATTAAAGAGGGCATGTTCTGCATGGAGCACTGGGTGTTATACGCAAACAATGAATCATGGAACACTACATCAAAAACTAATGATGGAATGTATGATGATTAACATAACATAATAATTTAAAAAAATAATAAAGAAAGAAAAAGAATGACTTGCACCTTTATCACAAGGTTTCTGAGAATCTTTTTTTAACTGACTCCATGCATTTGGTTTAAGAGATTTTCTAGGGAAATCCTAGGGATGGTGGTGGAGACAGAGTTACAGGCATTCTAAAAAAGGAGTACAGTAGCTGAAGCTTAGTATCCATCAGTGCTCAAAGACCTTGTATGGTACCTAGAGTTCCAATCAAAACCTCAGAAAAGGAATAAAACCTCAACAGGGACAATGCCATTCTAGCATTTTAGTTGCAGAAAGCCATAAAATACACAATTTAAAAATTAAATTCTTGTATTTTAAGTTAGCTGATTATCTTCTTTAAAGCCCACTCACTGCCAGTCCTCTGACTTGACCCAAATATAGTTTCTTTCTCTTGAGTCTTTGAGCTCCCTGAAGACAGTAACCAAGCCTTGTTTTTTTTATGTACCTCTGCACCAAGAACAGTGCCCGGCTCCTATTTGGTGCTCAGCAAGTAACTCTCAAACGTAATTGCAGCCTCCAGTCACAGATGTTCCACAGCCTGTTGTAAATCAAGCCATGAAATTAGCATTTTTTTAAACCCACATTTACCTTTGGTTACTTTCTGTCCCTAGGGAAGGGAGTAACTGTAGAATTCACAATTTAACTTGGGGAGGAAACTATTCCTTCACAGGACACCAGCAAAGTTCTGGCCAAAGATCTTGATTTATTGGGCAGTGGGAGAATCTGATCACTATATATTTATAGCAGTAGCTAGAGATGAGTACATTCAGGAAAGTGCTACTGAAATGTATTTCCTTCATTTCCTTGACAGCAGAAGGAAGCAATGAATGCTTTAAATCACAGAAAATATTTAGAATATAAAAGACAAATGCAAGTCACATCTCTCTCAACCTACAGAATAGCCAATATTTTATAAGGTTCACCAAGAGTTTGTGGGAAACTTTGATCCCTCTTCCCGCTGCTTCTGGAAGAATCCATGAAGACCCAGTTCGTTTTCCAGGCACTGGTAAGAAGTTGTCAACTAAAGAGATAAATTTCTTACCAAATGGATGGTCACTGCTTAAAGAGAGGTTTATCCTCCATACTTCTCTTATTTTTTAAAGACTTAAGATTCTTAAAAGGAACTAGCTCCCTGTTCATTTTATTCCCCTTGATTCACCTGTCCAAACTTGAAACCACATATGTTAAAAATAAAATGGGACTTCATTCTGAGTTCCACTGTTTCTAATATTTTTATGACAAAAAATTCAAACAATATTGAAATATACAAAAAAAAAACCTGGGCCCCATCACTTTAAACTCTTAAACTCGAACTCTTAAAAACTATTAACAAGTTAGAATGTACCTTCCAAATTTTTTCTACAAATTGTGTATGTAGACTTTTTCAGACACTGTATATATTCATGTACATTTATTTTTCAAATGCCATTATACTTGTCAACTGCATCATGCTTTTTTCTCACATACTTTATTTTAAAAACAAGCTTTTTTTACATTGAGGTTTTTCCCAGCTTTGAGATATAATTGACAAAGAGCATTGCAGAAGTTTAAGGTACACAGCAAGAGAGTTTGATCCATGTATTTAGCTTATGCAATGACTACAGTAAGTTTAGTTAACACATCATTCTTTCAAACAATTACAATTTTTTGCAGTCAGAATATACAAGATCTACTCTTAGCAACTTTCAAGTATTCAATACAGTATTAACTATAGTCACCATACTGTATATTAGATCCCCAAAACTTACTCAACTCATAGCTAGAAGTTTGTACCCTGTGACCAACATCTCCCCATATCCCCCAGCCCCTGGTCCCTGGTGATCACCACTGTACTGTTTCTATCAGTTTTTTTCCCCCTAGATTCCACATATAAATGAGACCATATAGTACTTGCCTTTCTGGAACATCTCACTCAACAAAACATCCCCAAGGTCCATCTTTTGTCTTGCCACAAAGGGTAGGATTTCATTTTTTATGCCTGAATAATACTCCACTGTATATATTCACCGCATCTTCTTAACCATCCATCTGTTGATGGACACTACTGTTGTTTCTGCATCTTGGCTGTTGTGAATGATGCCACAATGAACACAGGCGTACAGATCTCTTCAAGGTCTGGTTTTCATTTCCTCTGGATATTTACACAGAAAGTGAGTCTGCTGGGTCATATGGTAGTTGTATTTTTTTGATGTTGAGCACCTTTTCCTGTACCTGATGATCTGTCTTTTTGGGAAAAAATGTCTCTTCAAGTCTTCCCTCTTTTCTTTCAATTACTTGGGTTGGTTTTTGTTTTGCTATTGAGTTGTACATGAGTCCCTTACATATTTTGGATATTAACCCCTTACCAGAGAAGTATTTTCTCCCATTCTGCAGGCTGCCTCTTTATCTTGCTGACTATTTCTTTTGCTGTGCAGATGCTTCTTAGTTTGATACAGTCCACCTCTTTATTTTTGCTTTTGGTGTCATATCCAAGAAATCATTACCAAGAACAATGTCAAGGAGCTTTCTCCCTGTGTTTTCTAAGGTTTTATTTTTTTTCAGATATTACATTTAAGTTTTTAACTGATTTTAAGTTAATTTTTTGAGTGGTGTAAGATAGGGGTCCAATTTCTTTCTTTTGTATAAGAATATCCAGTTTTCCTCATACATTTACATCTTAATAGCCCCAGTCAAGTTGAACTCCAAAAAAGATATATACCAATATATAGCTCCACAGACTGTGGATAATTCCTCCTTCCCCCACACTGTCACTACCTGATAGACACATGATAGGTACCTCACTGTTACTTTTAATTTACATTATCTCCTGAGCTGTTGGTTTATTTTTCCTGTTACTATGTAGAAGTTTTCTTATATCAGCTCATGGTGTTACATGAACCCTCTTGGGGTTTTGTTGGTATTTTAAGGCTTACTCTGGACAGAAACATCTATATCTATGTAATATTCTCATCTGGAAATGTAGCCATCTTTTATTCAGGGCTTTTTTTCTATCTTTCCAGAAAACTATCATTTTCTTCATGTAAGCCTTACATTCTCCAGTTTATTTCAAGATATTTGAGGGATTTTTATTTGTTTTTGCTGTTTGAATGGGTTTTTTTTTCTGTTTTCTTCTTAGTTTTTGTTAAAATGTAAGAATGCCATCAGTTTAGATATATTAATCTTAGACCTCTTGAACTTCCTCTTATTAATTCTAGTAATTGCTAATTGGTTGTCCAGGATCTTCTTGCTATACAGTCAGGCGATACATAAGTGTAATTTTAATCTTACTTTTCTCCCCCACCCATTGCATTGACAGGTACCTCCAGAAAAATGTTGAATCCTTGCCTTATTCTTTACTTTAATGACAAGGTTTCTAGTATTTCCTTAAGTGTGTTGCTGACTATAGATTTCTAATATATTCCTTTTTTCCAAGTAACATTCCTTCTACTCTTAGATTACTGGGTGTTTGTTTTAATGGGAATAAGTGAATTTTAACAAATGCTCATTTTATGTCTAGTGTGGAATCAAACTGAAAGTTTCCTAATGGAGAAACCGCTACGTATTCTTAGAACATGTTTGCATTGGCTTCTGACTCAGTGTAGATGTCAGTACAGAGTAGACTTGAAAAGTGGAGATGAGGAGAAAATTCTCCACCCTACATTTAGAAAAATGCATTCCTCAGGACTCAAGAAAGGATCAGAGTCTGCAATTAATCTGCCTAATTATACTGATTTCAGCTTACTGACTCTCCCAGCTCCATGTCCTGGAGTAAAGCTGAAATAATAGGTCATGGGCCTACTTTACCATTAAATAGTGTTATCTCGGGAAAAACAAGGGGGAAAGTAATTGCCACTGGAAAACTTGCAACAACAGAAATCGTACCAGGGAGAGAAATCACTCAACTCCGAACACTGCTTGCTCAGCTGTCCTTAGAACTATAACCAGTACCTATAAAATCTTATCCCCAGAAACATTCTGTCCCATCTTACTCCCTATCGGATCTCCTCTCAGCACCAAGCTCTCAATGGAAGTAGATTAATTTCTAACCTTAAGAAACCAAAAGGTAAACTAGTGACAAAGGATGCTGTTAATTTCAAGAGGTGATGGACTCCGAAATGAAGGCAGAAAAATGACCCTAGAGTACTTCTCAAAGCCAAGGAGGTGAAACCACCATGGGATAGAGCACCTTGGGACAGGTTGGGCTAACGTAGCCATATTTAGCAAATTAAAACACAGAATGTTCTATTTTCATTGACCCATGCAATATTTGGGTCATACTACCTGTACTAAAAAGAAAAAATTACACGTTGCTCATCTGAAACTCAAATTTAACTCACTGCTCTATATACTCCAGCTTATGCTAGAGTAATTAATTAACTTGTCTGATTTTCGGGGCGCCTGGGTGGCTCAGTTGGTTAAGCGACTGCCTTCGGCTCAGGTCATGATCCTGGAGTCCCTGGATCGAGTCTGGCATCAGGCTCCCTGCTCGGCAGGGAGTCTGCTTCTCCCTCTGACCCTCCTCCCTCTCATTCTCTCTCCCTCTCAAATAAATAAATAAAATCTTTAAAAATAAAAAATAAATAAAAAAATAAAAAATAAATAAAAAAGACTGCAGATATATTGAGAGATTGTACCTACATCTAACGAGGTTAAGATACCTCCTTACTTGTTACTAAAAGAGTCAATCTAGGGCGCCTGGGTGGCTCAGTCGGTTAAGCGACTGCCTTCGGCTCAGGTCATGATCCTGGAGTCCCTGGATCGAGTCCCGCATCGGGCTCCCTGCTCGGCAGGGAGTCTGCTTCTCCCTCTCCCACTCCCCGTTTGTGTTCCCTCTCTCGCTGTGTCTTTCTCTGTCAAATAAATAAATAAAATCTTTAAAAAAAAAAAAAAAGAGTATCAGAGCAGGGGTTAGGAGATGTGTTTCAGTCCTGACTATGTTTCAAATTAGCTGTGTGCCCTTAAGCAAGTCCTTTAACCTCCCTGGGTCTCAATTTTCTCATCTATAAAATAAGAAGACTGAATTAAATGGTCTCTTCCCACTCTTAAGAGTCTCTGATTCCTGAACCTCTATTGCTTGGACTTTGGAGAAATATCAGTGTTGTCGATTCCCTTTAAATGAATTCTTCCCATGGAGCCATATGTGATTAATATGTTTTGAATACTACTGAGAGTAAAAATATGTTGAGTTGATATTTTAGTAGCGTTTACTTTGAGGATTACAGGTGCAATTGGTCATACTTGTTCGCAGACAAAAGTCCATGTGGTTTCATGGACTTAAGGTTTCACCGTAAGTTATAAATCAATTCCTGGAGCCTGAGCCTAATTCAACACCCTGACTGCAGGTTACGCTATCCTCAGCATTAGAGCAATATTGTATCTTGGTTGTCACTACAGAGGAGTTGTGGGGTTTCCAAATAAAGAGCCACAATATACCTTTCTAACAAATACTATCCACAAGTTTTACTTAAATTTAGAGTTAATTTTTCCCCTCTTTAAGCCACTAAAAAGCTTTTGATTTTTATGGTGGTATTGTTACTGTTGTTCAATAGGCCAACAAGAAATGATTAACCTGTACAACTGAAGAGCCATTTAAACCCATGTGCTTCTGATTTTCAGAACTAAAAACCACCTTCCCATATATTATGTCTATAGAGCAAGCCAAACATACACATGCACATGCAATGTCTCCATCAAAATTATTATGCAAAAGTTTACATTTTTTTTTGGATCATATAATGTTAGTGCAAGAAGGAAACATGGATCTAGTCTGACTCATTTTACAGATAACGAAAATCAGATTCAGAACAGTTATATGAATTCTCCAGTATCAAAAAGCACAAAATCCACCTTTTCTGATGTTCTCTTTACTCTCGTACACGCTGATCAACAGCATTTAAGTTGTTAGTCAACAGATGACAAGTAAGAGTTTCTGCTGAACTACCCTAGAGGCCCATGACCCTCTGAGTAGCTACTTTATGCCGGGCAATATGCTAGGCACTGGGATATTAATAACGAACAATCCAAGGTCTTGCCCTACTTCCTATTAACTGAAAAAAATTAACTAAACCAAGCCACTTGTCCATTTTACATCCACAGCAATCCCATGACATGAACTCAAAGGGTACTATGGCTCTGAGGTCCCAGAGTTCATGGGAAACCTTTGGAAACAGCCTTCCAAAGCATTACTTGAAATCCTATTCCTGAATACCAAGTTTACTATTTTAGCAGTTTCTCCTGAAATTATCATTTCTATTGTAGGCATGTGTCCAGGTAGCCCAGCATAGTGGGAACACACATGGGTTCCACTCCCAAACGTGCCACTAACAAACTGAGTAAGTGACTCAGTTTCTTTGGTTACCAGCTTCCCCACCTGTAAAATGAGGAGCTTGATCAAGAGGACCCAAAGTCTCCTACAAGTTACAATAGTCTAAGTTTCTACCTAGAATGCAACAGATACAGTCAGCACAAGGATCAGGAAGCATTCAGTGGGGCTAAGAATGGAACTAGCCAACCCCAAAACTCCTACTTGGGACACTGAGGGTATGACATGTAATTCCTTCCAAATCTCACCCCAGAAAGGAGTTCAACAATTAAAGAATGTTCTTAGGTCTAAGCAAATATGTGTACCGCCCTCAAGATCCCAGAAGTAGCTAGGGACTTATTAATGACAGAGCTGGTGGGGAAAATGCCACTATTTAGACAACTCACAACACTTTACATCCCACTTTGGCACCTAGCCAACTGTGCTGAACTATCGTATCATCCACTCTCCTCAGTTGGGGTTTTTGAAGCTGTTCGCATAGCTCCAGAGATTTATTTTGACCTAATGGGGAAAAACATTGGTCCTGGACAGCAAGCAACACCACCCCAGATTACAATAACTATGCCATAGTGGAAGGTAGCAATTTGCCAGAACATTTTCCTCTTTGCATTACTATTCCAGGAAGGCATGTGATGTCCCCAGCTCTTAACTGGCCCAGACCAACAAGTTCTTTGCATCCTACTTTAAGCAACAGCCAATTTCATTGTGTCAACATAGTGCTGCCTCGGAAAACCTGAAACAATCATATTTCACAATGAGGAGGCTGGTTTCTTGGTTGTTTTTAGATCCAGGTTAGGAAACCCTGCTGATGGGGAACCAATTTTCTATGCTTCATAAAAAAATTTCACCTTCAAAAACATTGGTCTAGTAGAAAAACACCACTCTGAAGTTGCCAATATCAGGTGCTATACTAAATAACAAACCAATTCTTTGCCACAAGATTTACAGTCACTTTTATTAGTTATGGGGCTCAGAGGCAAGAGAGACGAGCCTTGGCCCTGAGGTCAGGGAACCTGATTCAAGGCCAGCTCTGGAAGCAAGTAGCTTTGTGACTTTGCAGGAGTCATTTCACTTCTCGGGTCTCAGTTTCATTGTCTCTTAAGAGTTGGGTGACATTATCTCAAAGACTCCCACCACCACCTGCTCCAGCACTAATGTCTTTTGATCCCACATTCTTTTCTCTCAGTTGCTGGCCAATTACCTGCTTTGGAAGATGTATTAACTCTCTTAGGCCACGGGGGTACTATTTAACACATTCCTGATGAATAAATCAACAGTCTTTCTTTCCCTTTGCATTAACCTCGCATTTTTAATATCACTCTGGCCATGGAGAATTACATGTGAGCAGGTGCCTCTCGTGTAACAGCAGGGGAAATCCTGGAGCTGGGACCTCGGATACTGGCACTCTCATCAGTTTTCCAGGTGAACTGGAAATCACTGTTCTGAACCTTAATCGTCCATAGTCTTCCTGTGAAGTGATGTCACTTCACACCCCAACAGGGGACACGAGGATGTGGTGGCTTGGGGTCTACAAAAGGGCTTGGTGGCTTTTTATCGTTCGTTCATTCATTCATCCCTTCCCCCAAGCCCAGGACTAGCTATGTAATTTTTGGTACCCAGTACAAAGTGGAAATGTCATGTCCCTTATTTTTAAAAGGGGGCTGGGGAGGGGAGAGAAGAAAAAGCATTAACATTTCTAAAATAAAAGACATTTTCTTTCCATGGTCTTTCTCTTGACCGGATGTAGTATTCTTTATTTACTACTTAAGGTCATGCTCCCTTGGACAGGGAGAGTTGAAGCCCACAGAGGCGCCAGGGTAACTTGGAGCATGCACATCCCCTGGCTGCCAGTTTCCCCTTCCGCCAGCCCAGGACCGAAGTGCCATACCACAGGCCTGGTCTGGGAAGTCAAACTGGGCACTTCCCCTTTCCACAACCTGCAACCCCAAACCACGATAAATGGGCAACCCCTGGGGCCAGGATGTGCTAGGTATCCGGATCCAGTGTGGTCAAGAGGCTCACCCAGGTTGAGGAAAATGCACCGTAGTGCTGCCAGACCAGGGCAGGGATGGCCACCATCATGCCCCACTCCAAAATGTGGTAGGGTCCATGCACTTAACACCAATCTTCACAGCACCTAAACCCAGGACCCCACTGGGGCAGGGTGCACAGTGCTCCCTGACTGGGGAAGAAGGGAGTAGGGGGCAGGTGGGCCACAGAACCAAGAGGTGGAAAGCAGATGGTCAAGATTCTTCCCTTTTAGGGAGGCATGGAAGGCAGGACCAAGAGTGAGCCACCACACCAAGCTCCTAGCACATACTCTTTTGTCCCACTGACTTCACTCACAGAACACAAATCCAAAGAAAATATTACTCCCTATCATCCATCAAAACCCATGAGGTCATCCCTTCTACTCTGAGGTCTTTCCTGCCTGCTGTGCACCAGGCAGCCTATCACACTCTCCCTTGTACTCCGCCATATTATCTCAGGCATACCTCGAATACCATATTATCAAACTTTATTTCCATTTATTTCAGTCTGTCTTCCCCATGAGCCTAAGAAATTTCGAAGCCAAGTCTGTAGTTTACTCACTCTTTAGATCCCAAAGCATAGTAGGTGCTCAGCTCTCTGAGTCTTATCTGGACTTCACGGCAAGCAAGTCCTGTGTTGACTTGGTCACTGCTCACCCCATGGTTATCGGCTGATAAAGTCTATGGCCAATGAATTCAGGGTCTCTTCTCTCTGCTCCATCAGGCCTAACAGGTCCTTTCTGTTGAAGTGTCCTTCCTTCACCTCTTGCTAGCACAATATATTTCTCTGATGTCTGCACATGACGCCCACTTGATTTCTATTTCAGAGTTATCCCACAGCCCCAATTTCCTCTTTATCAAGCTCGGAATACCTCTTCTGAAAGTGCTGACTGCTAGGCACATCAGCCACCATGTATGTAACTCCACAAGGCACAGGGAATTCCTGGACATTTCCATACCACACACAGAAGACAAAACAGACTCAAGAAAGCCAACTCAGAAAAGGGCCACCACAAAACACAACTCAAAGGGGCAAAGCATTCCCAAAGTCTAAGCATATGGTGACCTGTGGAATTGTTCAGTGCACAACCTGCACAGCTATACGCCACGTCCATGACTCAGGTCTTCCTCTGCCTAATCCCACCATTGTGACTGTTTGACACAAAAGGCATCTTATCCTACACATCTGTTTACTACAAAACTCCTTTCCACTTTCAATGTATTCACTATGTTCTTTAGGATTTTAACCTTAGTTGGCAATGAGGCAGTTAAGTACAGAGCCATAACCCAAGTGATTAAATGTTTTTCTGCTTTTGCCTACCTCTTCCTCCTTCCCACAAACTTCCATGGAAAAAGAGACAAACTTTATTTCTTCTGACTGTACTCCCTCTGTATTGTGTCCTTTTCCTTCATGGAGATGCTAGGCCTTAAAAGTGAAGGGGTAGCCTCTCTACATTACAAAATATCATCTCCAGTCTCCAGGCTTAGCTCTTAATATGCCAACAAGGACACTGAGGTATTCCTTCTCTCATACTCCTTTATTTAAGCATACTGTTATGCTCTGGACTAATAAAATCTTACTCTACATGTCAGAAACTATTGAAAGGTACCCTAAGGCATAAAGGTAAGCAGTAAACTATGGCCAGTCTGCCTGGGTTCATGTTATAATTGTAACTACCTTGTAAGGCTGCTGTGAGGATTGAATTAACATCTGTGAAACACAGAGAACAGTACCTAACAACCAGTAAGCACCACAGACCCACTGGCTGCTATTACGGACTCTTTCTTTCTCTGAACATCTCTGCCATCACTTCTCCATTCATCAGAGGCAGATGCCTGGGGCAGAAGAGAGAGAGCCAGCTATTTCAAATAATACCGTTCTGCTACACACATTATCTCACCACTGAAGAGTTAAAAAGCAGTGGCAGAACAGAGATGCCTAATCCTACAACAGAGCTATTATAGGAACTTTTTTTTCCACTGCCACCAAGAAACCAAGAATGGTCTAAAATGAGAATTAAATTATGCTGGTAAAGACCATTTTGTCAAGATGTCTACCTAGGCCCAGATCTTTCCATGTGATGGAGATCAAGTTGAGAAATGTAACACAAAGAATTCGACAGTAAGGGTGCCTGGGTCTGACACAAACTACAGACGCCTCCACAGGAACGTGCTACTATTTCTTTAATTTCCACATTGTCTGTTGTGATTCCTCCTTATAAAAAGATGGTGTCAAGTTGGGACATTCATGCCCCTAAAAAAATCACTTTGAAACAGATGCAAATGGATTATTTTCCTATAAACCCAAAGGTGCAACATGTCTTGTGCCAGGTAATGGATTAGAATTTTCCAGTGTGGGTTTATGTTGTCAGCCCCTATCAGTACAACACCCATCAGAAGAGATTAGTCTGACATTGTCAGAATTCTTGTCCAACAATCATAGTTTAGAACTTAAAAGTGTGCTGTCTTGCCTTACATCAACTTCACTATACAGTAACAGTGAATCAACAGAGAACTGTAGACAGAGAATAACCTGACACGCAACTTTCAATTTAACAAAGAAAGCCTTTTAAGATGTCACTGCATTGACATAAGAAAACATGTCTTTTATCACTTTGACCATGTAGATGTGGACATTTAAGTATTCAAAAACCTCCTGGTAAAGTTTCTAATTTCTTACAAGAAGACATTATTAACTCATGAAGGAGAGAAATTTCACCTTTCACCAACTTAATCCACATGTGCTTTAGAGTATTTGATACTTTCATTCGTGTTCTTCTTAGTCTCACCTCCACAAAGAGCAAGTGAAGTATGTACCTGTACCAACAGAACTTGGGTCTTGTTCCCTGAAGTTCCTTAATTCCTTGGAACTTCAGAAGGTGAACTCTGGCTCCTTGAAGAGGCTCATCTGGGTCATTTCACAAGCCTCTGTCCAGACATAGCCCAAAAAAGTACCTTTTTTTCTAGCTACAGGAGAAAAGAGACTTCCCTTGGCTGCTAGCATCCTGACCAAAAGTCAGCCCTGGGGTTTTGATCTGGTTCAATACCATACAGGATTAAAAACTTCTAAGGCTTTTTTGCCCACAGGATAGGGTCTAACCTCCTTACCCTGCTCTAGAATGCCCCTTGTGATCCAACCCCTGCCTCCACCTCCCACTGCTTCTCACCCCCATTCTGCCAGGATTCCTGTATTCCAGCCATGGCGATTTGATTATTGTTCCCTAAACATCTCCATAGTCTTTAGGAGTTTCTCATTCTTGTTCTCTCTTCCTAAGTTCCCTTCATCTATTTCTTCAGCATAAAGGTTACATCCTCCTCCATCAAGACTTTCCTCCCAAGAATATGTATGTGTATGTACACATACAACCCCCTCTCTCAGGCAATTATCTTCAGTGTCCTCCCTGTCACTGAAGCTCTTGCCCAAGCCTCTAATACAATCATCACACTGTGCTGTAATTTCTCTGTGCCTCCCTGAAATCATAGTTTATCTATCTTTAACCCCCAGCACCCAGGCGAGTACCACTCAGCTGTTCATTCAAAACATTTCTTGGGGCACCTGGGTGGCTCAGTCAGTTAAGCATCCGACTCTTGATTTTAGCTCAGGTCATGATCTCAGGATCATGCAATCAAGGCCCATGTCAGGCTCCATGCTCAGCAGGGGATCTTCTTGGGATTCTCTGGTCTCCCTCTCCCCCTTTCCGCCTCCTCACAGGTGGACACACTCTCTTTCTCATGCTCTCTCTTTAAAATAAACAAATCTTAAAAAAAAAAAATTCTTAGCATCTAGGGGCATCTGGCTGACTCAGTTGGAGGAGCATGCAGCTCTTGATTCCGGGTTCATTAGTTCAAGCCCCATGTTGGGTGTAGAGATTACGTAAATAAAAATTTAAAAACATTTCTTAACATCTGTAATATGCCCTGCTCAAGTCCATAGGGTCATCCTGAAGGTTGTAGGCTCTACAGTGGGTCACATGAATCCCCTCTTCTGGACCATGTGTGGAAGAAACATTTTCTTAAACTGAAAGGCAACTGTGGAAATCTTCCAGACTGAAAGTAGTATTAGGAATTGCCTAGAGTCACCCAACTCATATAAAGATGACAAAACTGGGGCCCACAGACAGGAAGCAACATCCTCCAGATCAACACAGTGAATTCGTGCCAGTTCTGAGACTGTAACACACATCTCATGGCTCCTACTAGGTACAAGGTTTTTCCCCTCATTCCACCAGAATGCCTCCTCCCAGTATTACTGAGCCACTTCCAAACATCACATCTGCCCTCACGGGATGAAAATACTCTCCAGATTTGAAAGATGTGTTTCCAATTCTACAGTCACTTCCAAACAGGACAAAAAAGAATAACATGTCCATCAATTAAGGTTACCAGTTGTACAACAAAGCAACAGACCCTGGATGATGGAAAAAGAAGTGATTGAGAGAATACAGGGTGGCTCAGAGAACTCCCAGGAACGGTGCACCATCAGGCTCAAACAACAGGTGAGAACAATCAGGGAGTGACGCTCCTGCTAGCACCAGCCTCTCACTGCCCCAGGCGGCCGGTACCACCGCTGCAACTGCCCTGGACGGTGATGTTGCTACAGCCCCCACTGCTCCCGTAAGTTCTCCTCTGGCCCTCTACCATGACATCACCTGTCTAGATATGAAATCTAGGGAGAATGTCTAAAAGGCCTAGCTTATGTACACTGGGTAAGTCATGTACCAGGCCTGAGGGCCAGAAGGAGAGGGGCTCTTGTTATCAACTACTGTACAAATGACCCCCCCAGCTTAGTGGCTTTAAGAGTTTATTATCTAGAGGAATGGATAAAGAAGATGTGGTATACACACACACACAGACACACACACACACACACACACACACACACACACACTGGAATATTATGCAGCCATCAAAAAGAATGAAATCTTGCCAATTGCACGACATGGATGGAACTGGAGGGTATTATGCTGAGCGAAATGAGTCAATCAGAGAAAGACATGTATCATATGACCTCACTGATATGAGGAATTCTTAATCTCAGGAAACAAACTGAGGGTTGCTGGAGTGGGGGTGGGTGGGAGGGATGCGGTGGCTGGGTGATAGACACTGGGGAGGGGATGTGCTATGGTGAGCGCTGTGAAGTGTGCAAGACTGTTGAATCTCAGATCTGTACCTCTGAAGCAAATAATACATTATATGTTAAAAAGAAGAAGAAGAAGAAGATAGCAGGAAAGGAAAAATAAATGGGGGGAAATCGGAGGGGGAAATGAACCATGAGAGACTATGCACTCTGAAAAACAAACTGAGGGTTCTAGAGGGGAGGGGGGTGGGAGGATGGGTTAGCCCGGTGGTGGGTATTGAGGAGGGCACATTCTGCATGGAGCACTGGGTGTTATACGCAAACAATGAATCATGGAACACTACATCAAAAACTAACGATGTAATGTATGGTGATTAACATAACATAATAAAAAAAAGAGTTTATTATCTCTTATATCTCTGAGGGTTGAGTGGGCTCAGCAGGGCACCTCTGCCTTGGGACCTCTTGTGCCATCAGATGTCAGCTAGGGCTGAAGTCATCTGAAGGGTGGACAGGATGGACATCAAAGGGGGCTGCCTCATGCTAGCAGTTGATTCCAGTTGTCAGCCAGAACAACTACACATGACCTCCTGATGGTGCCTGGGGTTCTCACAACATGGTAGCTGGGTTCTGAGAAAAATCATCCCGAAAGCAAGCCTTCCAGGAGATAGAAGTACTCCCATGCTGGGAGGCATGACTCACAGGGGCTTATCTTTTGAGACTAGCTATCACAGAGAAAAAAATCAGATCTGATTCTTACAGCTTTGAGGGGTATGGAGGGCAAAGAGCAAAGTTCAGTGCTGAGCAACAAAAAATAGTGAAAAGCCATGAATTTCTCAAGGGTATAGGGATTCCTATGTATTTGTTAAAAGATCAGCCACAGAAAGTCATAGCATTGTCACAGAGAAGCACACTAGGTCCATTTTGAGCAGAATTAGGAAAGCCATCTGCACCCCTACACACCTACTGCCTCCCTGAGAGTGGCCTATTCCCCAATACCAAAGATCCCTCCAAAAATTAGGACTCTGAACAACTGCCCCAACTTGCTCCAAGCAAATCCAGCCCTCCTGCAAGGCCTGCCGGATCCTCATGTTTGTCCTGGGGAGTCTGAAAGCATGATCAGGGAAGAATCTACCATCTGTGCATGGAAAGAAGCAAAGGAGAAAAGAACAAATATGGAGGGCAGGGGAGGAAAAATAGAAAAGAGGCAAAAGAAAAATTTCAGGGGCTTACTTGGAAAGAAAGTGGGCCAAGAAAAATCCAGTTGTCCTCCTTCATTTGTCCCTACCAGCCTTTAATTTTCTTGAATTTTCATTTTCAATTGAGGCCAAATAACAGCCTCTTTTGAAAAATTATGGAAACATTATGAATATTGCTTTTTTGGAAAATTCTTATGAATATTGCTTTTTTGGAAAATTCTGTGTTTTTCATGAAAGTCATCAAGGTGGTATTTGGAAGAAACAATCTGGGGGAAAAAAAAATCTATGTATCCCTGTCAACCGGGTACTGTTTCTACGCTACTACCCACTACAATGGAGTTTCCTGGCCCAAGTGAAGCTATACTCCCATTTCTGTGATGACTGGTCTATGGTTGTTCATTCAAAGAACATTTATTTGATGAGAGCATTCTGGATTCCCAGCAGTGTTCTCAGTCCTAGAGGCAAAGACTGATGAGTCAAATGCCCTTGACGACTGGTTAGAGAAGGGATATCTCTTCCCAGGACAATCCTGATAAAGATTCCTACTGGGTAGAATATTACCTTTATCAAGTGTGAAGGTTTCTGAAGTAGACCCTACCTGAAAAGATACTTTTGTTATGGGTTAAATAATGTCCTCCAAAAAGATGTGAAAATCCTAACCTTCAGTACCTATAAATGGGATCTGACTTGGAAGTAGGGCCCTTGCCGATGTTCAAGATAAGATGTGGTCATTAGAATAGGCTGTAAGTCAACATGACCGTGTCATTATAACAACGGAAAATTTTAACACCAAGACAGGCATAATGGGAAGACCACATGAAGACAGGGGGAGAGTACTACCTATAAGCCAAGAAGTACCTGAGGCAACCAGCAGTTGGAGATTCTCCCTCACAGCTCTCAGGAAGTGCCAACCCTACCAGTACCTTGACTTGTAGCCTCCAGAACTTTGAGAGAATAAATTTCTATTATTCCCAGCCACCCAGTCTGTGGTATTTTGTTATGGCAGCCCTAGGAAACTTCTAGAGTTTTCATGATTAAATCCTGTTAAATCTTGGTAAAGATGAGGGGTTTTTTGCTTACTCAACAAATAGCTATTAAGAAAGCATCTTGAAAAGCAGAATGTTTATTGTGGTTGAAGATTAAAACAAGAAAGGGAGACTGGCAGAGAAAGTGGAAAACCAAAATGCTTTGTAGTTCATATTAAAAGTGTTCTCAAGGAGGGGCACCTAGGTAGTGCAGTTGGTTAAGCATTAGACTCTTGATTTCGGCTTAGGTTGTAATCTCAGGGTCATGGGACTGAGCCCCACATCAGGCTGCGCACTCAGCATGGCATCTGCTTTAGATTCTCTCTCCCTCCCTCTCTGCCCCTCCCACACACTCGTGCTCACTCTCTCTCTCAAATATACAGATCTTTTAAAAAAACAAGTATTCTCAAGGCAGAACAATTTCAAGATTATAAGAAGGCATATAGCCCTGTTAGATTTGTGTTTTAGAAAAGTCAGTGTGCAGAAGGCATGGACTCAAGAAAAACAAGACTAGAGGCAGGAAGGCCAGATAGGACACTACGAAGATTAACTGGACAAGCCATGATGATGGCTTGGGTAGGGTGGAGCCAAAGAAAATGATAAGTAAATAAATATGAAATATAGTTAGGAAGGTGAATTAACACAACACAGTGACTGATAGGTCATGAGGGTGACCATGTCAAAAATGATACTCAGATTTTTGGTTCTCATAGCTGGTTGGGCAGCAAACCCACCTTTTCTATTACTATTTCTGCACAACTGATATGCTCTCTGGTTCAGTGCACATAAGGAGATCCTACTGCTGGACCAAACCTATCACTCACAGCCAGGATCCAAGTCTCCCCCTCTGGGGCATACCAGAGAACCTCATTTATCACTGTCCCTAACAAAACCAATTCTAAGTAAGAGTTACATCTATTAACCCATCACAGACTGGGGTCACATCTGGCCAACCTGCCCTAGCATACTGCACAGATGCTGGATCCAGAAGTCTGAGTTTTGATACCCAGCTCTAGCAATGTAGGACCTTGGGAAAGTTACCCAACCTCTTTGTGCCTCAGTGTTTTCCACTGTAAAAAGGTGGTGATTGTATCCACCTCATAGCTGATGTTAGTAAATCAGTCAATATACACTGAGTACTTAGAACTATGCCTGATTCACACTTAATATCCAATAAATAAAATTAGTCATTGCTGGTAATGATGAATTTGATATTGTTGGTATTGCTAACATAAAGCTAAAGTTCCCAAATACTCATCGGTAATAAAGTTTATCAGTCTACTGCAAAATTGTCGGTTTAACACTTCCAGCTGTCTTTTCTTCAAGAACTATTCTGTCTCTGTGATTATGTCCTTTCTATTTGGTCAGAGTTGGGATCGTAAAAATATCATTTCCTTTAAAAAAGGATGACGACAAGGGCGCCTGGGTGGCTCAGTCGTTGAGCGTCTTCCTTCAGCTCAGGTCATGATCCCAGGGTCCTGAGATGGAGCCCCACATCGGGCTCCCTGCTCGGTGGGAAGCCTGCTTCTCCCTCTCCCTCTCCCCCTGTTTGTGTTCCCTCTTTCGCTGTGTCTCTCTCTGTCAAATAAATAAATAAAAATCTTTAAAAAAAAATAAAATAAAATAAAAATAAAAAATAAAAAAGGATGACGACAGGGGTGCCTGGGTGGTGCAGTTGGTTAAGCATCTGACTCTTGGTATCTCCCCAGGAGGGCCGTGGTCCCACCTTGCCTCGGCTCCGCACTCAGCGCAGAGTCGGCTTGAGATTCTTTCTCCCTCTCCCTCTGCCTCTGCCCCTCCCACTTGTGCTCACTCTCTCTCTCTCTAAAATAAAATAAATCTTTTTTAAAATGATAATAGTAGGGCGCCTGGGTGGCTCAGTCGGTTAAGCGACTGCCTTCGGCTCAGGTCATGATCCTGGAGTCCCAGGATCGAGTCCCGCGTCGGGCTCCCTGCTCGGCGGGGAGTCTGCTTCTCCCTCTGACCCTCCTCCCTCTCATGCTCTCTGTCTCTCATTCTCTCTGTCTCAAATAAATAAATAAAATCTTTTAAAAAAATAAATAAATAATAAATAAATAAAAAATAAAATGATAATAGTAAAAGATAGCTGGTTTTAAGTATGGACATTAAAAAATACCCAAAGTAAAAGTTGGCAGCCCTAGGTCAATCATCAAAAAATCATTTGTTGTCTTATCCCATGAATTCCAGAAGTCTGAGAATACCTGATAAAAGTACTATTAGCATGAGGAAGTGAATGTCACCAAAGCTGAGTAGTGAGGAAATGTCACCCGTTGTGAGGAAATGACACCAGATGGTAACTCAAAATCAGATAAAGAAATAAAGATCAGAAATGATTTTAAAAAAGTTAACTCAAATATCTATTTTCCCTCCTTCCTTCTCTCAGCTTTGTCCTCAAGACATACGATCATATAAAATAATTTTAACAGTGTATCATTAGGTAACTTACATAGACATAATATGTATGCCACTAAGAGCATAAAGTATATTTTACTTGAATTAAATCTAAACAAGATTTAAATAATTTAATATGCATACGACAAGCCATAGAGCCACAAACAGGAAAACAATTCAAAAACCTCTAATTAAAAATTTAAGGGAATTACTATGTTACACTAGAAAATATCCACTTAATACAAAAGGAAGTAAAGGATGAACAGAGTAACAAAGACAGCATGAGGTACATAGGTAGCAAAAGAAAAATAGCCAATGTAAATCTAACTGTATTAATAATATTAAGTGGAACTGAACTAAACTGTCTAATCAAAAGGCAGAAAATACCAGATTAGGGGCAAAAAATCATAATCCAAATAGGATGTCTATAGGAGATGCACATTACTTTCAAAAATACAAATGGGATGAAAGTTAAATAATGGAAAAAGATATACCATGTAAATAGAAATCATAAGAGGACTGGAGTAGATTTACTCATATCAGACAAAGTGGACTTTAAAACAAATTTATTAGAGATAAAAACATTTCATAGTAAGAGTTAATCCATCAGGAAAATATAACAATTATAAACATATGTGGACCTAAAAGACCCAAAAACTACACACAAAGGCAGAAATGAAGAGAAAAGCAGAAAACAAAACAGTAAGAATTGAAGATTTCAATACTTCCCTTTCAGTAATGTATGGAACAAGTAATGTGAATATCGCAGTGGAAGAAGACTTTCAGGTCATTATAAAGCACCTAGACCAACAGACATCTGGAAACACCTACAGCATACACCCAACAACCCCAGAACACACATTATTCTCAAGTGTACCTGGAACAATGTACAAACTCATAAAGCAGGCTTCAATAATTTTCAAAGGACTAAAATCATACAAAATATCTACTCTAACCACAATGGAATTAGAAATCAACAAAAAGAAGTTTGAGAAATTCACAAATAGGGTAATACAACACCACACTCCTAAAATCAACAATGGTTCAAAGAAGAAACCACAAGAGAAAGTAGAAAATATTTTGAGATGAAGGAAACAAAGATACGACATACCAAAATGTACTGGACGTTGGTAGAGTCGTGTTTAAGGGGAAATACATAGTTGTAGCAGCCTATATTTAAAAAAAAAAAAAAAAAAAAGCCCTCAAATCAACAGTGTTAGCTGCCTCCTCAAGAAACTGGAAGTAGAGCAAACTAAACCCAAATTCAGTAGAATGAATAAAATAAAGACTAGTTTAGAAATGAGTAAAGAATTTTAAAAATAGAGAAAGATCAATGACATTGAAAGATATTTGCAAAGAACAGATTTTACAACCCTTGAGCTAGACTGACCAAGAAAAAAGACAAAGTACTAAAATTAGAAATGAAAGAGGCAAAAGCATTACTGACAAAAATAAAGAGGAATTAACAGAATGCTATGAACTGTATCCCAACAAACTAGACAACTTAGATAAAATGGACAAATTCCTGCAAAGATCCCAACTACTGAAACTTTATCAAGAATCAGAAAATGTGGGGCGCCTGGGTGGCTCAGTCGTTAAGCGCCTGCCTTCGGCTCAGGTCATGATCCCAGGATCCTGGGATCGAGCCCTGCATCAGGCTCCCTGCTCCACGGGAGGCCTGCTTCTCCCTCTCCCTCTCCCCCTGCTTATGTTCCCTCTCTCGCTGTGTCTCTCTCTGTCAAATAAATAAATAAAATCTTTAAAAAAAAGAATCAGAAAATGTGAGGAGTGTGAATTATTAATTTTAAAACAACCCACAAAGAAAAGCCCAGATCCAGATGGCTTCACTGATGAAATCTATCAAATATTTAAGTATCTATACTAATCCTTGACAACACCTTCTAAAACACAGTAAGAGGGAACACTGACCAGCTCAGTCTACACAGCCAATATATCCAGATACCAAAACCAATACCAAAGATACCACAAAGAAGAAAACTTCAGGCCAATATTCCCCATGAATATAGACATAAAAATCTTCAACAAAATACTAGCAAAATGAATCCAATGTACAAAAAGGATTATATAAAATGATCAAGTGGGATTTAGCCCATCAATACAGGATTGTTTAACATTCAAAATTAATATAACACCACAATCAATAAAGAAAAAAATTATCATCTCAATAGATGCAGAAAAAGCACTGACAAAATTCAAAATACCTTCATATTGAAAAGAGTAAACAAATTAGAAATATAAGGGAACTTCCTCAACCTGATAAAGGGGATCTACCAAAAAATAAACAAAAAAAACCCAAAAACCCTATCATTTTTACTTACTTATTCATACTTAATGGTGAAAGACTGGACGTTTTCCCCCTAAGATTAAGATCAAGACAAAATGGTGAACAACTTCTCCTCAACACTGTACTGGAAATTCTAGCCAAGGTAATTAAACAATAAAATGAAATAAAAGGCATCCATATTGGAAAGGAAAAAATTTAACTATCTGTATTCATAGAGGACATGATCTTATGGGCAGAAAAATCCTATATAAGCCACTAAAAATCTATTAGAACTAATGAATGAGTTCAGCAAGTTTGCAGGATACAAGATTAACATATAAAAATCAACTATATTTCTACAATTCAACACAGAAGCAATAAGCAAACCAAACATGAAAGAAAATAATTCCATTTACACCAGTAGCAAAGATAATAAAGACAGGGGCGCCTGGGTGGCTCAGTCGGTTAAGCGACTGCCTTCGGCTCAGGTCATGATCCTGGAGTCCTGGGATGGAGTCCCGCATCGGGCTCCCTGCTCGGCAGGGAGTCTGCTTCTCCCTCTGACCCTCCTCCCTCTCATGCTCTCTGTCTCTCATTCTCTCTCTCTCAAATAAATAAATAAAATCTTTAAAAAAAAAAAAGATAATAAAGACAGTTAATAAAATTTTTTTGAAGATTTTATTTATTTATTTGACAGAGAGAGAGAGATAGTGAGAGCAGGAACACAAGCAGGGGAAGAGGGAGAGGGAGAAGCAGGCTTCCCGCTGAGCAGGGAGCCCAATGTGGGGCTCGATCCTGACCTGAGCCAAAGGCAGACGCTTAACGACTGAGCCACCCAGGCGCCCCATGAGACACTCAATAATTTAATCAAAAAAGTACACAACGTATATTCTTAAAACTTCACCACTGTTGAAGGAAATTTAAGAAGACATAAAGGGAAAGGCAATTAAGATTAGAAGACTTAATATTGTTACGATAGAAATACTCTCCAAATTTATGTATGAACTCAACACAATCTCTACCAAAATTCCAGCTGGCTTCTTTGTAGAAACCCACAACTGATTCTAAAATTCATTTGGAAATGCAAGGCACCCAGATAGCCAAAAGAATCTTGAATAAGAACACAGTTGGGAGACTCAGACTTAGCAATTTCAAAACTTACTACCAAGCTACAATAATCAGTGTGGTGCTAGCGAAAGGACAACGTGTCTGTTCAGTGGAACAGAATTCACAGTCCGGAAATAAGTGCTCACATTTGTGGTCAACTGATCTTAAATAAGAGTGCCACGTGAATTCAACAGAGAAAGGATAATGGTACAGAGATAACATGAAAGAGAATGAAGTTGGACCCTCATCTCACACCATACAAATAAAACGTATCCAATTAGAAAATACTTTAACTGGTCATTTCATTAGTTTTTAAGGGTAATATAAATCAAAACCACATCACATCTATTAGGATGATAAAATTTAAAAAAAACACAACAGTAGAATGTGTCAGCAAAGATACAAAGAAATTAAAACCCCCATTCATTGTTAGTGGGAGGATAAAACGACACAGTCAAGTTGAAAAACAATCTGGCAGTTCTTCAAATGATTAAAAAGAGTCACCATGTGACTCAACAATTTCACTCCCAGGTATACATCCAAGAGACATGAAAACATATGTCCATACAAAAACTTGTATGTTGGGGCGCCTGGGTGGCTCAGTCGGTAAGCGCCTGCCTTCCGCTCAGGTCATGATCCCGGGGTCCTGGGATCGAGCCCCGCATTGGGCCCCCTGCTCGGCGGGGGGTCTGCTTCTCCCTCTCCCACTCCCCCTGCTTGTGTTCCCTCTCTCGCTGTGTCTCTCTCTGTCAAATAAATAAATAAAAAATCTTAAAAAAAAAAAAAACTTGTATGTTTTTGTTTATATGATGTTTATAGGAGTAGTATATATTTGTTTTGTTTTGTTTTGTTTTTAAAGATTTTATTTATTTATTTGAGACAGAGAGAATGAGAGAGACAGAGAGCACATGAGAGGGGGGAGGGTCAGAAGGAGAAGCAGGCTCCCTGCCAAGCAGGGAGCCCAATGCGGGACTCGATCCCGGGACTCCAGGATCATGACCTGAGCCGAAGGCAGTCGCTTAACCAACTGAGCCACCCAGGCGCCCCAGGAGTAGTATATATTTTTTAAAGATTTTATTTATTTGAGAGAAAGAGACAGCACAAGCATGGGGAGGGGCAGAGGGAGAGGGAGAAGCAGACTTTTCACTGGGCAGGGAGCCCGATGCGGGGCTCGATCCCAGGACCCTGGGTTCATGACCTGAGCTGAACGCAGATGCTTAACCAACTGAGCCACCCCGGTGCCCAGGATTATTATACTTTCTTTATATAATGTTTATAGGAGTATTAACAATAGCCAAAAGATAGGCACAACCCAAGTATCTACCACCTGATGAATGGATACATAAAATGTGGTACATGCATGCAACAGAATATCTGGCAATGGAAAGAAATGAAGTGCCAACACATGCTACAATTTGGACAAACCTTCACAACATTATGCTGGGTGAAAGAAGCCACTCACAAAAGGCCATATACTGTATAATTCCATTCTTATGAAATATCCTAAATAGGCTAATCCATAGAGAAGTATATAACTTCTATAGATAGATTTAGAGATAGCTTGCTAATGGGTATGGAGTTTCTTTCTGGGGTGATGAAAACATTCTCAACTTAAATTGTGGTGATACAATTATACACTGACTATACTAAAAGAAATGAATTATACCCTTTAAATTGGAAAACTGTATGGTATCTGAGTGTTATGGACTGTTTGTGTTCCCTCAAAATTCATATACCAAAGCCCTAACCCCCATTATAGTATCTGAAGGTGGAGTCTTGGGAAGGACTTAGGTTTAGATGAGGTCATGAGGGTGAGGCCTTCAACATGGGATCAGTGCCCTTCTCAGAAGGGTTATCAGAGTGTGCATGTTCTCTCTACCATGTAAGGACACAGAAGAAAAGCTGCCCTCTGCCAGCCAGGAGAGCTCTCACCAGGAACAGAATCTGATCTTCCAGCCTCCAGAACTGGGAGAAATAAATGTTGGTTGTTTGAGTCACTCAGTCTGTAAGATTTGTTATAGCCATGGGGCGCCTGGGTGGCTCAGATGGTTAAGCGTCTGCCTTCGGCTCAGGTCATGATCCCGGGGTCCTGGGATCGAGTCCCGCATCGGGCTCCCTGCTAGGCAGGGAGCCTGCTTCTCCCTCTGCCTCTGCCTCTCTCTCTCTCTCTCTGACTTTCATGAATAAATAAATAAAACATTAAAAAAAAAAAAAGATTTGTTATAGCTGCCTAAGCTAAGAGCATGAGTAATCTCCCTTAAGTTTTTTTTAATGGACAAGAACCACTTGGACAGAGACAAAGGAAGAGAATGTGTCTTATGCAGAGTTTTCAAGTAAAGACACAAGACAGAAATACCCAAGGGACCCATGAAACTAGCAGGCAATTAGCAAGGAAGACCAGTAGTTGAAAAGGTTGAAAATGTAAGTTAGTGTCAGACTTAGAGGTCCTCAAATGGCAGGCAGAGATGTTTTGTGTTTTCCTGTCAGTGAAGGGGGACAGGTGGCTGTCGCCTTAGCTCTGCAATATTTCCTCCCCCAAATAAACTGAGCACTTTGCTTTTGAAGGCCTAAGACCAAAAGCTGTAACTAGGGTCAAATGGTCTTTCAGAAATAGAGTAAAACAATTTGCCTACAAACAAGTACATTCCCGTAGTTGTGTGGGTTTATTTTCCTTTTACACAGCTGCCCAGTCTTCTAATCTGTACTTTTCCCATTTGGATCACACTCCTGAACCCCTTGCTTTGAGCACTGCAGATTTTATTCGCACTGAAAATGGCTGAAACAAAATACCTGGGTGAATGAAAGAAATTTCTATCTTCTAATTTCTATCTTGCCTTTCTTCCCTGCCCCCAGTACTAAGCCAAACTATATTGGCTTCATTTTCTTTTACCTCCCCTAAGAAATACCACCAGTCGTAAATATTGTAGCTGTCCCCTAGACTCTGGCTGACATTTCATGCAAAATTCATTTTAGAGAACATCCACCTTTTAGTGATTTATAACCAGAGTGTTAGGGATTTCAGAAAGCCCAAGATTTGAAATACTACCAAACAAAGACCTCACTTTGTCAGTCACTGTGTGCTCTTTTTCCGGTGGGTGGTGGTGCATTAGAAACTTATTGTTCTGAAATTGGAAACAGAACAGAACAAAACCTCTATGTTCTTGTGGAAAGGATTTCACAGTCATTATGTGAAAGATAGAGAGGAAAATGCCTGCCTGCCTTGCTATCAACCTGAGGACTGAATATTTCAGTATGGGAGGGAAATAAAAGATCTCAGGGGTACCCCAATTTTTTAACTGGGGATAAGACACAGCTAGTGCAAACTCAGTGGAAGTTTCCCTAAGAATCGCTTTAATAGGAGTCCAGGTGGAAAGGCAGGAGTGGAAACTGGAAATGGAGCCTGGAACCTCAAGTCTAGGACTTCTTGTTTTCAGTTTGGAGGCTAAACCCCGTAACTTTTGGCTGATAATTAACTGTCCTGGACCACAGCCCTCACTTGTGGAATGGAGATCAAACTAACCTATCTTGTACTGCACAGAACAGTTAGTTTAGAAAAAATATATATAAACATTCAAAAATCTGTACGAAGAGGCTATGCCACATGAGGATGCTTTGACAATGCTAACACACACTTCAGAAGTAGTCTGGGGTGTAATGGGATTATTTTTGTATACCCCAATGTACCCACTCTTACCCAAAGAGTTTCAGAAAGAGTATCAATTAGGACGTTCAGAAACTGCCGGCTATGAATGTACTCTCACATAACCTTCTCCACCTTGACTTGACTGTCACTTTAAATATTTAGCCATTAAAAAAAGCACTTGAACACCTGCGGTACAGAGAGAACATTTCATTTCCCTACCAGAAAAAACAATCAAGCAAATTTAAATACATCACCTCAATGTATCTCCAGCAATGGCCCAGGTGCTTGCTTATTTGTCCCTGACTTGCCATGAGATTTAACTTATCCCTGCCTGGTCGATTTATCAAATAAAGCACCATGTGTCGTTGACGCGCACTGTGTCTGAAAAGCCACACAAGGGGGACGTGGCTTTGTGATAGCTCAAGGAAATCTCTTTACACTAATCCCGAAGTTTGTTATCCCCCAGCCCCCATCCCTCTGTCCACACATTTTTCTCACCCACATACTTTTTTCTTTAAGATTTATTTCTTTATTTTAGAGGGAGGGAAGGGGCAGAGGGAGAGGGAAAGAGTGAATCTCAAGCAGACTCCCCACTGAGTGTGCGGCCAGGGCTCTATCCCAGCACCCAGAGATAATGACCTGAGCCAAAGTCAGGAGTCAGACACTTAACTAATTGAGCCACCCAGGGGCCCCTCATCCACATACTTTCAACAATGCAGTCATACAGGGGTTGTCTATGTGAGGTTCCCCAAACCAGCATTAACATCACCTGGGAACTTGTAGAAATGCAAATTCTCAGACCTCACCCAAGACTTCTAAATCAGGACCTCTGAGTGGAGCCTAAAAATCCATGCCTTAACAACACCTCCAATGGATTCTGATGCGTCCTTCAGTATAGGAACAACTGGTACAGTTAAAAAAAAAAAAAAAAATCCTCACACCTGCCTCCAATCCTCCTTCCAGAAGGCTCACATATTAAGCTTACCACACTGAGACCATGGCAAATCACCTTAGTTGGGAGAACTGTTTGCCCTTGTAAAGCAGTCATAAACCTGCCCAGAAGTCTACAGCTATTTGGGTTATGCAGGGTTTGGGGCTGTTTTCCTGGTTTTGTAATTAGGCCATCACATATGCTAAGCAGAGACATCAGGTTCCCGTCCCAAGAGAGGAGGCTGACTGAGATCCTCACATGCCCTTTCTCTGAGCATTCGGCACAGAGTCATTTCTTCAGGATCTTGCCATTTCGGCATCTTCTCAGCAAGATGTGGGCCTGGGACGGGAAGAACAGAGGCAGCCTGCCTGTACTCTGCAAAGCCTATTCCATCCACAGGCGTCACCTAGTGGGCACTGCGGAGAGGGAAGTGGTCTGGGAAGCACTCATAGGCTCACATCTGGAGACCCAGCTGCAACTACTGACTTCTCTCCGCAGCAGAATGACTCCAGGCTAAGCGGGCTACAAGGCGGGCCTGAGGGTTCTAAGTTACTCTGATATTAACTGAGACAATGACAAAGTATTTAAGAACATACTTAAAATCCCCTATTAAAACCAACATCTGAGAAGGTATACATCCCAACTTTTGGATTTCAGAAGGAAGAACTATCACACATCTCTTGTTTGGCTTCAGCGAAATGACAGCCCTGGTTTTCTATCAATATTTGTCCTGTAAAAACTACTAGATTGGGCTAGCCACTTTGTTCTTGATTTTTTAGGATGCTGTGACCTCCCTCCAAGGTGACCTGATGTATATCCATCCACGACTCCTAGGCCCTTGTGACCCCTAAACCGTGGGCTCCACCTTCTACCTCTCCGGTTCTGTGGCTGGCTCCAGCTGCTGCCCAGACCTCTCCTCCGTGACTCATCAGTGCTATAAACTTGGTTTTACAGTACCACTCAGACTCTACTCCAGTCGTGTGGATAAGGGCAGAACGCTCTTGAGTGATACAGCAGGGTTTTATGGGAAACTCTGGTGCGAGTCTCACTCACAAAGGTGAAGAGGGGACTTCAATATGGCCAGATGCAGGCCAGTGAATTGGCGGGGGGTGTTTCTGTGTGCACTGCAGCTTGTTTTCATCAGGGATAGTCATGTCGATTAGAAGGGTGACATATCATACTACCAAGTTTAATTTTCAGGGCTGCCAAAATCCACTCTCCCTCCTCCAAATTTGCAAGTTAGGAGGAAGTGAATGGTTTGAGAATTTTTTCATATTTGAAGGGAAACAAAAAACAAACACACAAACACACACACACACACACACACACTAACAAAAAAGCCTTTCCTAAAGAGGTGGCTAAATTTTATCAAGGTAGAACAGAGTTGTGACAACCCGTTATTAGGTGACAGGGTGACCCCCTGCATGGAGGGAGAACTCCAGAATGATCAGCAGGAACCCTGGAGACAACCCGTGACCCAAACTGCCTCACGTTTCAGTGAAAGGAGAGCAGGTCTGCGCAGAAGGGACTGGGTGTAAACTCCAGCTCTACACGAACTTGGGCAAAGGACTTCTCCTAGCTTCCACTGCCTTATTTCTGAGAAAGGGGGAAAGTTACCTTGCAGCACTACTGAGAGGAACAGTAGACGCGTGATTAATGTCATCTCTTATCTTTAGTCGTTACACATCAAATATTATCAAATGTAAATTATTTAAAATACTAGAATACCAATAAATTAAATACTAGTATTCAGCGTCAGGAAAGGAGGATGATTAGCAGTACCTTTGCAGTGCTCTGTGAGCCCTTCTCCCTCCCCCACCTAGAAAACAGTTGTTCTACTTATGCCCTAAAGTCGGCCCCATCAGCCAGTTAACCATTTTAGCATTTAAAGACAGGCACCTGTTTTTTTCACCGACCCAGCAGAAGTCCTAAGAGGCTCCAAAGACAGGCCTCACTTGAGCTGTGAACTCTCCCATTCCTGGGCACCTCATCCACAGTGTTTCCCAATCTTTCTGACCTCCTGCCTCATTTTGAGCCTCATGTGTTCTTTGGTTTCTGCCCTAGGTTCTGGGCCCTTCTGGGCCCAACCCATGCCTGGGTCTGGCCTCCCCTCTTTCATTCCCAACATGGCCTCAGTTTTCCCTGTGTTGAATACAGGCCCACCTCTATCCAAGGTCTGAATATAATGTGTATCAGAGGGGGGTCAGCTCTGCCCCCAGGCTGAATGGACAGGTGATGACAGGTTGGGAGAAACAATCCTTGGACAAGAGATGAACCCAGGGACATAGGCATAAATCTCCCCTCTTTAGGGTGTGCTGGTATGAAGACAGTAAAAAGTTAACCTGACTCCAACACCAGTAAGACAGCCCATCTCTCCCCTCTCTCCCTCAAGCCAAAAATTCACTCATATGTCCTTGGAGCCATTTATATGGTGCCAAGTCCACAGAGCCAAATGAAACCATCTGGTCCACAGTAATGAGAAGCCTGTTCGTAACATCCCAGAAAACGCCAAAGGAAGGGGGAGACCTGGCCTATTCCCAAGAGACGTTTGCAACATACCAGAAATATGATAAGCCTAACTAAATATGAGTGAGGACACAAATTATGGAGGAAATACTTTATATGAGACCAATTACAGTTGTGTAGTTGTTAAACCCTATAGCAACTGTTCTCAAAATGTGGCTCCCAGACCAGCAGCACCAGCATCATCTGAAAACTTGTTAGAAATGCAAATGCGATATGAGGAATTCTTAATCTCAGGAAACCAACCGAGGGTTGCTGGAGTGGAGGGGGGTGGGAGGGATGGGGTGGCTGGGTGATGGACACTGGGGAGGGGATATGCTATGGTGAGCACTGTGAATTGTGCAAGACTGTTGAATCACAGACTTGTACCTCTGAAACAAATAAGACATTATATGTTAAAAAAAAAAGAAGAAGGAGAAGATAGTAGGAAGGGAAAAATGAAGGGGGGGACATCAGAGGGGGAGGCGAACCATGAGAGACTATGGATGAGAAACAAACTGAGGGTTCTAGAGGGGAGGGCGGTGGGGGGATGGGTTAGCCTGGTGATGGGTATTAAGGGGGGCACGCTCTGCATGGAGCACTGGGTGTTATGCACAAACAATGAATCATGGAACACTACATCAAAAACTAATGATGTAATGTATGGTGATTAACATAACATAATAAAATTTTTTTAAAAAGCAATAAAAATGCAAATGCTCAGACTCCTCCCAGACCTACTAAATCAGAAATCTGGCAGAGGGCAATCTTTGATTTAACAAGCCTTCCAGGTGATTTTGATGACCAATAAACATTAGAACCCACTGCTCTATAGCCAAGTTTCTCAAACTTGGCACTATGGATGTTTCGGGCCAGATCATTTTGGTTAACAGTGCTGTCCTATATACTGAATCATGTTTAGCAGCGTCCCTGGCCAATCCCCACTAGATGCCAGTAGCAGCCCACACCCCAGTCATGACAATAAAAAACTGTCTCCAGACATTGTGAAATGTTCCTGGAAGGCAAAATTACGCCCAGTTGAGAACTACTGCTTATTGGAAAAGGGTTCCCTGGTGTGACTGGAATTATTATAGACGATATAGTTATGGAGTATCAACAACAGTGCCCAGTGCAAGAGCATACAGTTAGGCTTTTCTATAATACTGAAGGGAGACAAGAGTCTGCAAAGACTCCCCAAAAACACAAATCAACGCCTGCTCCTGGAAAAGCTCTAGTTCCTGGCTATATCTGAAATGTGAAGATACAGGTGACTTATTTTATTCTCTGTAGGTTTGTTTTGCTTTCAATTGTTCCACTCCATGTATTAGAAGTGTAGCAAAACAAAGGACTGGAACACTGCGATGTTTTTTCATCTAAATACTCTTTCCTTTACTCCTGTTTAGCAAGGAAAAGTAGGAGTCTGGAATAACATTTGTATTTTCTGGCCAAATCTGCTCTCATCTGACATCTAGAGAGATGACTCGCATTTGTGCACAATGCTTTATAAGTTACCCACTGCATTCACGGGTTTCATCTTACAGGTTATCACAGTAATTCTTCAAAAAAAAGTTTGGAGCCCCAAGTTTCAAATCTTATGTCAAATAATTATTTCAGCCATTTCCTATGTCCAACACCAGGATCAATTTCTCCATCATGACAACTAGAAAGCTTTGCTGTTTTTGGTTGCCCAGCCCCTAGAACACACTTCGAGCCTGGACCAGAGCGTGGTCCCCACAGCAAAAGCACTGACATCCCTCAGGGCCCCCTGGGACCTAGGTGATCATAGGGAGATTCCCCAGGTGATTTCTGTGCACATCAAGTTTGAGGATCACGGACTTGGACCACTGAACTGGTAATCACCTAAAGGCAAGCATCAGTGGGGCACCTGGGTGGCTCAGTCGGTTAAGCGGCTGCCTTCGGCTCAGGTCATGATCCCAGGGTCCTGGCATCAAGCCCCACGTGGGGCTCCCTGCTCAGCGGAGAACCTGCTTCTCCCTCCCCCTCTGCCTGCCTCTCTGCCTACTTGTGCTCTCTCTCTGTCAAATAAATAAATAAATAAAGGCAAGTATCAGTATCTTATTCATCTTTGTATTCCCCCATCATCAGCACATTTGGTGTTTGTTCAACATGTCAGAGTTACTACTACTACTGTTGAGAACTACCCAAGCTTTATGGCTTTGAACAATGAATAATTGTCTTACAGTTCTGAAGGCCATCCAAAATGGTTTTCACTGGGCTAACATCAAGGTGTAGTGGAGGCTGCCTTCCTTCGATATGCCGTAGAAAGAATCTGTCCCCTTTCCCTTTTAGTCTCTGCGAGTCAACCGCATTCCTAGCCTTGCGGCCACAGCTCCAATTCCAAAGCTCTCGCGAGCCTCACGAGGCTCCCGCTCTCGCGAGTCTGGTGCTCATCCTTGTAAGGACTCTGCGTGCTCTGGGTCCACGTGGGTAATCCAAAATACTCTCCCCGCGTCCACATCATTAATCTAATTACATCAGCAAAGTATAAAGTAGCATATTTACAGGTTCTGGGGATTAGGACATAGAGAAAAAATGTGGGTTGAGGAGCGTGCATAGGGATTATTCTACCTATGACAATAAATGTTTGCTGAATTGGATTCAAATGGAGTAAAGTGATCTATGGTGGCTCACTTCTTCCCAGGCTCCGACTTTCTCGGGAACTCCGTGCTTCCCACAAGTCAGTCTACCTCTGTCTCCTTCTCTGCTCTCATGCCTGGACCACAGCACCTAGAGCTGGCCTCTTTCTGCTCCGTGCCATTCTACCATCTTTAGAGACTGTCACTGTCAGCACTCATTTCCTCCCACTCCTAGCTCACCTGCCTAGTCTTGCTCACTGGCACTGCCTATATTTCCTTCTTTTCTTCCCTTCTTCCCACTGTCTTCCCCATGATGCTGATGCCTGCCACAGGTCTGTTGGCCCAGCTACACTTTTTCCTCTTTCAAGTCTCCCTGAATATTCATTTCTTCAAAAAGACGTTAAATGTTAACTTCCTGGTAAGACATTTCTTTCTCTACTTCCTCCCCACTCAGGCTCACAAGAAAAAAATGAAAAAGAAAAACCACAAATAAGTATACTATTTCATGTTTACAGAGCACATTTCCAAGGAGATTCTCAAGAACGTATGAGCTGGACTTCATTAATGCTTCCACATCATGGCCAGTGGATTCGCAGACTAAGAAAACATTAACCTCTGGTTAATGAGAACAGACTGCAAAACTTGTCCATACAATGACAGCAAAAGTTCACTTTCAGGATTAACCTCTTACTGTGTCTTTTGCATGAATCAGTCCATCTGATTAGCTTGGTCACCACATAGTTCCCAGGGGCAATGGGATACAGAAGAAACTAGAATTTTCACTAGGAAATTTTAGAAAGTATGCTCTTCTCTGGGAGAGGCCAAAGTGTGATGACAGGCTACAGAAACTTAGAGGTAAAGTGGATGCTCAAGAGATACAAGGGGAAAGCAAGCCACTCTCCTCATACATATAAACAGCAGAAAGGACCTCCCAAAGTGACTCAGAGAAACAATTGAGCCAAAGTGAGTGAAAGCAATCTCAAGTTTCAGTCTGCCACACACATTAAAATAATAATGACAAAAACCACAAGAAAGACCATTGAGTTCTATAAGAAGACTAAAAGAACACAGACTAACAGTTTTGCCCATGGTGGCCTCACTACCTTTCCCTGAAATCACTAGAGGCAGAACAAATTTAGAAGCTGGAGCAGACACATTCCACCTTACTAACAAAATCCTAATTTAGTTTGGGGTAGCAATATACCCAACTGAAACATTTCTCAGCCATGCCTGAAGCTATGAATGGCTAAGGGACAGCTCTGTACATTGAGGTATAAACAGAAACCTGCTGAAATTTTCTGGGAAAGTTTTGCTTTTCTGACATAGACTGACCTTCCTCCTTGTCTTCTTCCATTTACACCAGTGTGTAAAGCAGATATAATGGCTGGACCCGTAGCAGCTATGTTGTGCACGTGACAGAAAAGGGCAAGAAAACTGCAGATCTCAGTACTGCAATCCTTGAGCCACAGAATCAATACCAGTAACTTTCTATCTCTAGGTTTCCTGTTGCTTGAGAAAAAAGTAAACCTGTAATTTTTTAGGCAGATATTATGTCCATTCATAGAGTTTTTCTTCTGTGCAGCCAAGGAAGCTAGAAAAGCCTCAAAAAGAAGCTAGAACTGGTCATTGCCCAGCTTGTACATTAGATAAAAAAAACTTTTTGCCACCTTCCCAGCTTCACTCCTGAAGTCCATCTCCTTCTTTGTGATATCTCTTCTCACTGGCCCACTTCTCTGAATGCTCAAGTCTCAAAGATTTTAGTGCAGTCCTGAAAAGTACCCCTCTATTAGATTCTACTGCCTATTTTAGGAGACCATTCTATCCTCACATGATTAAATTAATCTCTGGCATTTCACAATATCTAACAATTGTAGAAATTTATTTTACTTACATTATCTCAACCCTAAAACAAGTCCTTAGAGCAGTAATTTTCAAAATGTGGCCCTTGGTCTAGCAACATCAGCATGACCTGTAGAAATGCAAATTCTTGGGACATGCCCAAGATCCATTGAATCCAAAAATTTAAGGGCAGGTGCAGTAATCTCTGCCTTATCAAACTCTCCAGGTGATTCAGATGTGTGCTCAAGTTTGAGAACCACTGCTGTAGGGTATTATGCACATTTTTCAGAAAAAGGAATTGAAGCTTTTGTGGGTTTTACTGACTTATCAAAGGCCTCCCTGTAATGTGCTGGAGACAGGCCTTTTGACTCTAAGCTCAGAGCTGTTTTTACCGCATACAAGTATGTTCCATTCAGACACACTTGTTAACTGTCTCATTCTAGGGGGAGCTGTTATTTTGGGGAAAAAAGAGAAAATCTTACAAACTAATTCACTGTAGAGTATTTACATCTGATAACATTTTTGTTTGTCCTTCTCAAGGGAATTTTAAAAGAACTACAACTCAAATCACCATGGAGATACCACCTCACACCCATTAGGATGAATGCTAGCAAACAAAACAAAACAAAATAACAAGTGGTACAGAAGGATGTGGAGAAATTGGAGCTCTTGTGCACTGCTGATGGGAATGTACAATGGAGTAGGTGCTAGAGAAAACAGTATGGTAGTTCCTAAAAAAATTAAAAATGGAATTACTATATGATCCAGCAATTCCTCCTCTAGATATATACTCAAAAGAATTGCAAACAGGGACTTGAACAGATGTGTGTACACCAATGTACATACCAGCATTATTCCCAATAGCCAAAAGGTGAACACAACCCACGTTTCCATCAACAGATGAATGCATGAACAAAATGTGGCATATATATATATATAGTGGAATATTGTTCAGCCTTGAAAAGGAAAAAAGTTGACACATGCTACACCATGAAGGAATCTTGAGGACAATTTGCAAAGTGAAATAAACCAGTCACAAAAGGGCAAATACAGTATGATTCCATTTATATGCAGTACCCAGAATAGTCAAATTCATAGAGACAAAAAATAGAATGGTGGTTGCCAGGGCCTGGGGGAGAGGGAAGTAGGGAGTTACTGTTTAATAGGTACAGAGTTTCAATTTTTCAAGATAAAAAGAATTCTTATGGGTAAATGGTGATGATGGTAACACATTCTGAATGTACTTAATGTCAGTGAGCTGAACACTTAAAAATTGTTAAGGTTTTTTATGTTATGTGTATTTTATGTTATGTGTATTTTATCACCATTTTTAAATGTATTTTAAAGGGAAAAAAAGAGAAATACAACTCAACTTATAAAACTCCTATTCACTTCTGATAAGCAAAGTGTTAGAGATAACATAGTCAGGGTGACTTCCTTGATACCACTTAAACCACAACCCAAAAGGTAATTTCTTTTCTTTTAAGATTTTATTTATTTATTTGACAGAGACAGACACAGTCAATCCCAGGACCCTGGGATCATGACCTGAGCTGAGGGCAGACACTTAACGACTGAGCCACCCAGGTGCCCCCAAAAGGTAATTTCTTAAAGATTATTGTTATAAAAACATCAAGTTGAGAAACAAAGTCTTAGCAAGGTTGAAATTGTTAGGTTTGGTATATACCATTTTGAGTAAAGGTAAAGATAAAACCCTCTATTCACCAACAAATGCGCCATTTCCTTATAATAATGTTTCTAAACTTACAAACAAGAGAAGGCAGTTAAACCAACAAGGAGGTCTCTGTTCCTAATGAGTCCGTCTTGGGGACAAATATGCCCTTCAGGAGTGCTATTAATCCATTCTTTTGGAAAAACAGAGGTAGCATGGGTCAAAAGTTGGTTGCCAAAATCTGTCAGTGTTTTTGACAAAGGGCCATACTTACTAATTTCCCCCCATTTATTTTCAATTCTGAAGTAATGTCATACTTACGAAAAAGATGTAAAAATCATACAGAGAACTTCCATGTTGCCTTTACTCAGGTTCATAAACTTTCACCCTATTGCCTCATTGGCTTTCTCATTCTTCTACCTATATACACATCTTTACTTATGTCTTTTCTGACCCACTGGAGAATGCTCCCTTTCCTTAATATTTTGGCACATATCTCTTAGAACAAGAATATTCTTTTACAATGCTATAATAGTTACCTATTTCAGGAAACTCAACACAGATACAATACTTTCTTTTTTTTTTTATCTCCTCTACCGTCCATAATCCAGTTTTGCCAATTGTACCAATTATACCTTTTATCACATTTCCTTCTCCAGTACAGGATATCATTAAGGATCCCATACTGAATTTTATATCTCGTGTCCTTTTAATCTCTTTAAATCTGAAATAGACCCTTAGTCTTACTGTAAGGTCAGCTATTATATAAAATGCTCCTCAGTTTGGGTTCTGCTGATGTTTCCTTGAGATTAGATTTGGTTACATATGTTCAGCCAGAACACTAATGTAATATATCCTCAAAGCATCATATCTAGAGGCACACAAGCCCATCCTTGGTGATACTAACTTTTATTACTAGGCCAAGGTGTTGTCCTGGTTCTGCACTGTGTATTTACTACTTTCTTCCTTTACACCTAGTAAATAATCTATGGAGAGACATTTTAAGACCATGCAAATACCCTGCTCCACATCACAATTTACATTCTGGATTTAGTATGCATTGATGATTCAAGCCTAAACCAATCTTTGCTATGATGGTTGCAAAATAGCAAGTTTTCCAACTATATCTCTCCCTTCAAGTTTATCACTTGGCATTTTTGCCTTAAGGAAGAAGCCTTTTTTCTCCCCTATTTTGATTTATCTATTATCAGTACAGACTTGTGGATTCTTATTTTATTCAACGGATGACAATTAATTAATGTTCTTATTTCTTTTGAAGCTCAACTTTTTCCAGATTTGACTCATTTAAGCTGGTTTCCATATCCTTTGACAGGTCCCCATCATTTTTTATGAGGACTGCTTTACTTTCTGGCATAGTAACATGTTGCAGAGCTCATCTGTATCTACACTGTTCCAGTCCTGGAATCGCTCATTTCTAGTTCATTTTCCTTTCTCCCAAATTTGTAACATATTGAGATGGAATTGTTTTGCTCTGTTTCTGATGACAGACTGGCTTTCATTTTTGTGTCTCTTTCATATTATCATTAGAGATCTTTTAAGGAATCCAATAGGCTATGTAGCAAAGACGTGCACTTTGGAAAGAGACCCGAGTTTGAACACAGGCTCCATCACTCGCTAGCTGCAAGAATTCGGGCAAGTTAGTTAATTTCTTCAAGGATTTGTTTCCTCATCTTTAAAATGGGGGGCGGGGGGAGAATGTGCATCTCAAAGCATTATTATGAAGCATAAGGGATATAACGTAACAGCTTTAAAATGACCAGCTTTTAAATTGCCTACCTCAGAGCCTGACACATAGTAAATACTCAATAAATATAGGTTACTCTTTCAATCACAATATTGTACAATTTTAATGGGATTCTTTCCCTCTCAATTCAATTGCTTCCAATGAAGCCCTGGAGAACCACAGATTATCAGCTCCAGTATTGTTCACTGAAATTTGCCCATAATCTCCAATTCCCCCTTTAACCTATTAGGATTCCTTGGCATAGGACAGATGCATAATGATCCCACCTTCTCTTCCCTTCCTTTTGTTCCTTAGAGTGAGAGGCAATGTGGTAGTGAGGACAAAATTATCTCGATTATCAAAAAACATAGAGACAAAGCATGTAGTAGTAGTAGTAATGAATTAGAAAATAAGATGCCATTTACGATAGTAACAAAAATGATAATGTTTTAGGAATTAACAAAAAATTCATATAGCCTTTATAGAATAAACACTAAAAATATCCCATTAAAGGACATAAAGGAAAGTGAATAAATGGAGAAAATGCAATTATTCATGTAGAGAATGACTTACAGAAGTAATGATGTTAGCACTCTCCAAACCAACCTAGACATTCAAGGCAATCCCATCAAATTTCCAAGGGGATTTTTAAAAGAATTCCATTAACATCTTAAAATTTATATGGGAACGTAAACTTCCACCAATAGCTAAGGCCATTTTGAACTAGATAACAAAGAAGGGATACTCACCACACCAGACATTGAGACATACTACAAATCCACAAAAACAGCCTGGTTCTGAATCCGGAACAGGCAAATGGGCCACTGGAAAAGAACAGAGTTCTTAGAGGTAGGGCCACAGATACATATGGTAACTCCATCTCAGATAAAGTTGGTATCATAAAACAATGGGCAAATGATGGATGTTTGTAAATTGTGATGGGAGAGTGGTCACTATGATGAGGCAAACTAAGTCTGGACATTACAACTTACATGGAACCATTTTTTTGTTTGCTTCAGATGGATTTTGACATAAATGTGAGAAGTAAACTTACATAGAAAATGTGGAAGAAATATGAAAAAAAACTAAAAAAAAATAAATATTTTAAAGGAAATGTGTAAAACAGTATACTTTTTAAATAGGGGAGGAAGGGGGACTTCTGAACAAGACCCTAAAAATACAAATGCTAAGATGAAAAATTAATGAATTTGATTCTGTCAAAATAAAGATCACCATAGACAAAGGAGCTAAGACATGAGAGTTTGGGGGTAAGCATTTGTGACATACAAAATCAGCAAAGCACTCAATGCCCAGAGTAGGCAAACAACTTCTTTAAAATCAATAAGCAAAAAAAAAGGAAAACCCAATTTTATTATTTTTAAAGGTTTTGATTTATTTATTTGACAGAGAGAGAGCACACAAGCAGGGACAGAGGGAGAGGGAGAAGCAGGCTCCCCTGCTGAGCAGGGAGCCCGATGCAGGACTTAATCCCAGGACCCTGAGATCATGACCTGAGCCAAAGGCAGCCGCTCAACTGACTGAGTCACCCAGGTGCCCCTGGAAACCCAATTTTAAAATGAGTGAAGTACTGCATAGGTAACTCTCAAAAGGGAAGCTCAAGTAACTAATAAGGATATAAAGAAATATCCAGGGGCGCCTGGGTGGCTCAGTCGTTAAGCATCTGCCTTCAGCTCAGGTCATGATCCCAGGGTCCTGGGATCGAGCCCCGCATCAGGCTCTCTGCTCGGCGGGAAGCCTGCTTCTCCCTCTCCCGCTCCCCCTGCTTGTGTTCCCTCTTTCGCTGTGTTTCTCTCTGTCAAATAAATAAAATCTTTAAAAAAAAAAAAAAAGAAAAGAAAAGAAATATCCAGACTCTTCAGTAAACAAAGAAATTCAAATGAGAATGAGACTATTAGAATGGAAAAAATTAAAAGGCAGGTAAGTCCAGAGATGACAGAATGTAGCAACATGGAAACTCTGGTATACTTTTGAGGAAATTGTAAGCTGTATAGTCATTCTAGAAAACTGTGTATCCTCTATGACTCCAAAATCCCATTCTGGTTCTCTATGTCAGAGAAATTCTTGCACAGCTTCCAAGGGGATCTATATGAGATCATGTTGTGTTCCTGGGACTTGAGAGGAACCTAAATGTCCATCAGTAGGGGAAGAATAAAATACAGTGAATGCAGTGGTGGTTTCCAGGGGCTGAGGAGAAGGGGGAATGGGGAGTTCGTGTTTAACAGTTGCAGAGTTTCAGTCAGGAAGATGAAAAAGTTCTGGAGAATGGTGGTGATGACTGTAGAACAATGTGGATGTACCTAATGCCAAAGAACCCTACACTTAAAACCTAGCAAAATGGTAAATTTTATGTTATGTATATTTTACCACAAATTTTTAATTATTTTTAAAAATAGAGTGGAGTGGGGCGCCTGGGTGGCTCAGTCGTTTGGCGTCTGCCTTCCGCTCGGGTCATGATCCCGGGGTCCTGGGATCAAGCCCCACATCGGGCTCCTTGCTCAGCAGGGAAGCCTGCTTCTCCCTCTCCCACTCCCCCTGCTTGTGTTCCCTCTCTCACTGTCTCTCTCTCTCTGTCAAAAAAAAAAAAAAAATAGAGTGGAGGCACACTATGGAATACCTTGCAGGAGTTAAAAATATTGAACAACTGGTAAGCGCTGTGAATTGTGCAAGACTGTTGAATCTCAGATCTGTACCTCTGAAACAAAATGTTAAGAAAAAAAAAAGAAGAAGAAGAAGATAGCAGGAGGGGAAGAATGAAGGGGGGGAAATCAGAGGGGGAGATGAACCATGAGAGACGATGGACTCTGAAAAACAAACTGAGGGTTCTAGAGGGGAGGGGGGTAGGAAGATGGGTTAGCCTGGTGATGGGTATTAAAGAGGGCACGTTCTGCATGGAGCACTGGGTGTTATGCACAAACAATGAATCATGGAACACTACATCTAAAACTAATGATGTAATGTATGGGGATTAACATAACAATAAAAAAATTTTTAAAAATATTGAGCAAATTGAGGTTATAGCCTCATGATATTAAAAACAGGATTGAATGACAAATTAAAAACACAAACACGTCACAAACAACACTCCATAATTTACTAGCACATACACATCTTTAAAGACTCATTATCAACACATTAGTTTGGAAACTTATTAGTTTGGAGAGGGGACTGGGAACAGAGGTTGGGGATTAAGGGGAAAAAATAATAAAACAAGAGGTGTGTTACACGGACCAATGATGAATGACAATAAGATATTATGAACTGAGAAGTTTGCACCTTCAGCTAAAAAGAAATGACATCATACACGTGAAAACACTTTGAAAGAACATAAAGTTTAACAGTTTATAGTTTATTATTTCCTTCCTTTGAAGGGGAGTGAAATGAGCCAAAAAAGATTTGACTCCTAATTTTTTGGATCTTCAGTGAACTCTGAAAAATGGTGATTTACACATTGGCTAAGCATCACACGTTGGAAGTTCATCTGTATTTTACGAGCTTTTAAATATTTCCAGTGATCTCTCATTACCACAAATTTCTTCTTTCCTCTTTTTTATATTCTATTCCACACTGAGCCAGATTAAGGAGTGGGTCAGACAGGAGTTGCCTGGAGTGCTAGTATTTAAGAGGTGCTAAAAATATCACTAGAATGATGGCAAGATGGAAAACATTATTTTTTCTAGCACTCCTGTTATGGAGAGCACTTTGCAAGATTAGAAAGAATTCAGTTATAAATTGTGCAGGGTGGGGCTGTGTGTGTGGCCCCTCTCCCAGCGAAATACACAACTAATAATAGGAGTTATTTAAACTTAGGGACACAAGGCCACGCTGTAGAGTTGTGCACAACTCCAGAAGATGTCATTTACATATGACCGGCAAGACTGTCCACGGCAGCCTGTTTAAACTGCCTCCTTAGAAGGGTTACCTTACCATTTGGGGGAACAAATATCCCACTCGGTCAGAATGAAAGGCTTTTGTATCACACGTTGGGTAAGCATGTTTGGGGCTAGAGTTGAATTGTTTAGGAAAAGAGAGAACATGCTGAATGCTATCAAGGCACCAAGTTTTTAGACGGCTCAGAGAGTTACCTATTCCTTTCTGGTTCTAATTCCAAGACGGAATTATAGAATTCCCTCTTTTTAGAATGTCAAAGCCTGATCATCACTCCCATCCTGTGCCAGGCCTTCAGAATTTACCCATGTGCTTCATCTGGCCACCCTTCCTTGAGTGGCAGGAAGGGGTAGGAGGAGCTGATGGTGGATAGCTGATGGTGGTTAAGGCATGCTCTGTGGATTCCATTTGCAAATGGAGTAAAGTTAGCATGGCTGTGCATACAACCAGGCCAAGAATCTTAACCTGACCCTACAAAAGGGTATTTTTAAGAAGAGGAATAAGTGTCTTCATTCAACCCTAATTCTTGGGGCTTCTGGGTGGCTCAGTTGGTTGAGCGACTGCCTTCGGCTCAGGTCATGATCTTGGAGTCCTGGGATCAAGTCCCACATTGGGTTCCCTGCTCAGCAGGGAGTCTGCTTCTCCCTCTGCCCCTCCCCCCCATGTTCTCTCTCTCTCTCTCTCTCTCTCTCTCTCTCTCTCTCATTCTTGCTCTCTCAAATAAATAAATAAATAAAATCTAAAAAAAAAAAAAAACCCTAATTCTTAGGAAAAAGGGATGGACCGTTGCTAATTTCTTTTTTTTTTAAAGATTTTATTTATTTATTTGAGAGAGACAGAGAGAGAGGGAGAGAGAGCATGAGCAGGGAGCTCGATGCTGGGCTCCATCCCAGGACCCTGAGATCATAACCTGAGCCAAAGGCAGATGCTTAACCAAATGAGCCACCCAGGCGCCCCGCCATTACTAATTTCTAAAGGAATTTTGGGAATATCAAGAGAATTGTTTGCTCATGTGTTTGTTTGAGCATACCTCTATGGGACGTTTGGCAGCCATAACTCTTTTAAACTCCATTCTCAACTTAATTTCACATGATTTAATCCAAGGTGTAATGTAGGCATTTTAAAAAGTATTTTTTAATTGCTGAAGAACAAATCAGGACTGTATTTTGAAGAATGAATCTGGACTGTATTTTCATACATCAATAAGAAATTTTCCTTAAAATATCCCTTTTTTCTGTTTAGTTCATATATTCAGCTGTTTAACAACTTGTGTCATGCATTAAGAAGTTCACAATATTATGCCAGTTGACTCTCCAGAAAGACCTTGAAGCAGAGGCACAAAGCAAAAGCAGTCTCTTCGGGTGATGCATCTAGCATCCCAGAGTGCCAGACACCATAGCAGGTGGTACACCTTTTGGGACCCTGCCCTGGAGGAGTCTGATAGTAGAGTAAGATTTAGCACTCTAATGATTTAGTAGGGTGATTTAGCAGCATTGTTCTAGGACTGAACCATGTACCTTTTCCAGCCTCCTCTGCCTGTCAGCCCATGGGCACCCCAGCCCACCTCAATAGGAGGAAGTTGAACCAGATCACTTCAAAGACAATTTCCAGCTTTTGAATTAGAAGTTTTGAAGGAAACTTTAATACTTTACCATCTTTCTTCTATGTAATGAGTGCTTTTTATTTTAATTTTTCTTTTTTTTTAATTCTATGTATTTATTTGACAGAGAGAGAGCGCGCACACAAGCAGGTGGAGTGGTGGGCAAAGGGAGAGGGAGAAGCAGGTTCCTCGCGGAGCAGGGAGCCCGATGCGGGGCTCGATCCCAGCACCCTCAGGATCATGACCCGAGCGGGAGGCAGACGCTTAACCACTTTAGCCACCCAGGCGCCCCTATGTAATGAGTTCTTAAAAAAAAAAAAAAAAAGGCACCCACATTGGAACATGACCTAAGCATTTTACACACATTATTTTCTTACTCATCCACCCAACATTCCTCTGATGTAGGCACGGGGAGATGCCCAGTGTTTGGAGCAGAAAACTAAGTACCTTCCCTAGGCTGCCATAACTAGCAGAGGCTGGGTGGGGAAACCCAGGTCTTCTGGGCCAAAACTGGAGAGCTCCCACTGTCTTTACCTTCTAAAACTGCCTCTGATGTTTGCCCTAAGTTATCTGCCTGTGACCCACTAGCTGCAAAATCTTGGGTGTTTTAGTTATGTGCACTTCAACCACTTATTTCCGCTCTGCGAAATGAACAGCCTCCTGAAGACGATCTGTTGGCTTCGTAGTTCAGCCAACGGAGCCAGCAAGCCAGGAGGAGGGGCTACTTCCCAGGATGGGCGAATGCCGGGATGAAGGACAGCTATGCCCGCAGGCTCCCCGAGGCTCTCCCCACTGAGCCACGAGAGGCGCTCTCGTAATTCACATGCTCCGTTTGAAATATAGATGCTGAAGCACCGGAATTATACATCTGTTCCCTTGACTTTTTAACCAAAGAGTGTTAGTTTATTGCTGAGCTTAAGGATAAAAGAAGCAAAAAATGAAAGTTGGGTTGTTGTGTTTTTTTTAAGTTTCCTCCCCAGTAAGTACAATCAGATGTTGGACTCTCAGAGCCCGATGCTGGGTGGATATTCACTTCACTTTGCCTCTCAGTTTATCAGCTCGTTTTTTGAGGTAACGCTTTTCATCACAAAAGAAAACCAAAGGGCCCTATACAAGTATTTTCAGTGAAATGCATCAAACAGCCCCAATGTTGTGGTGCCAGAAAAAAATAAAATTTAAAAAAAAAAACAGGAATGATATCGAAACTGATTTATGAGGCTTTATAGAGAAACAACTGTCCTTTCATCTCTGGATACACAGTTTATCTCTGGCCCTGGAGAACTCGCTGGAATTCTGGGCTAAGGGCACCTATTCAGCAATAATCTATCCAAGACCTGAGGAGCTCCATCATGAACCAGAGATCAAACGCCTTTTATGTCCTTTCTGGTCCAGGATTAAAACAGCAGACCTACTATATTTTAATGCACAAATAAAGAATCGATCAGAGGAATCTGCTGCCTCAGCAAACACTTTCATCCAAAAGAACAAATTACTTGTGATATAAAATCCAGTGAGTGTCTCTGTTGAGTATCTCAAAGATGGAGAGATGGAATGAGTCTTTTCAAAGGTAGTAAGGTAAATGAATGACTAAGCAGTTTGACATGTCTTTTCAAGGGGTAAAGAAAATGTGAAAGTGCTCATTGAGCTCACCCCTGGCTCTAAGAAATGTGTATTCCTTTAGGATGCACGGCACAAGAAATTTCTCTGCACCCTTCCCACACTTTCTCCTTTGGCCAAGAGAATATTTTGCCCTTCGTCCAAGATTTGTATGTGGTCTCTGGGTGTATTACCCAGAGTTCCAACAGGTTTCTGCACCTGGAGGTCACCACAGAAGTATATCAAGTGCACAGGGTTTTTTGCAGGAAATACAGAGATGCCTGGGCACCTGCAGAGACCAAAGACCAGCTCACTGTGATGGGCACCAAATGGGGTCTGCCTGGCTCACACATTTCTTTTCTGGTCTCTAGCAGCCTTGCCTGTGCTTTGTGTTTTCATCTCCCTGGCCGAGGTTGCTGGCTTAGGGATGGTTCTCTACCCAAGCCTGACAGAGACAAGAGCAGGAATTCTGCATTCTCAGGGGTAAAAGCTATGGAATGCAATGCTTGGGAGGGCCCTGGTCTGCAATGAGAGAGAATGGAGAAATACAGCAAGAAGAGATGACAGATGACAGATGAAAAAGAATCCAGCATCCAGAAAAAGGTCCTGGTTCTGATAGTTCCTGAAGTTCAGATGTTTCCTTGCTTTTTCTGAGATTTTATTTATAAATCCTTCTTCAATTATATAAGAAACACTTGTATTCCAAAAATTCTCCATTTCTGCTTAAACTAAATGCTTAAGGGTTGGATTTCCATCACTTGCAACCCAAAGTACTCTTTTTTTCCCAAGTTTTTATTTATATCCCAGTTAGTTAACATACAATGTAATATTAGTTTCAGGTGTATAATACAGTGAGTCACACTTCCTTACATCACCCAGTGCTCATCACAACAACATTCCTTAATCCCCATCACCTATATAACCCATCCTCCCAGCCACCTCCCTTCTGGTAACCATCAGTTTGTTCTCTATAGTTAAGAATCTATTTCTTGGGGGCGCCTGGGTGGCTCAGATGGTTAAGCGTCTGCCTTCGGCTCAGGTCATGATCTCAGGGTCCTGGGATCGAGTCCCGCATCGGGTTCCCTGCTCAGTGCAGAGCCTGCTTCTCCCTCTCCCTCTGCCACTCCCTCTGCTTGTGCTCTTCTGTCTATCTCTCTGTCAAATAAATAAATAAAATCTTTAAAAAAAAAAAAAAAAGAATCTATTTCTTGGTTTTCCTCTCTCCCCATGTTTGTTTTGTCTCTTAAATTCTACATGTGAGTGAAATCATATGGTATTTGCCTCTCTCTGACTGACTTATTTCGCTTGGGATAATACTCTCTAGCTCCATCCACATCATTGCAAATGGCAAGATTTCATTCTTTTTGATGGCTGACTAATATTCCATTGTATACATACCATATCCTTTTTTTTAAGATTTTATTTATTTATTTGAGAGAGAGAGAGGGAGAAGCAGACTCCCCACTGAGCAGGGAACACAAAGCAGGGCTCAATCCCAGGACCCTAAGATCATGACCTGAGCCAAAGGCAGACGCTTAACCAACTGAGCCACCCAGGCACCCCTATACCGTATCTTCTTTATCCATTCATCAGTCGATGGACATTTGGGCTCAATGCTAATTTGGCTATCATTCATAATGCTGCTATAAACATCAGGGTGCATGTACTCCTTCAGATTAGAATTTTTATATCCTTTGGGTAAATACCTAGGAGTGCAGTTGCTGGATGGTAGGGTAATTCTATCTTTAACTTTTTGAGGAATCTCTATACTGTTTTCCAGAGTGGCTGTACCAGTTTGTAGTCCCACCAACAGTGTAAGAGGGTTCCCCTTTCTCCCCATCCTCACCAACACCTGCTGTTTCCTATGTTGTTAATTTTAGCCATCATGGAAGCACCTTGGTGGCTCAGTCAGTTAAGTGTCCAACTCTTGATTTCAGCTCAGGTCATGATCTCAGGGTTGTGAGATCAAGCCCCAAGCTGGGCTCTGCACTGGGCGTGGAGTCTGCTTAGGATTCTCTCTCTCCCTCCCTCTCTCTCTCTGCCCACTCCCCCACTTACCCCCCCCCAAAAAAATATTTAGCCATTCTGACTGGTGTGATGTTATATCTCATTGTAGTTTTGATTTGTATTTCACTAGTCAACCCCAAGCATTCTAACCCATCACCCAATACAGAATCCTATAAGCAGAAGTTGGTGCACAGATATTCTTCTCCCAGGTTCATATCAGCTTATGGAGGGTGGTGGTGTTTCTGCAAGCCTGAACTTCCAGTGGTAGTAAATAAAGTTTCCCTAAATCTATGGGGTTCACAGTCAAAATTATTCAAACTAGACTGAATTTTGAAAGCAAGTATGAATGGATCATGAATATGTCTCCCTCCTACCCCTGCTCCCACCTTCATTTCTGTGAAATGTATTCTGTATTATTAGGGCTTGGGTATTACCATGAGTAAAAGACCTAAAAATTATAGTAGTAGTCTGGATAAGAGGTTTATTTCCATCCTGTCCTGACTTGGGGACATCTAATATCTGGCCTTCTCATCCTCATTAGGCTTCACCTTGTGTAGAACCCATTTTCAATCATTAATTCATTAGCAGGAAGTTAGGTACTAAAAAAGTTGTTCTTCTGCTCTTAAAGATCCAAAGTTTTCTAGTAATGAATCAGGTAAAAATCACATTCTGTATTTTCTCAGAAAAAAATGTTGGGTTCTGATGAAGTGTTTTAAAATAGCATAATCTAGGAAAATCTGTCTTGTTTAAAAATCTGTAGTATGTTTGGAAGGGAGCTGGGTGATGGTGGACATCCATGTTATAAAAATCTTCCTTGATCACAAAGGTGGGTTGTAAGCTGAAAAACTTTTTCATGAAAAGGGCAGGTTAGAACATGGAATATAGCTGCCAGGAAAATACATTTTTGGAAAATTACCAACATAGAAAATAGTAACTATTTAAAGTTAACTTATATTTATTGTGTACACACAATATCAGACCTAATGTATTATGTGACACCCCTGTTATGTGTACATATTTCCACTTTATGGATAAGAATAAAAAAATCATACCTTGCACAAAATTATACAGAAACTGTACGCATCCTAATGAGAGGTTTATGAACATTTTTCCCTTAGTTCCCTTAGTTGAACAGAAAAGCATGCTAATCCATGTTCCCAGTAGCTATTTGCTCTATGAGACCATAGCTGATCACCACTACCTGAACCAAAAACAGAAGAACCAAAAGGCAAGTGGGGCTCTGAAGTTAAATTTGCAAACTCCAGTTCAATAGTTTTCCAAAGATGGGGGAAATCAGCAGAAGCTGCGAGTGATGAGGATCTCGATTTAGAAAGGAGTTAGCCATCATAATTGAATTTTAAAATGGCCATTGCAGGGCGCCTGGGTGGCTCAATCAGTTGAGCGTCAGGCTTTTAATTTTGGCTCATGTCGTGGTCTCAGGGTCATGAGATCAAGCCCCAAAATAAGCATGTGATATTGATTTCCAGTGTGGAACATGAGGACACCACCAATTGGGAATCAATTCAGTTATTAAAGAAGGTATTGATCATCCTGCAAAATAATGCCAATATTCTATATGCCCATCAATAGTGGACCATTGAAATAAACTGTGGTATTTCCAAATAAAAGAAAGAGAATAGATATAATATACTGATATTGAATATCCTTGAAGATATATTATTAAATGAAAAAACAAGATGAAGGAGAGCGAATCATTTGCTACTATTTGCATTGAAGAGGAGGAAGAAGAATGTCTACCTGTATTTTCTGTATATACTTTAAATATTCATCTGGGAAAAAAATACAGTGATTGCACCTAAAGGAATGAACTGGGTGGCCAATGGACATGGGTAGGAGTGCAAATTTTAATTGTATACACTTCGCTATGCTTTGGAGTTTGAACCATGGGGATGTATTACATATTCAAATTTTTACATTAAATAAAAAAAGAAAGTATTGATTATCTACAGTGTACCAAATCTTGTCCTAGAACTTGCTGGTCTGTTTGAATATTCTCCTATCTCCATTCTCTCAATTTCTATATCACTTTTGTCTGTATCATTTATTTGAATATTAATCATATTTTGCCTCATATCTTTTCTTTTAATTGTCTGGAAATGGTTTAGGGGACTTAAACTGTTTATAATTTAATATCTTAAATACTTACATCTTACCTATTAAATTAGTTTATTAGTTCCTACAGATAGACATCATTTTACTATTCAAAATTTTGTCCTTTGTTTTAGGTCAGTTTTAAATTTCACTAAGAATACACTAATTCTTTCCCCTTGTAAAACAAAATGGTATATTAGCATCAAGGTTAGAATTCCCACTGCTTCACTCACCTTCGCTGTGAGTGAAATGCAGTAATTATTATCCACTTAGGATGTCCTTCTACATCTATTTCTGTGCTTCTGCCTCCACATATATGTAATCTAGCAAATATACAGCACAGTGTGGGTGTGGTTTTTTAACCTACATGTCATAATCTATGTCTTGTCCTGCATTATTTTTTTACTCAGTAACATCTCTCCATGTTTGTACACATATGTCAAGCTCAATTTTTTAAAAGTCTGCACAGTAGCAAGGTGCCTAGGTATGTGGTATATTAGCCCAGTTGGTTAAGTATCTGACTCCTGATTTCAGCTCAAGTCGTGATCTTGGGGTTGTGGGATTGACTCACTGCGGAGTCTGCTTGAGATTCTCTCTCTCCCTCTCCCTTACTCCTCCTCCCCCCAACTCACATGCACTCTCTCTTTAAGTAAATAAATAAAATCTTTTAAAAAAATAAGTCTATACAGGATCTCATAGTTTGGATGAACTATATTTTCACCCATTTCTTATTTATGGACATGTGGAATTTTTTCTCAATTATTTTGGTCTTGAATAATGTTGCAGTAAACATCCTTCTGCAGGCCTCATTGTGTCCAAGGGCATACCTCTCTCTGTATTCTGCAGTATCTAGTCTACTGTTATCAACAAAGTACATATTCAATATGCATTTGCTGATTTTGTGACACTTCTCTGATATATTGATCTGCACTTAGGTACAAACAAGTAGCCAATAGTTGTGTAAAATGATTGTATATTTTCACTTTAGTATGATATGGCATTTTATGAGGTATTAGTATGCTAGTGAATCCTAGTTATATACTAATATTTCTCCTAAGAAAACAGAGAGGATTTTGGATCAGGTAGGTTGCATGTTGAATATTAGCCATAATACTACTGGTAGAACAGATTATGCTTTGTTGACATTATTCCTACTAAATGGTACCATTGCTTTGAAAAGTTCCTCATGGCTTTTCAACAGAACACATTCAACCAGACTCAGAAATGTTCTCCTGAGTCCCCAGTTCCCTAACTTCTCGCTTTCCCATTTCAAAGTCTAATCAAGAAAGTATAGTCCTTTACAAATGTTAACTATTCCCAACAAACAGTCCTGTATTAGCAAAGAAGGCCTTTTTACCCAGATCTGAGAAATCTTGTTTCCTTCTAGGAGAACGGAAAATGCTGGAACACCATATATAGGCAATTGAGACGAAGACTCAGGTCACGCAAGGGAGTGGAGAGTGAAGGGCTCAGGCAGGGAAGAGCGGACAGCAGTGGGTTGGAGAAGGAGAACATGAGTGGAGCAGACTTGTCTGTAATGGATAGCCCCAACGAACCACCTAGTAGCTCACTTCTCTAGGGAATTTAACTGTGCCCATGGGATTACAAAGCAAGGGTAGAGGCTGACACTCCAACAAAAAGGTTAATAATAGGGAGCTCTCTGTATAATTTACCCTAACTGATTGTTCTAGGAACCCAAGCAGAGCAGGGCTCTGCTCTGTTCAGACTCTGTGCATTTCTGCTTAGGACTGTGCAGTATAATCCTGACATCCATGTTTGAGGGGGCACCATCTCTGGTCTTGGAGAGTGGCAGCAATTGTGCAACATGGGGACAGAGAAGTAACATTTTTGCAGATAATTCTTATTTCAAACCTAGCAGCTGCTTGGGAGCACAAGGTCTTATATATAGACCTAGGGCCCTTGAGAGAGGTCTCAAGAAATGGCGTCATGTCTACCCAAGAGAAATGAAAGACAGGTTCACACAAAAACTAGATCACGAATGTTCATAGCGTAGTAGTCAAAAAGTGAGAACAGCCCAAATGTCCATCAACTGATGAATAAAGTCTTATACCCATACAATGAAATGTTATTTGTCAATAAAAAGGAATGAAGTACTGAGATGCTACAGCATAGATGAACCTCAAAAACATGAGGCTAGAAGAAAGAAGCCAATTGCAGAGGACCACATATTGCATGAGCACATTTATATGAAATGTTCAGAATAGGCAAATCTATAGAGACAGAAGTAGATTCATGGTTGTCTAGGGCTGAAGAGATGCGAAAGCTGGAAATGACACTTAAGGTGTGCAGGACTTCTTTAGGGGCTAATGAGACTATTCTAGAACTGATGGTGGTGATGGCTGCACAACAAGCCAATAAATTATACACTTCAAGTGAGTGAATTGTATGGTATATAAATTGCATTTCAATAAAGCTGTTAAAAGGGGCACCTGGGTGGCTCTGTCAGTTAAGCATCTGCCTTCAGCTCAGGTCATGATCTCAGGGTCCTGGGATGGAGCTCCATGTCTGGCTCCCTGCTCAGTGGGGAGTCAGCTTCTCCCTCTGCCTGACATTCACCCTGCTCATGCTCTCTCTCTCTCTCTCTTTCAAATAAATAAATAAAATCTTTTTTAAAAATAAAGTACAGATTAACTTACTTCAAATCCACCATGTCCTCTGTCATCCCAGCCTAATTCTTGGGTCCTGACCCCTGCAGGGGCTGCTTTGCAACATTAGGTGCACAGTGGATCCTAATGCAGAGTAGATTATGACCTGTGTTGTGTGGTAATGTGGATAGCTGCAGTGGCCGGCCATCTCTGTCTGAGGTCAGCCTGTTTCTGGCAGACTGAAGGTAGCCCTCTCTGCTCACAGGTAGTATCATGAATATTTCCACCCCACCACCCCCATTTTGCTATGAATACAATTGTATGTATACATACATGTGTATATAATCTTTGCGTTCCTTCCTCTCTTACTCCCTTATCATGTAACAGAAGACGTATTGATTTTATATCATAGTAGTTAATTATTGTTAATTTTACATGATAGTATTTAAGTTACCGGATAGCAAGAAGAGTAATCAGCACTCACGAACTTTAACACCTCTTCTCAGGAAGGGGTTAGTCTGTTTCTGATTGTACACAGGATAAATGTACCATGTTAGACACAATTAGGACCTTGTTATTGACTTTATTTAGAGATTAAGTATGGTTTAATGTGACACAGGTGGGTGCCAAACTGACAGGGGTGGATTTGTGATGGTTACTTTTGTTTGTCCACTTGGCTAGGGATCCCAAGATTAAGTATTATTTCTGGATAGGTCTGTACATGTGTTTCCTAATGAGATTAGCATTTGAATCTATGGACTCAGTAGATTGTCCTCCCCAGTGTAGGTAGACATCATCCAATCCACTAGGGCCTGAATAGAACAAAAGGCAGAGGAAGGAGAAATTTGCCCCATTTTTCCTGCCTCACTGCTTGACCTGGGACATCTCATCTCATCTTCTGCCTTCACACAAATTTATACCATTGGTTCCCCTGGTTCTCAGGCCTTCAGACTCAGATTAAATTACACCACCAGCTTTCCCTGGGTTCCAGCTTGTAGTTGACAGATCATGGGACTTCTCAGCCTCCATTATCAAATCAATCAATTCCTCATAATAAATTCCCACATAAATCAATATAGATATAGTTAGATAAGTGTACATGTAGTTCCTACTGGCTCTGTATCTCTGAAGAACTCTGATTAGCACAGGTAAGTGGTGTCAGAGCTTAGAGAGACCCACCATCTAGCTTTGCAGATAAGAAAGATGCTACCTAGAGAAGCACAGGGATTTGTCCATGGGCACAAATCTGCTCAAAGGCAGAACTCATTCACATATTCCAGCAGTGTGCTGGGCCCTAGGGATATAGTGATGGGTCAGCCTGCATATAGACCCTACCCCATACAGTTTACAAGACTGTGACTGGGAATTCAGACTCCTAATTTGGAATATCTTTTTCTTGAACCCAAATGTCTACTGCCAGAATGTCCCCAAGTCCTCCAACATGTGCATTCAATTGCAAATAAACTGGTTCACACTCCTCGCCCTCATTCAGGATCTCCTTCAATTTCTCAGAGTATTGATTTGCCAGCACCTATATCAGAATCATCAAAGGTACTTGTCCAACAGACATTTCACCAAATGGCTAACAGACACATGAAGAAATGCTCAACATCACTCGGCATCAGGAAAATACAAATCAAAACCACACTGAGATACCACCTCACACTGGTCAGAATGGCTAAATTAACTCAGGAAATAACAGATGTTGGCAGGGATGCAGAGAAAGGGAACCCTCTTACACTGTTGGTGGGAATACAAGCTGGTACAGTCACTCTAGAAAAGAGTATAGAGGTTCCTCAGAAAGTTAAAAACAGAACTAACCTAAGACCCAGCAATTGCACTACTAGGTATTTATCCAAAGGATACAAATATAGTGATTAGAAGGGGCACATGCACCCCAATGTTTATAGCAGCAATGTCCACAATAGGCAAACTATGGAAAGAGCCCAGATGTCCATTGACAGATGAATGGATAAAGAAGATGTGGTATATATATTTATAAAATGGACTATTATGGAATATTACTTAGCCATCAAAAAGAAGGAAATCTTGCCATTTGCAACAACATGGATGGAACTAGAGGGTATTATGCTAAGCGAAATGAGTCACTCAGAGAAAGACAAATACCATTCACTCATGTGTAGAATTTAAGAAACAAAACAGATAAACATAGGGGAAGGGAAGAAAAAATAAAATAAGATAAAAACAGAGAGGGAGGCAAACCATGAGAGACTTTTAACTCTAGGAAACAAACTGAGAGTTGCTGGAGGGGAGGTGGGTGGGGGGTGGGGTAGTTGGGTAATGGGCATTAAGGAGGGCACATGATGTGATGAGCACTGGGTGTTATATGCAACTGATGAATCTCTAAATTCTACCCCTGAAACTAATAATGCACTATATGTTAACTAAATTGAATTTAAATAAAAATTTTTTTAAAGAATCATCAAAAGTACTTTCCAAAATACAGATTCCTGACCCCATCCCCTGAATCAGAATTTCCGGAGCAGCATCTTAGAGGTTGCATTATTGACACAAACACCAAGTGATTTTCATATACCTAAAAGTCTGAATACCTCTAAGGATTCCAGGAGGCTTTAAGTGTGGGGTAGAAGGTTATATTTTCCAACTCTGCTTGCCTTCCCACCGATTTTTGCCTGATAATCGTTGCTCTTGACTCATTTCTCTAAGTCTATATAACCAGAGGATGGAAAACCACCCTCTTTTTCATTCCAACCCAAGCATTATTTGCACAGACTATTGTGTATTTACTTCTTTTTTTTAAGATTTTATATATTTATTTGAGAGAGAGAGCATAAGAGAGAGAGCACGAGCAGTGGGGAGGGCAGAGGCAGAGAGAGAAGCAGACTCCCTGCTGAGCAGGGAGCCCAATGTGGGACTCGATCCCAGGACATGACCGAGCTGAAGACAGATGTTTAACTGACTCAGCCACCCAGGTGCCCATGTATTTACTTCTTATAAAGACCTAGGAATAGTGAAGATGGAGCAGGGCAGTTAAGCATGGTATAGGGAACAAGAAGAAACTTAACTCACAACATCAAACATCTTTCATTAATTGGCTATAACCACTAGGGGTAGAGTAGATCATTGTTTACCTACTATTTACTTCCTCCCCTCTCCCTTGCCCACCTCCAGTGGAGGGTTATCGCCTACATGCAACTTTAGATTTGGCCAAGAGACTTTCTCTGGACAATACAATGTTATTATACATATCCAAATAGCTCTTAATATCACCAGTGGAAAAGAAATCTGTTTGGAAAATAAGGAACTTGGGTTTTAATTCTAACTCTGTTACTAAAACCAGATTTTGACCTTGAGGGTATGGGTTGAACCACATGACACAGCTAAGGTCCCTTCCAGTTCTGATGTATGAACCTATGTAATGTAATGCACATGACATCATAGGGGAGAACTTCCCACTGGAAGAGAGAATAGCATCATCACCAGAACACGAGGCCTGACCTGGATGTAGTATGAAGGACAACACAGATAAACTTTGATCTGCCACCAGGTGATCTTGGCTCTTAAATTCTTTCATAAGGAGCCCCATGTTCCCCTACAACTTGATCAAAGAGTGCTCTCTGAGCCGCAGTACAGAACAGCTCTTCCCTCAGCTCAGAGGCAAACTCAGGGCCAATATTTGGGACAGCACCTCTTTCCTCAGCTTGGTGGCAACATCTCCAACTCCCAGGTGTCCTGGATCCCAGCCTCCTTCCCTCACCTTCTATCAGTACTCTGCTCTAGCACCTTCATTCAGTCTGCGGCATCAGTGGATTGGAGACTTGTCAGAATCCTCTAGGGATCTTTTCAGAAACACCCTGTCCCAGGTCCCTAATCTACTGCACCAGAATCTTCAAGGATGAGCCCCAGGAATGCGAGTTTTGAAAAGCCTCCTAAGCTATTCTGATGGTTGGCAAGGTTTAAGGACTAAGTTCCCTCCCAGAGCAGAAACCCCAGCCCAGCATGTGCCTGTGACAACTCATTTGGCCAGTCCATTCCACTTCTGGACAATGTCAAGGTCAGAAAGATCTTCCTAAAACTGAGATTACCTGGCACTTCTACCTGCCCCTATGAATTCCTTTCTGTGAAGCTATATAGAGAAAGCCTAACTCTGCTTCCAGAGAAAGTCTTCAGATACGAGAAGATAATTGTTATGCTCTTACTCTCTTGCAATGAGATTTCCAGATCTTGGTCATAGCTGTACTTGTCCTCTGGATATGCCCAGTTGACCAGTGTCCCCCTTAGAATGTTGTACCCAACAAAAATATTCTTCTGACAAATGTAAAAATGTAAGAGTTGACTTTCAAGTATTACCCTTCCTGGGGATACTTACTTTGTATCATAGCTAGAGGTAGAGATTTGGGAATTCTCCAGCAAAGAAGGAAATCCAGAGTATGAGTTTGACCTTGTCAGTGCTCCTCCAAATCCTACAGTCTTCGCTGGTAATAATCTGCTGGTGCCAAGATATGCTTTAGGGTAATTATTCCCTATCTTAGGGGCCTGCCTCAGCTCTTCTCTGTTTTCATTACACAAAATAAAAAGAGGCAACTCCGTAGAGGATCTTCATGCTGCCTCCAGAATACCTAGAGAGACATACATCTCAGTAATTCACAAATCGTAAGAGATGGGGGAGCCTGCCAAGATATACTCGTTCCTAAACAGAGAAGCAGGAGGAAAACAGCAAGATCCTGGGGTCATGAAAGGCATGACTTCAGTCCTAAAAGCCTTACCTTCTATCCCTTCAAAGCAGATATCATGTCCCCAATTCAATGGCCTAAGGCAGCTTCATGCTTATTGTAATGCCCAAACACCCTCTTAAAGAGAGGCCACCAATCACTCTGGGATTGGTAAAGCTGTTTGACAATGTCTTCCAACCAAGAAGCAAGATATTTGTGGCAGTAAATTAAGAACAACCAGCCTGACCCTTATAATACAGATGCGAAATGCAATGATGTTTTCCCCTGATCAGGGCTGCCCCAGAGTAAGGTGGCTCAGATGACTTTGTCCTCCAACTCCGATGAATGGAGCACTTTCCTAGGGAGCAGGGGAAGGATTCACAATAGGCTAAGAAGCCACAACGAAACCAGGTGGAACATTCTATGGTTTATAAGGAGGAAGTGGGAGGCTGGCCAGGTTAGTTGGCAGGGTTGGTTCTTATGGACATGAAGTCAGTTAGCAGTGTCACCTTGAGAACACCTATGTGCCTGGGCTTACACCACGAAGCCGATATAGTCTCACCACACCTTTGACTTTGAACCATATCTGCTAGTGACTAATTTCCCAGCCACTCTTGCATCTCCCAACACAACATAATGTGCCTTTCCATCAAGACTCAACAAAGTCATTTCTTTAATTGAGAGTACTATGTCTAATCAAAACCTATTCACTTTCCACAATTTATCATCCTTGTGCCCCCTTTCCCAATGACCCAGCCAAGAGGGAGAGGGAAAGTAGCGTGCAGTGCCTGAGGGTATGGATTTTAGAGTCAAAGAAAACCAAAATCCTTGGGCAAATTCTTGAACTACTCAAGCCGCACTCTCCTCATTTGTATTTACAGCTCTTGTTAGGACTTTTAAATGACTTAGCACATCATAAGCAGTAAATAAATATTAACTAACTCACTGGCCCATGTGCTCACACACGTGTCTGCACATACTTATATTCCTACACAGCCTGATGATGCAGAGAGCTCGCTGAAATAAAAAATCAAGGGATCTGCAAACTGGAACAATTCCTACCCCATCTGTGGGCCATGGTGTCCTCTTTTGCACACTGAAATGTTGTACCAGGTCATCTCTAAGAACCTGTCCAAGATGTAGAGCCCAATAGTCTGAGTCGACTTCAAGGTTCATCTTTCTCTGAACTGGCATGGAATGTGTTCCACGACACAGCACTGAGTGAAGAGGACAAGATGCAGAGCTACGCTCATGTCATCTCCCACCCATGCTGTGTGGTCATTGACTATCTCTGCAAGATAGATAAGGAACTGGCAGCAGTAGTTCCCTCTAGAGAGGGGATACAGAAGGCAGGAAGGACACTTAACTCTGCTCTGTATACCCTTTGTTGTCTTGGGCCATATGCCTTCTTTACCTATTTTTTTAATAATTTAAAATCTAGAAAAGAGGCCCAATTACAAGTGGATACAAAATCGCTATTTTTTATTATAGTGTATTTCCACCAACCTGTAGCTTGCTATTATAATAATTTCATATTTATTATCATATTAAAAAATTAAATGATACAGGCTGCAGTTCTATGGAATCTTAAGACGAAATTTTTCCACCTTAATGATTAGTCCTTAAAACCATCCAATTCTCCTTGTAGGTTGGTTGAAGTTATGGGCTCTTGATGAGATCCTTCTCACCACCATACCTTCCAGGGAATGCCATGGGTCAAATGTGGGGAGAGTAACTTAATTACGGACCAGGGACTTTACATACACTATCTCACTTAATCCTCATGGCAGTTCTCTGTGCTGTAATTTCTCCACCACACAGAAGAAGCAAAGAAAGCTCACAGAGAAGAGATAACCTGCCTGGAAGAGCTGAGTTTTAAACCCAGGTTTAACTTGACTCAGTGCCCATATGCATTCCAATTTGCCAGGCTGCCTCCTGGAAGCAATGTAGGAATCGGGTTCACATTAAGAACACCGGTCATTTACCTGAGTAGGGAAAGGAGGGGAAACGTCATATAAAGGATGGACTAGATCTGACGTTGCTACGAACCTTGTCTGTTTCCTGGTATAGGCTTTTCAGCATCAGGATAAACTTCTTAAAACCCATCCTCTGGTTCATGCCTCTGATGTCCCCTGGACAATTTATATCTATTCTACCTAAAGTAGATTTTTTAAAGAGTCTCTTTCCAGAGGAATAATGCTACATATGGAGCCCAAGCTGAAGAGAATGGCCAGAGCCACCACAACTATGATGGTTCTAGAGGGTCTTGCTGCCACGTGACAAGCATGTGGCCCAGTCGGGATTTAAACTCAGGCCTTTTGACTACCAAGTCCTTATGGCCTATTTCATCTACTCCCCTTCTCTTACAGATGGAAAAAGATCTGAGGTCCAGAGAAGCAAAAAGACAGAGAGAGGAAGAACTGGGTCAGAACTGAGCTCTCCCACCTCTCCATCCTATATCCTTCCTCCTACACCAAGATGTTGCCTTGAAAATGTGCCATTTTCCATATCTGGGAGATGGCATAAGATACTGGTTCCAATGATCTGGTGTTCTTCTTTACTCAGTCACTTCCCAGATGTATGGTGTCTGGCTAGGTGCTTCACTTCTCTAAGCCTATATCCTTACATGGAAAGTGAAGGGAAAATTTTTACTTACTTTACAAGTTAAACTTTGTGTGGATTAAGTGAAATGATGCATGCAAAATGTCAGACAAAAACCAAAGAAAACAATAAATGTTAGCTATCTTTACAGTTGCTATTGTCTAACTTAGAGTTGGAAAAAGATTTTGCAAAAAAACATGAAGCATATAGATGCTTCTCCTGAAGTAGGTTCTGAGCTTTTGGAGTGTAGAGACTATGTCTTACTCATCTATGAAATTAATGTGGGAGAAGGATTTATTATATTCTAAGAGCCCTCTACTTCCAAGATTCCAGTGAGGGGTTTCATAGGAGAGCTTGCCATGGTTTATACCATGTGACTCCCCACAGAGACTAGGTGCAGGCATCTTACCTGTAAGGCTTGGCTGAAAGAAGACAGCAGGAATTAGCTGAATTCATCAGCTCCCATTCTTAGGGTTGAATGAAAGGCTTACAGTATGAGGCGACAACAGATGGTGAAGAAAAAAGCCAAAAGATGCACATGGAGATATGAGTAAAGAGAAACCATGACAGGGAGGCACCTGGGTGGCTCAGTTGGTTAAGCGTTGACTCTTGATTTTGGCTTAGGTCATGAGATAGAGCCCCACATCCGGCTCTATACTCAGTGGGGCGTCTGCTTCTCTCCCTCTTCCTCTCCTTCTATCCCTCTCCCACCCCCCCCCCCACTTTAAAGCACACATGCTCGCTCGCTCTCTCTAGTAAATAAATAAATCTTAAAAAGGGAGAGAGAAGCCATGATGGGAAGGAAAATAGAGAAAATACAGTGAGAACCAGAGAAAAAGCAGATGCGAACAACAGACACTTCATCAGAACAGAAGAGCCCTCCCTTATCAGGAGGAATTACACTCAGCTGTTCGTAACAAAGAGCCAGTGACAATAGCTGATGCTCATAAAGAGTTATCATCTCCCATAAAAGATGATCGAACAGAAGAAAGCAATTCAGAGCTGGCATAGCAGACCCTCATGCGAACAGGCATCCTGGCTCCTTTGATTTCTCTGCTCCAACCTCCTTTGAACATGGCTGCCACCCTTAAGGTCAAAAGATGCTACTAGAATTTCAAATTCCAGGAATAAAGAGGGCAAAGAGAAAAAATCCAAAGGGGCTCTTCCCTGTTGTTGTAGTCCCCTGGGTAGAGATTTCCTGAAGTCACCCAAGGCTGTGCACCTGAATCTTGAGGGGCACACCAAGATGCAAATGAGGCTGGAAAATGCTGCCTTTTAGCTGGGCATGTCACCAGTCCGAATAAAACCAGGGCTCTGTTATTAAAGAAGAGAGTGGATATTGAACAACAGCAGTTTCTGGTACTCTCCATCGGTCATGCCTTTATCCACCAAGGGAATAACAAGGAAGTAAATGCTCCACCAGGCTGAACCACCTTCCAGTGCCCAAACCATGATCCAGTCTTTGTGAGACTTGCTAAGTATCAAGATTCCCATCTTCCTTATTTCTTTATCTCTCCTTAAAATAAACTGTTATTTTTAAAAATAAGTAGGCCTTTGGAGTTTTGAGGATTTTTTTTTTCTGCTTAAAAGAACCTAGATAACACATGAACCCAGCATCTGGCATATATCTGGCATGCAGAAAATGCTCAGTAAATGTTCACTACACTGAACTAAATTCCATGAACAAGCATACAATGACAGAGCTCTATCATTTACCCACATGCTGTCTGCCCATTCTGAGGCCTCAGATGTATTATCTCAGAAGACAGTGCTGGGCTTTTTGTGTTTATTTCTCACTGGGATTTTGCCCGCATTTTATGCATAGTCATTACTAGCAAGCATTTGGCTGATTTCTGGCTTCTGGATCACAAGTTAGTGTGTACATTGAATGAGGGTCCTTTGTTGATTTTAGGGCAGTCACTGAGCTTGAGTTTTTTAGCAAATTGGAGCAACTGAGGCCAAACCCACTATTTTCCTACAGGGAACTCCTGAGTCTACAAGTTCCATTTTAAAAGCTCTGATTGAGGGATGCCTGGCGGCTCAGTCAGTTAAGCATCTGCCTTCGGCTCAGGTCATGATCGCAGAGTCCTGGGATCCTTGCTCAGCAGGGAGCCTGCCTCTCCCTCTGCCTGCTTGTGCTCTCTCTCTCTCTCTGACCATGAATGAATAAAATCTTTTAAAAAATTAAAAGTAAAAAAAATAAAGAATAAAAAGCTCTGACCAAAATAAAAAATGGAGAATATAACAGAGCTGAGTCACATTCAAACAAACCATGCCTGAAATGAAAGGAAATAACCATGGACTCTCCAAGCAGGGGATAGAGGAAGCGGGGAAACAGAAGGGCTTGCATTCACAAAAATACAGTGGAAAGAGAATTAGTGAATGTAATCTAAATTAATCTCAAGATCACCAATTTTTTGAAAGGCCAGATCTTAGTTGTCTCATCTCTCAGAGCTCAATATTACCCAGCCAACTGTAGGGGCTCAGTAAATGTTTGCTGAATTAAATAAAACGGTACTCAAGTTTAAAGAATCAGATTTATGGATCTATCCATACAATAGCAAGTAGAACTGAACTTCTACTTTACCATGCTTGAACAGACTCAGACTTTATCTAAATCAATAATCTCAAACCCCTTTTGGTTTTTTTAACCATACTGAACATAATTTTCCATCAAAATTCACCAGCTATTAAAGTAGCTAAAACAGGGAAGACACTTTTGAAATTCATTATTTGTTATCATATAGACAATAATCTTAATCCAATTAATCCTGAGAATTTATATATAAATTTAATTTCATTCAAAGCAAACCAATTGCTTATATTTGTAACAAGACTTTCCATGTCACAAAACCTCAAAAAACACTCAATAAATGTTTTTTGGAATGAAAAAAAAAAGACTCAAACATATCAAAAGGGAAAAAATCAACTAGGTTAGGGCATTTACCCAATCTAATCTTTTTTGAAAATTTCATTACTCAAATTGGGATTATACAGAATAAAGGTGCAATGTTCTTATTCACAATGATGTCTGATTTAAGATATTCAGTGAGTTGTTTCTTTATGTCATCTTTTAAATTAAAAGAACAAATTGGTGGTGGGATATTCTTAAGAGTTTGGCTGGGAGAGAAAAAATACTTCATCTAATCCTTCCCACAGGTAGTCTGTCATAAAATCTGGAATTATTGGAGTTGAAAAATACTCTCCTCATTCAGTAAACACTTCTTGACTCAATTGTGTGGTAGGATGTGGGACACAAAGATAAATGAAGCAGAGTCTCTGCTAGCTAATTCAGTGTCAGGCTCAATGCAAGGTTTCTTCCTGTGTCCCACATGAAGGCCTCCAAGGGCATTCAACACAAGGCAGATCAGTTCATTCATGGACAACTCAAACTAAAAGATGGTCTCCCTTTTATTGAGCTATATTTCACTCCCTGTAACATACTCTTAGCTCTGCTTGCTTCTTCTAGAGACTCCCAGTGGACCTTAATTAATGAATACATTAATATGAAGACACAAATCAAGTGTTTTTCCTTAAGACATCTCTTCTCCAGGTCATCATCCCCAATGTCCTTACTGTCTATAATTAGACAAGATGTGAAGGTCTTTTGCCATCCTCATCCTTGGTTCCACTCCTTCTATGGAACCAAGTCCATTGATGTCCCTATTAAAAATATAATGCTCAGAGGCTCCTGGGTGGCTCAGTCAGTTGAGCGTCTGACTTCAGCTCAGGTCATGATCTTAGGTTCCTGGGATGGAGCCCTGTGTTGGGCTCCATGCTTAGTGGGGAGTTTGCTTCTCCCTCTCCTGCTGCCCCTTTCCCCCTGCTTATGCTCACTCGCTCTCTCTCAAAAAAAAAGAAAAATTAAAAATATGTAATGCCCAGAACTAGACATAAATACCCAGATGTGATCTGACCAAAGGCAGTGGAGGAGTGGAGAGGAATCACAATAGTTAGCATTCCCCTTGATCTGGAGACTCTATTAATGGAATCCAAGTTTTCATTAGTAATTTCTTAAGCCATGACTCATTCTTGGTTCCTTTTGAGCTTTGTGATCCCCTATGACTCCCAAATCATTTTCACATAAACTAATGTCAAGTCAAATCTCCCTCGACATATAGTTTCATAATTGGATGACAGTTGTTTTCAAACGTCAAATATAAGATTTTCCATCCGATGTATAGTCCCGGTATAAGTCCAATTCTGCCATCAACACAGAAGTCAGACCTCACAACTTAAATGTTTTCTACATGTTGATAATACACCTTTTATGTTTTCATTTGCTAATGAGGATCCAAAACAAGAGGACCCATGGGTCATAAGACTAAAAGTTTTCCTCAAAATTGGCATTGATTTGTTACTCAAAGCCTTTTGAAAGTAGCTATTCAAACAGCTACAAATTCATTTGACTTCACTGTTTTCCATCCACGATTCCCTACCATGAAAGATTTTGTTAAATGCCTTGCTAAAATGAGATACATTTGGTCTACAGCATTCCCTTGATACCTCTCTAGCAACCCTATCAAAAAAGGAAATGCTATTAGTTCAGTTTGAAAACTTCACAACATCTCAGATACCTTCCTATAACTTTTTATGATGATGCTCCATGAAAGCAATGTGGTGGTGGCTGATAGGAGAAACCCTTTGGATCATGCTACATAACAATATAAAATAATGTTTTCATTAGTGAAATGATACTTCAGTGCTTACCAGCATGTTATACTTACTGCTCTAGGTCTCATCTGGGGTAAATTAAGTCATTTCTCCTGTTTTCTTTTTTTTTTTAATTTTTTTATTGTTATGTTAATTCCCATACATTACATCATTCGTTTTAGATGTAGTGTTCCATGATTCATTGTGCATAACGCCCAGTGCTCCATGCAGAACGTACCCTCCTCAATACCCATCACCAGGCTAACCCATCCTCCCACCCCCCTCCCCTCTAGAACCCTCAGTTTGTTTTTCAGAGTCCATCATCTCTCATGGTTCGTCTACCCCTCCAATTTCCCCCCCTTCATTCTTCCCCTCCCGCTACCTTCTTCTTCTTCTTTTTTTTTTTTCTTAACATATATTACATTATTTGTTTCAGAGGTACAGATCTGAGATTCAACAGTCTTGCACAATTCACAGCGCTTACCAGAGCACATACCCTCCCCAGTGTCTATCACCCAGTCAGCCCATCCATCCCACCCCACCCCCCACTCCAGCAACCCTCAGTTTGTTTCCTGAGATTAAGAATTCCTCATATCAGTGAGGTCATATGATACATGTCTTTCTCTGTTTGACTTATTTCGCTCAGCATAACACCCTCCAGTTCCATCCACGTCGTTGCAAATGGCAAGATCTCATTCCTTTTGATGGCTGCATAATATTCCATTGTATATATACCACATCTTCTTTATCCATTCATCTGTTGATGGACATCTTGGCTCTTTCCACAGTTTGGCTATTGTGGACATTGCTGCTATAAACATCGGGGTGCATGTACCCTTTCGGATCCCTACTTTTGTATCTTTGGGGTAAATAACTAGTAGTGCAATGGCTGGATCATATGGTAGCTCTATTTTCAACTTTTTGAGGAACCTCCATACAGTTTTCCAGAGTGGCTGCACCAGCTTGCATTCCCACCAACAGTGTAGGAGGGTTCCCCTTTCTCCGCATCCCTGCCAACATCTGTCATTTGTTGACTTGTTAATTTTAGCCATTCTGACTGGTGTGAGGTGGTATCTCATTGAGGTTTTGATTTGGATTTCCCTGATACCGAGCAATATTGAGCTCTTTTTCATGTGCCTATTGGCCATTTGGATGTCTTCTTTGGAAAAATGTCTGTTCATGTCTTCTGCCCATTTCTTGATTGGATTCTTTGTTCTTTGAGTGTTGAGTTTGATAAGTTCTTTATAAATTTTGGATACTAGCCCTTTATCTGATATGTCATTTGCAAATATCTTCTCCCATTCTGTCGGTTTTGTTTTGGTTTTGTTGACTGTTTCCTTTGCTTTGGAAAAGCTTTTTATCTTGATGAAGTCCCAGTAGTTCATTTTTGCCCTTGCTTCCCTTGCCTTTGGCGATGTTTCTAGGAAGAAGTTGCTGCGGCGAGGTCGAAGAGGTTGCTGCCTGTGTTCTCCTTTAGGATTTTGATGGACTCCTGTCTCACATTGAGGTCTTTCAAACATTTCGAGTCTATTTTTGTCTGTGGTGTAAGGAAATGGTCCAGTTTCATTCTTCTGCATGTGGCTGTCCAATTTTCCCAACACCATTTGTTGAAGAGACTGTCTTTGTTCCATTGGACATTCTTTCCTGCTTTGTCAAAGATGAGTTGACCATAGAGTTGAGGGTCCATTTCTGGGCTCTCTATTCTGTTCCATTGATCTATGTGTCTCTTTTTGTGCCAGTACCATGCTGTCTTGATGATGACAGCTTTGTAATAGAGCTGGAAGTCCAGAATTGTGATGCCACCGGCTTTGCTTTTCTTTTTCAACATTCCTCTGGCTATGCGGGGTCTTTTCTGGTTCCATACAAATTTTAGGATGATTTGTTCCATTTCTTTGAAAAAAGTGGATGGTATTTTGATGGGGATGGCATTGAATGTGTAGATTGCTCTAGGTAGCATTGACATCTTCACAATATTTGTTCTTCCAATCCATGAGCATGGAACGTTTTTCCATTTCTTTGTGTCTTCCTCAATTTCTTTCATGAGTATTTCATAGTTTTCTGAATACAAATCCTTTGCCTCTTTGGTTAGATTTATTCCTAGGTATCTTATGGTTTTGGGTGCAATTGTAAATGGGACTGTCTCCTTCATTTCTCTTTCTTCTTTCTTGTTGTTGGTGTATAGGAATGCCACTGACTTCTGTGCGTTGATTTTATATCCCGCCACTTGACTGAATTCCTGTATGAGTTCTAGCAGTTTTGGGGTGGAGTCTTTGGGGTTTTCCACATAAAGTATCATATCATCTGCAAAGAGTGAGAGTTTGACTTCTTCTTTGCCGATTTGGATGCCTTTTATTTCTTTTTGTTGTCTGATTGCTGTGGCTGGAACTTCCAATACTATGTTGAATAGCAGTGCTGATAGTGGACATCCCTGCCGCGTTCCTGACCTTAGGGGGAAAGCTCTCAGTTTTTCCCCATTGAAAATGATATTCACTGTAGGTTTTTCATAGATGGCTTTTATGATATTGAGGTATGTACCCTCCATGCCTATACTCTGAAGAGTTTTGATCAGGAAAGGATGCTGTACTTTGTCAAATGCTTTTTCTGCATCTATTGAGAGGATCAGATGATTCTTGTTCTTTCTTTTGTTAATGTATTGTATCACGTTGATTGATTTGCAGATGTTGAACCAACCTTGCAGCCCAGGGATAAACCCCACTTGGTCGTGGTGAATAATCCTGTTGGATCCTATTGGCTAGTATTTTGGTGAGAATTTTTGCATCCATGTTCATCAGGGATATTGGTCTGTCATTCTCCTTTTTGATGGGGTCTTTGTCTGGTTTTGGGATCAAGGTAATGGTGGCCTCATAAAATGAGTTTGGAAGTTTTCCTTCCATTTCTATTTTTTGGAACAGTTTCAGAAGAATAGGTATTAATTCTTCTTGAAATGTTTGGTAGAATTCCCCTGGGAAGCCATCTGGCCCTGGGCTTTTGTTTGTTGGGAGATTTTTGATGACTGCTTCCATTTCCTTAGTGGTTATAGGTCTGTTCAGGTTTTCTATTTCTTCCTGGTTCAGTTTTGGTAGTTAATACACCTCTAGGAATGCATCCATTTCATCCAGGTTATCTAATTTGCTGGCATAGAGTTGCTCATAATATGTTCTTATAATTGTTTGTATTTCTTTGGTGTTGGTTGTGATCTCTCCTCTTTCATTCATTATTTTGTTGATTTGGGTCATTTCTCTTTTCTTTTTGATAAGTCTGGCCAGGGCTTTATCAATCTTGTTAATTCTTTCAAAGAACCAGCTCCTAGTTTCGTTGATCTGTTCTACTGTTCTTTTAGTTTCTATTTCATTGATTTCTGCTCTGATCTTTATTATTTCTCTTCTCCTGCTGGGTTTAGGCTTTATTTGCTGTTCTTTCTCCAGCTCCTTTAGGTGTAGGGTTAGGTTGTGTACTTGAGACCTTTCTTGTTTCTTGAGAAAGGCTTGTATTGCTATATACTTTCCTCTTAGGACTGCCTTTGCTGCATCCCAAAGATTTTGAACAGTTGTGCTTTCATTTTCATTGGTTTCCATTTTTTTTTTAATTCTTCTTTAATTTCCTGGTTGACCCATTCGTTCTTTAGTAGGATGCTCTTTAGCCTCCATGTATTTGAGTTCTTTCTGACTTTCCTCTTGTGACTGAGTTCTAGTTTCAAAGCATTGTGGCCTGAAAATAGGCAGGGAATGATCCCAATCTTTTGGTACTGGTTGAGACCTGATTTATGACCTAGGATGCGATCGATTCTGGAGAATGTCCCATGGACACTAGAGAAGAACGTGTATTCCGTTGCTTTGGGATGGAATGTTCTAAATATGTCTGTGAAGTCCATTTGGTCCAGTGTGTCATTTAAAGTCTTTATTTCCTTGTTGATCTTTTGCTTAGACGATCTGTCCATTTCAGTGAGGGGGGTGTTAGAGTCCCCCACTATTATTGTATTGTTGTCGATGTGTTTCTTTGCTTTTGTTATCAATTGCCTTATATAATTGGCTGTTCCCATGTTAGGGGCATAGATATTTACAATTGTTAGATCTTCTTGTTGGATAGACCCTTTAAGTAGGATATAGTGTCCTTCCTCATCTCTTATTACAGTCTTTGGTTTAAAATCTAATTTGTCTGATAGAAGGATTGCCACCCCAGCTTTCTTTTGGTGTCCATTAGCATGGTAAATGGTTTTCCACCCCCTCACTTTCAATCTGGGGGTGTCTTTGGGTCTAAAATGAGTCTCTTGCAGACAGCATATTGATGGGTCTTGTTTTTTAATCCAATCTGATAGCCTGTGTCTTTTGATTGGGGCATTGAGCCCATTTACATTCAGGGTAACTATTGAAAGATAGGAATTTAGTGCCATTGTATTGCCTGTAAGGTGACTGTTACTGTATATTGTCTCTGTTCCTTTCTGGTCTATGTTGCTTTTAGGCTCTCTCTTTGCTTAGAGGACCCCTTTCAAGATTTCCTGTAGGGCTGGTTTTGTGTTTGCAAATTCCTTTAGTTTTTGTTTGTCCTGGAAGCTTTTTATCTCTCCTTCTATTTTCAATGACAGCCTAGCTGGATAGAGTATTCTTGGCTGCATATTTTTCTCATTTAGTGCTCTGAATATATCCTGCCAGTCCTTTCTGGCCTGCCAGGTCTCTGTGGATAGGTCTGTTGCCAATCTAATGTTTCTACCCTTGTAGGTTACATATCTCTTCTCCCGAGCTGCTTTCAGGATTTTCTCTTTGTCTATGAGACTCGTAAGTTTTACTATTAGATGTCGGGGTGTTGACCTATTTTTATTGATTTTGAGAGGGGTTGTCTGTGCTTCCTGGATTTTCATGCCTGTTTCCTTCCCCAAATTAGGGAAGTTCTCTGCTATAATTTGCTCCAGTATACCTTCTGCCCCTCTCTCTCTCTTCTTCTTCTGGGATCCCAATTATTCTAATGTTGTTTCATCTTATGGTATCACTTATCTCTCGAATTCTGCCCTCGTGATCCATTAGTTGTTTCTCTCTCTTTTTCTCAGCTTCTTTATTTTCCATCATTTGGTCTTCTATATCACTGATTCTCTCTTCTGCCTCATTTATCCTAGCAGTTAGCGCCCCCATATTTGATTGCACCTCATTAATAGCCTTTTTGATTTCTACTTTGTTAGATTTTAGTTCTTTTACTTCTCCAGAAAGCGTTTCTCTAATAACTTCCATGTTTTTTTCAAGCCCAGCTAGTATCTTTAAAGTGATGATTCTGAACTCTAGATCTGACATCGTACTAATGTCCATATTGAGTAGGTCTCTGGCAGTCAGTACTACCTCTTGTTCTTTTTGTTGAGGTGATTTTTTCCGCCTTGTCAGTTTGTCCAGAGGAGAATAGATTAATGAGAGAACAAAATGCTAACAGGGTAACAACGTCCCCAGAAAATATACTCTAAACAAATCAGAAAAGACCTGAAGCAGTGGGAAAAGAAAGGGAAAGAGAGAAAAAAGGAAAAAGGATTTTTAAAAAAAAGATAAAGATAAAGATAAAAACAAAAACAAAAACAGAACAAAAAAAAAAAAACAGAATGTGATCAAATATGATCAGGCTGGTATATAGATCAGTGCCACACACTAGATTTTGGGTGTATTTTGGTGTGTTAGAAGAAAGTGCCTCCCAAAATTTTAAAGAAAGAAAAACTTATATATGTACAAAAATAAGGGTTGATATGATGAAGGGATGGAATATGACTGTAAAGATGGAAATTATAAAAAAATTTATAAAAGGAATTGGTAAGAAGTTGTTTGAAAAAGAGAGAAGAGGATTTAAAAAAAAAAAAGAAAAAGGAGAGAATGTGATCAGGCAGGGGAGTAGAAAAAAACCATACACTAGAGATTTAGGGTATATTTTGATCTGTTAGAAGAAACTATCTCAAAATTTTAAAGAGAGAACAACTTATATATATATGCCAAAAATACGGGTAACTACTATGAAGGGATAGAATATCACTCGAAAAATGAAAAATAAAAATTTTTTTTAAAAAAGGGATTGATAAGATGTTGGTTGAAAAAGGGAAAAAGAAAAATTCAAAAAAAAAAAAGACAGTTAAAAAAAAATTAACTTTGAAAGACTACAGAATCATGGTAAAAAAGCCATGGATTCTATGTGCAGTATTCCCCTAGCGCTGGAATTCTGACATTCTCATTGATCAGTAAACTTGGTCTTGGCTGGCTGTTCTCGCTGATCTTCTGGGGAGGGGCCTGTTGCCGTGGTTTCCAAATGTCTTTGCCGGAGGCGGAATTGCCCCGCCCTTCCCGGTTTGGGCTAAGTAATCTGCTCAGGTTTGCTCTCCGGAGCTTTTGTTCCCTTCAAGCTTTCCGTACAGCTTTGGAGGCGGAGAGTGAAAATGGCGGCCTCCTAATCTCCACCCCAGAGGAGCCGGAGGAGCCGAGAACTCGGGCCCCGCTCCTCAGTGAGCCCCCAGAGAAAAGCCGCCAGTCACTCCCGGCTCCCCGGTCTCCGGCCGCACTCCGTGCTCACCCGACCTGTGACCACGCGTTTCTGTCTCTGGCACCCGACCCCGGGTGGAGTCTCCAAACCCAGCAGATCCCTGCGGCGCACTCCCGCGCGGCTCCTCCCGGGGGAGGAAGGGGAGTCTCCCCGGATCTGCCGCTCGTTGGGTCCCTGCTGGAGGAGCAGGGGCCCGACTGTGCCACGGATCACGGTTTATGGCCACCCCGAGCTGAGAGCCTGCGCCTCGGCTCCGTCTCTGCAGCCGGCTTCTCCGCTCCGATCCCTGGGAGCTCTGCTGCACTCAGGCACCCCGGGTCTTTCTGTGACCCCGAGGGTCCTGAGTCCACACTGTCCCACGAGGGTTCCACCCCCCACTTAGCCACCGGAGTAACGTCCCTCAGCGGAGCCGACTTCTAAAAGTTCCGATTCTGTGCCCCGCGGCTCTATCACTTGCCAGAAGCGGCCAACGGAGGCCCCTCCCCCGCCGTCTATCCTCCCGAATATCGCCTCGGATTCACTTCTCCGCACGTCCTACCTTCCAGAAAGTGGTCGCTTTTCTGATGAGAGAGTTGTTGCTCTTCTTTTCTTCGATCTCCTGTTGAGTTTGTAGGTGTTCAGAATGGTTTGATCCCTATCCAGCTGAATTCCTGAGACCAGACGAAATCCAGGTCTCCTACTCCTCCGCCATCTTGCTCCACCCCCCTCTCCCCTTCCTTTTAAGAGCCAACCTGTGTGCAGGGAATAGAGACAGTCATTCTCTGCATGCAGCAGAGGTGTGGGGACCACTGCTGACTGTTTCTAGGTGGGTAAATCGACCTAATCCTGGAACTTAGTATTAGAGACCCATCCCAGAGGTTAGTTTTAGAGATCACCTCAAGAAGTCTCCTTGCTCCTGGATATAAGTCCTTCTTATTATAATCATAATCAGTAATAAAGGTAGGTAAGGTATATTCTAATCTCAAATGCCAACTCTTTTGTCTTATTTCTTTTTTTTTTTAAGATTTTATTTATTTAGGGCGCCTGGGTGGCTCAGTTGGTTAAGCGACTGCCTTCGGCTCAGGTCATGATCCCGGAGTCCTGGGATCGAGTCCCACATCGGGCTCCTGGCTCAGCGGGGAGCCTGCTTCTCCCTCTGCCCTATCCCCTCTCATGCTGTTTCTCTCTCTCAAATAAATAAATAAAATCTTTAAAAAAAAAAAGATTTTATTTATTTATTTGACAGAGAGAGACACAACGAGAGAGGGAACACAGCAGCGGGAGTGGGAGATGGAGAAGCAGGCTTCCTGTCGAGCAGGGAGCCCGATGTGGCACTTGATCCCAGGGCCCTGGGATCATGACCTGAGCTGAAGGCAGATGCTTAACAATTGAGCCACCCAGGCGCCCCTCTTTTGTCTTATTTCTTGATCGAACTCCAGGCATATAATAGAGGTGCTAGTTTTTAGGCTCCTCAAACATCCATAAGTAAATACTTGGATAGGGCGCCCCCGGCCAAGGATGCCTGTTAGAGGGGTCCCATATCAGGGCAGAAACTGTTCTGTTCTAGCAACTCTGCTCTACTGTCACTTGCTGGAAGCAGCCAAAGGAAGTGTGGCCTTGGCCAGAACACTGCAGTGGACCAAACGGTCTGACAGCTGGGGCTGTCAGTCAGTTATGTTTGTCCGGTAGACTCCCTTTCTCATTCTTTATCTCAATTGTTCTCACAACTCTAAGAAACCCTGTGTGTGTGTGTGTGTGTGTGTGTGTGTTACTTTATGAAGTTAAGACAGATTTCCAAATATTTCTACATAGAGATACAGCCAGTCATACAGGTAACATTTTTATATATGCAAATATATATATTATATAATATTATATATATTACATATATAATTATAAGTGATTATAATTACATATGTATATATTACATATACACATATAATGTATATATAATGTACATATAATAGATATTATATAATATACCCATTACATAGATATATTTATATATAAAAATTAAATGCACTTAACATTTACATAAAAAATCTTAAAAATAGATTAGACCAGGGCACCTGGGTGGCTCAGTCGGTTAAGCGACTGCCTTCAGCTCAGGTCATGATCCTGGAGTCCCTGGATCGAGTCCGGCATCGGGCTCCCTGCTCGGCAGGGAGCCTGCTTCTCCCTCTGACCCTCCCGCCTCTCATGTGCTCTCTCTCTCTCATTCTCTCTGTCTCAAATAAATAAATAAAATCTTTAAAAAAAAAAAAAAAGATTAGACCACCCATCAAGTCATGTTATATACTGGGGAAAAAATTCCCCAAATTTCTGTCCACACACACAGAGATGAAATTAAACTTTTTATATGGCCACTTGCCAATCTTACACAGAATTTATATGAGGAACAAAAGAGTTAATAAATGTGAATGTGCTCTGTAACTTAGCAGGCACTATGCACATGCTAATTATTATTATGCATGAACAGTTACCATCACACCAAATGCTAACCTATTTCCAGCTAGTTCTATCTCTAAATGTGTTTAGATATAACAAGTTAAAAACCAAAATAACTAAGGGAGGTAGAGTATGATAAAAGCTTGGTACAATCATTAAAATAAATACAAGTGGACCAAAGTTTATTATTTCAGGATCCAGCCCTCTAAAGAACTATCAGCCCTACAAATTGGATTCTAGAAGGAAATAAGCCTGAATTTACAGACCTAGAATAGGAATAAAAAAAGTTAATCCAAAAATAAATAAAATCAGGTAGGCCAGTAAGAATTCTAGTCCCAGATGAAAACCCAGCCTTGATACTAAGCAATGTCATTATTCTACAGGGAATTGTGGATTCTCTTTTCTTCTTTATCTTGACCCTCAGCCATTTCTTTGGTCTTTAGTACTCCTGAGACTTGGGAGATGGAATTCCAGAAAGTTTCTTAATACAAGTTAATACAAGTCCTTCATTTCACAATTGGAATTAAGTTTTTAAATGCAGACGATTGATAACACAAGCACTTAAAGCACATCAAAAAGTGCACATCTGATATTGGAGCCTCGCGGCAGAGTGGTGTTCCCTTGGGAAGGAGTAGAGATGGTCCACACACTGGGGGCAGGGGGGTGGGGGGGTTAGGGTGGGATGGATGTATACTCGAAAAAAATTGAGTTCCTGAAGATGGGAACAAGGTGAAATCAGGACGTGAGGACTGAATGAAGAGATATTTGCACGTCATGTTCACAGCAACATTATTCACAAAAGTCAAAAGATGGAAGCAACCCAAGTGGTCATTGACAGATGAATGGATAAACAGAGTGTGGTGTATACACACAATGGAGTATTATACAACAGTAAAAAGGAAGGAAATTCTGATGTATGCCATAATATAAATGAACCATGAAGTGATATAAGCCCTTCACAAAAGGAAAAATACAGAATCGTTCCACTTAATATGAGGTAACTAGTGTAGTCAAATTCATAGAGACAGAAAGTAGAATGATGGTTTCCAGGAGCAGTGGGGAGGAGGGAGTTATTGTGTAAGGAGTTCAGAGTTTCAGTTTTGCAAGATAAAGAGTCCTGGAGATGGATGGTGGTGATGGTTGCACAACAGTGTGAATATATTTAATATCAATGAACTGTACCCTTAAAAATGGTTACAATGGTAAATGTTATGTGATGTGTATTTTACCACAGTTAAAAAAAATATTTTTTAACCAAACTAAAAGTTCTTCTAGTTTTAATAAAGGAGAGAGGGAAGCAATTTGTCTTCTTTAGGACCATGCCTAGGTCTTGTCCTACTTTTTTTCTGCCACCAAAGGGTTAAAAAAGGATTTTCTTTCAATTGCCTTTATTTTATTTTTTTAGAATAGTTTTAGGCTCAGGGCAAAATTAAGAGAAAGGTACAGTGATTTTCCATATTCCCCCCAATCCCAACACACACATAGCGTCCCCCAATAACAAATCTCCCACCAGAGAGGTACATGAGTTACAACTGATGAACCTCCACTGACGCTTCATAATCACCAATGCCCATTTTACAATGTGATTCCCTCTGAATGTTGTATAGTCTGCGAGTTTGGAGGGAAATGTTTTTTCAATCATTCACATATATTAAATTATTTATGATAACTCCATTGCATTAGAACTCAAAATCCACAGAAGAGTATATTAAATGTGCACTGAAATAACAGAAATGTAAGCATTTGCTACTCTAAGTGCAGGCTGGAGACCAGCAACACCAGTATCCCCTGGGGTTTTTTAGAAAAGCAGAATCTCAGGCCCTTCCCCAGACCTACAGAAAGTCAGAATCTGCATTTATCAAGATCCCCAGGTGATTGTCCATTCAAGTTCGGGAAGCACTGTTGTAAACTATCTATGACTACAAACTGAGCAAAAAATCATAATGTTTGACCGGTTGAGATGGAAGGAAAATATGTCATTAAAGCTGCATTATTTTATTGTGAGTTAAATGGAGGAAAAGGTCCATGTTTTATTCTTCTTTACATTCTTAAAGATAATGAAAGCCAATCCATTTATTGCCTTGAACATAAAAAATGCTTAAACTGAACCACAAGTTTGATTTGATATGTCGATGACAGTGTTCTTGGAAGATTCTACAGAATCAAACAGCTTTGATCAAAGTGAAATGATGAGAAGACACAACAAGCCAAGCACAAATATTGGAGTGGCTGATGGTAGGTTTGAAATCCCAAGAACTCATCATTATAGCAGAACTGATGCAGGATATAATAATAATTATATGACTTTAAGTACTGATCCTTATAAATGTTCAAGAACAATAAAATTCTGGTCACTGGTGGGGCACCTGGGTGGCTCAGCCAGTTAAGCATCTGACTCTTGGTTTGGGCTCAGGTCATGATCTTAAGTTCCTAAGACAGGAGTGTTGTGTGGAGCCCCTCCTTGAGCCCCTCCTTGAGCCCCATGTCATGCCTGCATAGGGCTCCATGCTCAGTGGGGAGTCTGCTTCTCTCCCTCTGCCCTCCCCCACTCACATGCTGGCTCTCTTTCTCTCTCTCAAATAAAAATAAATAAATCTTTAAAAAAAAAAAATTCTGGTCACTGGTAATGTGAGAAAAACCACTAACATCCACAACCAACTGTTTTCACTTAACGAGACTAAAATGATAGAGGACAGAAAAGATGTCCCAAAATGTTCACTGAACACAAAAGGGAAAAAAATTGACCCATGTAAGTATTTAAATTATTAAAATAGAGTAAGAAAGAGAGGAATCCATGTTTGGATTAAGAAAGCCTTCTCCATGGGATTTTTTTTCCCCTTGGGATTTTTCCCATGGGCTTATTGTGACGTGTTTCCCGCATTACCTCTGCGGTACTTAGGCTGAATGCTAAGTTTACACTTCACACTGGACACAAAAAAGTAAATTCCTGATAAGATAAAAATTAACAACTATATAGATAAAACAAAGATGATTGGAGGAGCAGGAGGGGTGAATGAAGTTAGATTCTGTCCCAGACACCAGGGCATTCGTGGCTGGAAAACATATCTCCACTTAATGATGATAATCTCCGTCATAGTGAGCTCTGTCCTCTTTCATTTTCTTTCCCTCTGGCAAACTTCCATTTGCTCTGGCTTTTGCAACAGTAAGAATAAGTAAATTTGACTCAATCAAACCAAATATTATTTTACAAGAACAAACTGGAAATCAATCTAAGGCTTGGCTTGTTGTTTTTGAAATCGATTCTAATTTTAAGCAACAATTCAGAGAACCCCTGGAGGTTTACATGAGCTCATCAGTAGCAAAATCATTTTTAAGTAATTTTAAATGTTTTCCAGAGCAAGAAAGAAATTCTTTAAACTGCCAAACCTCTTGGCACATTCCACATGCCCCAACGAGTGTTCTTGTTCCCCAAGTGAGAGGAGAATTGGAAGTAACAACTCACTCCATTGCAAAACTAAAGGTGGGATGTTTGGCTCCTGATTTTCTGGGTTGAAATGACATGAGGCATCTTAGAACTTCATTTGGGGTCCACAGATGAGGTCTTCAGACATAAATTTAATACTGCCATAAATGTCTTACTCTCACTTTATCAATCACATAGAACAATAGTTATTAACATTTTATTGAGCAAAACTATAGGGTAATAACTCAAAAATGGGGGAGTGGGGTTAAGACTTAAGAAGTCACCCTCAGGCTGTGATAAATATCTGCAGGCTTAGGTAACTGTCAGCTGAAGCAATCTGAATAGTGATTTTGTTTAAAGCTACACTGAAAGCCTTTGGCACTGGTGACAATGTGGGAGCATCAAGCTGATCCCCACACACCAACGGGTCGTGACTGTGCCCACCTCTCAATGTCTGCTGCTGCCAGTCCTTAGGAAACAGTGAAATAACAGAGCTGAGAGGAGTTCAACCATACACTCTCATGGTTTGAACCAACCGCACCTGACAAGTGAACCTGCTCTGTGACCCCTTGCCACCTAGAAATCATAGAAAGTTCAATCTAGGAAGGAAGCTTGAGGCCCCAAATACACATCTCATCAGGAAAGGAAACCAGGACTCAGAAAGCTAAAAGACATCCATCCCGAGAACTCAGGTCATCATCTAAATAAGATCTTAAACTTGATTTTCCCGCAAATTAATTCCCCTTTGTCCAATCACGTAAAATTATGATTCTAGAGACATGCAGACCTGTTCTATGTTCTCCTTAAAGCTATTTTTGCCTCAGTCTTGAACAGCTAAATTTACATGCCCTCTAAAATGCAAAACTAAGGCACTATAAGGTATCTCCCGTGGCCCCCAGTGAACACTGAGAGCACTTGAAACTACACAGAATCACAGAAAAATACAGAATATATTTCATGGACACTGATTTTTCATGTAGACAGAGACAACTAGGTGCTTCTGCAAATACTGGGTCTTTTAGAAGACAGTGTCAACTTTATTGCTTTTTGAAATGCTGTGTAAAGCACAGAACTTTACAGTTTGCACATAAGCAATTTCCATCTTTAAGTTTAAATATATTTATGTGAGAAAAAGTACATGCATATGAATAGATAAAATTTTTTAAATCATCACCATTTACATTAGAAATTTCTTTATACAAACATCTTAGCTTTTCTTCTTTAAAAAAAAAATTAGCAACTGGTAAGACCCCTCTGAGATGGCAGAAAATCCAGCTTTCTGTGTAAGCAGCCTTTCACTGAGAGACGTGAGTGATGGCAGATGAAGGCCTCTTAAGAATAGACTCAACAGAAAATGACAGCGGTTCATTCACAGAGAGTTTTGTTCCAACTTGTTTGGCTACGAAAAGGTCTTTGGCATATCTGTCTATTGTAAATGTGTACTTCTGGTTCTCCTTGACTAAACACTCTCTGTATTTCTTAGGGCCCTCTTCAAAGGCCTCTTTGACAAATGGTGTTTTCAACTCAGGACCTGATTTGTCATTCAGAGTTTGCTGGAATAATGAGTGGAATGGATTATGTTTAAGTGGCAGAGGGTGCCTGGTGCTTTCTTTGCTGATCTTGGATAAGATGTGCCCTTGAGCTGCCAGGGAGTCCGAGTCAACAATGGGAGAGAAATTCCGTCTGGGTGGGGAGAATGCAGACCTCTCGGGGACAGCCTGGTGACCCTGAAGGTCACCTCTCGCGGTCTGGACCTCCGGAGCGTGAGGCAGAAGCAGCGAGCCTTCTAGTTTGGGGGGGCATCACGTCGTGTTCTGCCACAAGTCCATCCTGGACTCGCACCCCCTTCAAATCCCAGCTGGCCCCAGGCTTCAGGGCTTGAACCGAAGTGGTGGTGTTCAGCAGGCATTGCTGATAGAGAAGAGTGTCGCTGATGGGGCCACACTTGGGCCAAACTAAAAATCTCGAGGACAAGGGATACTGTCTGTAAGTCGTGGCCACACTGACATTGGAAGAAATGAGTTCCATATTCCCAGTCCCTGAATACTGCATGGTTAGGTCAAGGCAGGTGGGCAGAAAATTGCAGAAGTCTTTGTTTGGTGGTTCCACTGGGGTGGGGCTATAGGTGCTTTTGTAGGAGTTATATTCAGGTCCGTGCACCATGCGGTTGGGCAGGAACAAGGCAGCAGCTTGGGACGCTTCCAACATCTCCCTCTCTTTATATTCTCTCTCCAGCATAATGTTCTCCAACTCTTTATCAGCAAAGGCCCGCCTTTTCCGCATCCGGTCACTTACCGGGGGAGGTAGGGGTAAGCTCCCTCCCACGTAAGTCTCGGCTGGAATGGGGCGGTAGCCTAAAATAAGCAAGCATTGCACAGGAGAAGAGATTAACATCTAGGGAAGACAAATCTGGAAACCGAGAAGGCAACAGAAACACTGCAAGTCGGCGGAACAAGAACACTTTACAGTTCCAAAACATTCATCTTTTACACAGAAAGCAAAAGTATAGGCCAGGTTTAAAATGGGTCTCTTTGGGGAGCAGGAGAGCCATATGGTAACTGTCTGTTGTTGTTTCATCATCACAGGCTGAAACTGTAACACACTTCCCAGGCTCCTACACAGTAAGAGACAAGCCTGCTCGTCTTGCTTCAGTCAACGCTTTCTTACTATCCGTGTCATCTTTTTCCATTATTAAAAAAGATCTCTATTCCTAAAGCTGATGGCACTGCTCTTTTCTAAAGATGGTTCATTATATACACATTGTTACAGGTGTAGAAAAATCCAAGAAGAACTAGGGAAAAAGAGAAAGTTACAGCAGATTAGTGGGGAGAAAAAGAGAAGAGAGACTTAAGGAAACAGAGAAACACAGAAAATTGAAAAGAGCTGTTAACTAGCCCAGCAGACTCTGCCGTGATTTAACCAGGCCCCACCCCCAGGCTGGAGGTAGGAACAAGCAAACAACAGTAAAGGCAGAGGAGAGACCAGCAGCTATATTGAAAAGAACTGATCTAAAACATTTTTCCCAAGTTCTGATCATGTTGGCCAGATACCAAAATGATTGAACAAGCAAACATTACAATATAAAGTCAGTGCACATTTTATGAATAAGGACAAAGTTAAAAAAACAAACAAACAAACGAAGATTAGCATGACATAAATAGAATTCCTGGCAGCATAAAAGTATTTCACTAAAGCCAAGCACTGGCTGCTCTCAAATTTGTTTGAAGGATCCATTGTGATGTTTGTTTACGTAGTGACAAACGCATCATCCTCATTTGCAAATAAAATAAAATTTGAAAATTATTGTTTCCAGTTCCATGGTAGGTTTTGCCAGGATGTTATTTACTTGAATTTACTATTCCATTTAGCCCTCCCACTCCTCAGGTTGCTTTGGCACCATTTCAATCTATCCGTGTGGTCCCTATGGCTATAAATCTGTTTACCCAGTTTGTAACCGAATTCATTAACATGAGAAACCATTCTAAGGTCAGAAGTATACAGGACAGGGCAAGACTATGAACAAGCTTTAAAACCTGTGTAGAACCAACTCAATTCAGAAGCCACATAAGAAAAAAGCAGAATTCAAATATCTACTTAAAACAAAAAAAACCTGCTTTTCAACCTGAATCTTATGAAGGGACAGTGATTAGAACAAATATAAACTTTCCTTTATTTACATGGTGAAAGGTGATCAATGTATTACTTATCAGGCCAATAAATAAATTCCATCCCCAGTGTTGCTTTTAAAAATCAGCAATATTTTAAGAAAAATTAATGTATCCCCAGGCTTTAGAGAAAATGAAAACATGGCAGAGAGACAGAATTCACGCTGTTCAAATTCAACTTCAACCTCCACTTATCTCGTGTGATTCAAAACCTCTTCCAGATTCTACAATCTTGACTGTCAGAAATGGTAAACTGAGATGTGAATAACCACAATTATGTAGCTAATCCACGGAGGAATACAGTACCGTGAAAAAGAGTGGTATTAGAGGTTGGATCAGCCAGACTAGAGGTCTTTATCGGTGTGGGTAGCTGTTCACCTCCTTACTTGACTTATTGTAGCTCCAAGGACAACCAAATAATTTTTTAAAAATTTATTTCCTTCTTCACTCCACGATCAGGTGGCAGTGGATCTTTGCACATCCCTCATGCTAGGGCAAATTTCAAATGCACTCCATGTTAACCCCTTAACTATTAAGCAGAATTATCGATGACGAAAACCTCAGGAGGTATGTGAGATCCATTTTCCCACATCCTGATTTCTTCCCTACAGCAAAACTTCCTAATAAAAAGCACCCTCCCCTCAGACTGCTCCTTCACAGGTTAATAAAAATGCCATATGTGTGAATAATGGGAATCCCTCAGAACTTGGTTTAAAAGGCTGAAGGATAATTCTGCATTGCTTTACCTTCTAAAATGCTTTTGGCCAGCAAACTGGGTGCCCTGACTTGCCTCTGATACACAGCTTTGCGCTCGAAATTATTCTGCTTCCCGGAAAGCCCCTTCTTGTCCTGTAAATACAAGAAACATAATCAACAATGCTCTAAAAGAAATTGTGGGACAGGAAGGAGTAGGAAGGGTTATCAGCAACCCCCCCAAATGTATTTATTTTCCCAACCCATGTCAAAAAATGACTCTAAACAAATTTACACCAGCACCCCTTAATTCCAGGGCAACAAGCTGGAAGCTCTGTCTGAAGCGGCCAACTTCAGTTGATGGGGAGTGGGGCAGATTTTCTTTAGGGCCACTTTGCTAGAGTCACCCCAGATTCATCCCGCAGCCAGAAGTTAGGGGACATCCCACAGGAAGGCAAAATCCACAGTGGAGACCATAGGAGCCAGGCCCTGAAGGAGAGCTGTGGGGGACAACTGTGTCCCAGGCACCCAGAGGTAGGGCCAAAGGTGCCCATGGCCTGCCACGGAGCAGTGAGGCGGAGCTGGTTTCTCCTCGCAGTAGGGCAGGTGCGATGGGGCGCAGGGGGTTGAAGGAGAAGTATGAGGGTACCAGTCTCACAAACTCTCCGGAGCCTGGCCCAAAAAACTGGGAGACTGGGATACAGGAAGGCTAGCACCCTCAGACGGAGGGACAAGGGGAAACCCGACTTGGCTCCCTCCCTCACCGCCAGGTCGGTGGTATTCTGGGCCCTTCTACGCCCGCGAGGGACCCAGGAGACACCCGCGAAACGCACCGCAGGCGGGAGCAGGCCCAGCCCAGGGCCAAGGCCACCTGGGGCATCCAGCGCACACTCTCCGGAGCCTTGGGAAACTTTCCAGTAGGGTCCCTGCCTTCTGTGTGTATGGTGATCCACTCCCCACTCCCTCCTTGCCAAAAAGTAAAAGCAAAAATCTTCCCACGCCCTGAATCTGGGAGAGGGGACCCCGCGCAGCCTCCCTCGCTCTGAGCTCTCCGTGCGCAGGAACACAAGGAAACGCGAAAGCCTAAGTTCAAAAAGAGCCTCACCCTTAAAGAAAACCCTGGCTCTCACAGCTGGAGCCCCACGGTGCGAGGCAGCAGGGATCCTTCCACCGGCTCAAAGGTCAGAAGCTTCTGGCTTCACGACCTTGGGCTGCGGGCACCTAACGTCCCATGCCGTTTTGCTCTCATCTGTAAAGTGGGCAGCACCTTCTGCCTCTCTTAAGTGGCCCGCGACAGCGGGAGCGCGGAGCGCACAACCGGCTGCGTGGTTCTTTTCCCGAGATCCGCAGTGATGGACGATAGAAGCGGTGCACTGCGGCAACCACTGTCCTCCTCCTCCCCCCAGCACCACCAAAATAAACTTTTAACATATAAACGATAAAAAAAAAAAAAAAAAGTCTTTCCCACAAAGTTCCGAGCCACTTTCAAGGCCTCTCTGCCTGCTTTTCTTTTCGGCCAAGTTCCCCCGGCGATGCCCGCGGCCTCCACTCCACCCCGCCCCGACTCCCCGCACCCCGCCCGACTCTCCGTGAGGAGAGAAGTGTCCTCACCACCCTTCCCAGGAAGCGCCTGGCGCCGCGGCCCTGAGCCCGGGGACCGGGAGCGGCCGCGTCCCTCCCCGCGCCCGACCCCCACGGCGGCCCGGGTCTCCCAGCGAGGCGCCACCCGGGGCCCGGCGGGTACGCACCTCGGTGGCCTGCTGCCTCCGGAGCGCCACCTGGGCGGCCATGACGCGCTGGCGCTCCACCACCAGCAGGCAGTTGGCGCACTGGCAGTCGCGCCAGCGGCAGAAGCGCTTGTGGCCCTTGAGGCAGGACACCACGCCGTGGTTGCGGCAGCGCGCGCACTTGGGCGTGCGGCTGAGCTTGCGCGGCTCCGCGCCGCCGCCCGCGTTCGCGCCGCGCTCCGGGGGCCCGGCCTGCGGCGGCGAAGCCTGCGGCGCGGGGGTTGGCCCCGGCGGTGGTCCCCGCTGCTGCTCCGGCCGGCCCGGCACCCCCGGGGACGCGCCCGCGTCCAGGCCGTCGCCCTCGTCCTCCGCGTCGTCGTCCTCGTCCTCGTCCTCGTCGTCCTCGCCGTCCCCGTCGGCCGACGGCGGGCTGGGCCCGGGCGGCGTAGGCGGCGGCGGCCCGCGGCCGTCCTCCTCCAGCTCCAGGCTCTCCACGTCGATCTCCCAGTCTCCGGCTGCCGGGCCCGCTGCCGGCCGGCCTGCCATGGCGCACTGCGCTTCGCTCCGGCCTACGCTCAGTCTCCTGCGCTCTGCGGAGACACGAAAAGACCCGACGGCGCACCCACCGCCGTCAGGCACCGACCCCCGGCCTTGGGCCCCAAGCTCCTGGTCTATCGCCCCTGGCCCCTTGAGGAGCCCTGTCTCTACACGTCCCTCACATCTACACCACAGTGCCTTTCTTCTATCTTTAGGGTCCCCAGAAATCCCCAACCCAACAAGGTTTTTATCTATTGATTCTAAGTGCTCTATGAGCACCTGACCTTTAACCACAGACCTCTCTGGCTTTACACCCGCTTTTGGGACAAGTCCCTAGGTAACGCACTGCTCACACACACAAAAGTATTCTGTCCAACTAGGCCGGCCTAGGCTACTTGTCAGGCTTCCCCACACCTAATTAGTATGGCCATGATGAATAGGAAAACGTCGATGGGAGAGTCATTTTCCTTTAGATCACAGGGACCCTTCAGACCCAGCAAAGTACCATCCTACGCCTCTCAAGTGCCTTTCATCCTCTTACACCACCACAAGGACCCCTTTTTGAGCTTGGAAAGGTCCTTTCATGCCCCCCACCCCCAGCAAATAATCAACTGAAAATCAAAATTTTTCTCCTGTCAGAGCCCCGTAAGGACACTGAGCGTGGAGCTGCAGATGTCCTTCCAGCCTCAATAGTGCTTGAGCCGCGCAGGGCTGAGCTGCACGGTCTCCGTATACATCGGGCAGGGTTTGCACTTAAAGGCAAGACATGCAAGTAAAATAGAAAAGAAAAGGTGATTTTGCCCTCCCTGACACCCGGAACAATATCACAGCACTCACCAAGACTCTGAGGCCCAGGCTAGCAGCCGAGGCAAAAAGATATCCAGCCTTGGGACCTGGCTCTTGGGCTGCTGGCTGTGCTTGCAAAAAGAAATCGGGGTCGCCACACCCTGCCACGAAATCGGGGGCTGACAGCTGGAGGCCTGGAGCCCAGTGGATGGGGAGTAGGGGAGAAGGGTGGAGAAGATGAATCAAGTTCTCAGCGGCCTCGCCCCGCACATCCCGGACTCTGCAAAGTTCTAATCGGTCCTTAGCAGCCCCGAGCGCTTCACCTCGCTGAAGCTGCTTTCGGCTTCCTCGGACCCAGTCTGGGCGGGAAGGTAGGGCCGCCCTGGCCTGGCTCAGATCTCGGGCTCTCGGGGAGGGCGGGCGGGCGCACTCAGTGGCGTGCGGCGCAGCGCCCCTTGCTGCAATAGTCAGCCTCTGCTCCCTTTCCTAGTATTATCGGCTCGGGGCCCCGAGCTCCGCGCCCTCTAATTGGACGGTTGTCAGGCGGTGTGCACGCTGATTGGCCGAGGCGCGCCGGGCTGGCGCTCTCCGCCCCCTCGCGGCCGTCGCGCCCCTCCCTTCCGCGCTCCTCCCGAAAATCGTCCCGCGCAGCGTTCGGTGCAGCGGGGTCGTCTGTTCCTACGTTAAACCCGAAGTGTGACAGCGTCTGCTGGGGTGAAGTCGCCATTTATCTCGCGGACTATAGGAAACAAGCAGAAACACACTCTTACGAATCGCGTTGTTCACAAGAGAAGGCAATAGTCAAGGCAGCGGTCAGAAAGACTGGTGGTGGTCTCTACATTATCAGCATCTCCAGTATTTCCGCGACTCAATAACCCAAAATTGGGCGCGGAAGTGGGGCCTCTGTGATCGGGGGCACAGCGGCATCCTACTTTCTCCTGCAAGACTAAATCAGTGGTTACCTTGCACCACCACAGTGCCGGGTTGACGGACAAATGATCTGTAGATATTTTTGTGCCTAGTGCCGCTCATCCTTGAAGTGCAAAGTAGGTGCTCGTTAACTTTCATCAAACCCGCGAGGCAGGCAGGTCGCCAAGTCACCCACGTCACTAACATTTTTCTCCGATGTCAATTACTGTTAGTTGATGGGACGGAGATACATGCCATTAAGAGATTTAGGTGCAATATATTCACTCTAAGCATGTTTTTAAACGAAACCGGTTTTTTTTAAGGATGACTTTTTTAGTGTGCATGAGTGCATTTATAAAGAGAAAGACTTTTTACCGTCTCAAAAAATGCCTTACGCAAATGTTTAATAAGTTAAGATTTCAACAGGTTGAATTAGTCCCCTATTTCAACGTTACATTTTATTTCTTGAAATGAATTTAAAATCACTTAGACGCATTTCTAGTAACACCTTTAAATAATCAGTGCCTCTCAGGATCGGTTTAGGAGAGATTGGGAAATTGAGTGCCATTGCACTGAGCACATAGTAGGCCTGCGATAAATATGTGTTAAAAGAAGGAAATTGCTGAACTGGTTCTAACGTCTCTATTCTCAGAGCCCATGGAAAGAAGTTAACCAAGTTCTGAGCAGTGGAAAGGGGGCAGTTTAGGGATTACTGTGAAAGTAACGAGATCGGCCGGCGGGACGCGCAGGTATTCTCAAGCCTTTGGCAGAGTTGCAAAGCTCTTTCCTGGTAACCAGACACTGGGATTTCCCTTCGTGCGGGTGCTTCTCCCCGGAGCCTCTCGCGGTGTCCCGCGAAGGAAGCACAGAAACAGTCCTAATTATTGCAGTAGGCTGCTCAGTTGCTCTGGGCTCTCAGAGGGTAAATTGGAAGCCGTGCACGCTCAGACACGAGACAAAGCGTCACACAGGCCTTTCGTGCCTCTCGCTTGGCCCCACTAATAACACCAATGATTTTTATTACCTTTTTCGTAGTTACTTATACTCGTCGAGGTGCATTTGTTCACCTACGTTAGAGCGTTTGGATTCTCAACCACAGCAGAAATGTGTTATTTTCCCCATTTTCCCCCAAAGACGACACTGAGGTTCAAAGAGGAGCCCTGGGTCACGCAGTGGTCGCTGGGAGAGCAATGGACTGGTCGGCCTCTTCTCTGAAGTCTCAGAAACTTTGCTCCCAACCACAAAGACTCACAATGGGTCCCCGTTTTTTTTATTTTATTCCCCGGCTCCCCGTCTGATTTTTGTACCTGGCGTCATGAGGAACCCTCCTGTAACAGGACACAACACGTTTGTATCAACTATTCTGCGTCTGTTCTTCCTAGCTACATTTCTGCTTTTGCAAACACGCATTTCAGTGCTTCTCCCCTGCGACGTGAAAGTGAACGACAAACCTCCACCAGGGCTGGCCGCGTGTGCGCGCGGTTGTCACCCTGGGCTTTTATTTCATTTATTGCTTTTGCGGGGGAAGATATGAAATCATTAGCCCTTCACTAGTTATTCTGAATATTAAGAAACAAAATCAAGAAAGTAGGTTGGCTAATGTGGGGTAATAGATTGAGGGGAAGGGGAGCCGGGAAGGAACAGGAGGGCAAAGGGGCACTGAGTGGCAATTTCCTAAACAGAAAATAAACCAGACAGACAGCCCTTGAACTAGTTGGAGTTGGAAAAGCTGCTACAAAGGAGGAAACAAGAGGGATTTGTGTACAGTAAACCACGCGGGCAAAACTAGGGCAGGAGATGGGGGCTGGGGGTGGGACAGGTAGTAGGACCCGAGGACAGTGGTGCCGGCTCCTGGGACTCGGAGCAAACCGAGAAAGCAAGGTCCCGAGAACGTGGGTCGGCTGGACCGGCCTCTCCTGCCGGGACGTGGGGAAGGCGGCGTTCTCCCGCTTGCCAAGGGGATTGGGCCCGCAGATTTCAGGTGGGTGGGCCCAGAGCCGCTCCCTTCTCAGCACTCCTCCACCCTTAGCAGAAACCGACAAGACAGCCCCTACTGCTTCCTCCATACTTCCCAGCCCAACTCCGCTTGTCCCCCTCCACCCCACCCCCCACCTGTCCTACCACCTTCCCGGCACACCATCTGCCGCTGGGAGGCCTGCAGCTGTAATCGCGATCCAGTTGAATTACACTCCATTCCCTGGCCCCGAATGGCCCCCTGAGTATCACAATTCCAACAATCGCTTAGAAGTGAGGTATGTGGGAAGGGAGTGGGGAAAGTGATGTTTTTATCTTGGGGTGAACTTCAGGAAGTCTGAGGAACTCCGGTATTAAACAAGAAATTATCTCCATTTTTCTGGGGAAATGAAAAAGGAATGAATCGAAGGTTGCACAAACTTATTCAAACATGCAGAAGCAAAAGGAGTCAGAGAGCCTGGGCTGTAGACGTGTTCCACTGACCACGTGATCTCGGTCAATTCTATTTCTGCGCATCAGTTGTCTCATCTGCCAGATGGGAAGAGTGGCCTTCCTCCGTGTAGTCTTCACCTAGTAGGAACTGTTCAATGAACGTTCGTTGGTTGATCGACCAACGGCCCGGCCGCCGAAAGCCTCGAAAGCTCGACCGAAAGGCGAGGGAGCAGGGAGTCCAGTTCCTTTCTCCGGGTTCCTCTCTAAAAAGGAGTCAGGCCATGGGTTGAGGACCTGTTAGGTGAGGAAACAGAAGTCCCTTGCCTGGTAAACCGACACCAAATTACCAAGTGCTAGCCCGAGTCCCTCTTGTAAATGACAAAGCAGCGGGGCTGCCTTGACTCTGCGGGTCTGGCTTGGTGGGCGAGGCCCGTGGAATCTCCTCTCTTAGCTGCTCAGCGCCTCTCTATCTCTGCTTCCTTCTCCTCCCCCCACCCCAAATCTCTCTCACCCTAACCGCCGCCGCCAGTTCCCGCACAGCTCGGACCTACCCGTTTCGAAGAGCCCCTTTCCCAAGTCCAGCAGGGGAACTTGAACAACAAAGCGGAAGGGGGAAGGGGTCTTTTTCTTCTTTTTCTTGGTAAAGGTGTCTTTCTTTTTTTTCTTCAAATACCCCTCCAAAAAGAAGAAGAAGAAAGAAAGAAAGAAAAAGAGGGCAGCGCGTTTCGGATCAGCTCCCGCTCACGCGTGCATCCGCTGCGGCGCACCACGCTGGCCCGCCCGCGCCCCGCCCGCAGCACGCAGTGCCTCCAGCCCGCGTGGCCACGCGGGCTTGGGTGAGACTCGAGGGCGCTTGGCTCCCCCCCGGTTTGGTCGGCCACCTCTCGCCGGGTTCCTTGAGCCCCCGGCCTCCGGACTGTGGCGGGTGGTGCGCGGGTTTCCGGGCGGTGGCTCGGCGTGGTAGATCCGGCTTGGAGGCCGAGCGCCCGGGTTTCGGAGATGGCAGACAGGGCTTCAAATGCGGGGTCTGCCGCCCCTCCTAGGCTGGGTGGTAGTGAAGAAGATCCTTCACCTCCCTCTGCGCCTCACTCTTCCCCAACTGCGAAGAGGGGTTAACCTTAAAGGACAGAACACTGTAGATTCCCTGGCTCGGTGACCCGGCCATACTGACCCTGGAGTACCTGGAAGTTGTTACTTGTATTAGCTTATGGTTGTCATTTTAACTCCGCGAACTAGCCTACAGAAAGCCCGAGGTCGGGGGAAATTCCAAGCCTGATCTCCTCCCCAGGGCCCGACTTTCCAGCTTCCCAGGCCTGGAGACAAAGCTGGACCCTGGAGGACCCCTGCCCTGCATCACCAGCTGGAGGCGCCAGCTAGATCAACCTGCCGCGAGCGCCTGGGGTGGTGAATGACACTTAGAAATTTCTGGGTCTCGCAGAAATGCTTTGCTGTGGCCAGTTATGGCTCTGGTTTCTCTGGAGATGAACTCGAATCCACCTCCTCTCGCGGGGAGCTACTTTTAACATTGTATCCTCTCACAACTTTGACCGGCTGTGGACGCGGCGAAATAAATAATCCCAGATGGGATTGCAGAGATATGATTTCCCAATTTGCTTTGCGTAATCAAATATACGACCTGTCACAAGCAAGGGGGGGGGGGGGGGGGGGGGCAGCTTTCGGGAGATAACTGTTCTCCCTTTCCTTGTTCTGCGTGTCCAAAAAAGCTGAACAAAAGGACAATGCGATCTGGGTTCTCCTCCCTCCTCCTTATGAGACAGGGTTTAAATCACAGGCATTTGAAACCAAGAGGGACATGATTAGTCCAGGCCCCCCGTTTTACAAATGCAAAGGAAAACTGAGGCTGAGAGAAGCTCATGGGATTTGCTAGGGAGGCACACAGCAACACAGTGGCCGCAGGGGTCCCACGGGCCCACAGTAACTTCTCAGGCTCCATGATGCCTTCATACAATTAAAAAAAGAAAAAAGTGCCCTTTGCAGAGGGATATGGAGTCTGACGGCGGAACTGTGAAGCAATCTTGTCTCCCTTGAATTTCTAAAGGATCTGCCAGCCTTCGGGTCCCAAACCTCAGGCAGTATTCATCTTCCTTGCTGGGAAACGTGGCTCAATTCACTGGAGAGTCATGTAGGGCTAGGAGATGAGGCAACCACAGAACTCCTTCACTCCTCAGTACCCATTCCAAATGGTCATCAGGGGAGGTATAGACTCAAGAATGGTAGTGGAACCTGGGTTCTACCCCAGGGGCAGTGCCATGCTATGGAAGGTCATCAGGAGAGGACGTGTGGCTTGTTGCCACATCAGGAAGCCCTGTGCGCACACACAGGACTCCTGCTCTGGACCTCCCACTACCCCTAGGGGGCCTCATGACTAACTGAAACAGTAAACCCTTAACCCTGAGAACTTACACCCCCACTCCCATCCCATATTGGGGCTTAACATTTGGAGGGGGCAGACTTTATCCATGCTGAAATCACTCTCAATATTTTCCTGACAGTCCAACTATACCAAGTAGAGAAAAATCAAGAGAGAGAGAGAGGAGGAAGCAAAACAGGGAGGGGTCCTCAGGCACTATGGTGAAAATTTAATTTCATCCATGTGTAGCAGACAGTGGGTAAATTTTTTTCACCTTGCTAGGCCTCAGATTCCTTGACTAAAAAGTGAAGGAGTAAGATTCAGTGGTTTCCAGATTCTCTCCCAAACCTTAAAGTCTCTAACAAACTTTAACGTCTGTTGATGGACTCATGGCTCATGGTAATAAGATGAAGGACATGAGAAAAGTCCAAGGAGGACAAGAGGAAGAGGAGGAGGAAAAGAATTAGAAACAAACTTTAGTGTTGGTTCTGACATCTTGGTGGTATTTCTGCTCTACCATACTTCTAAGATTGATCCTGTCTAGTCAAAATGCTAGTCAAAAATGTGAAAGCAAAAAAAAAAAAAAAAATCTGTCAGCTAGTGAAAGAGGGGAACATAGAGTCATATCACAAAAGAGTTAGTTCTCTAGAGCCCAGATCCAATGAGGATTCATTCTGGTGACAAAGAGGGTTCTCACAACTCAAAAAGTTTCCAAAGTAGGATTTTAAGGAAAAACTAACCAGCCATTTAAACAGGCTTTCCTAGCCTTGCTCTGTGTGATATGCCGGCTCTGGGGTCTGAGTTTGGGCTTTGGGGAAAGCCAAACTATTTCCATTGCTCTTAGCCCCAGGAAGTCTCTCTGAGAAGGGTCTCTCCTGGCAGGGGGGATCCTCCTAATTTCTACAGAAACATCCCTTTGCTGAAGCTTGGTAGAAGACCCTGACAGGGTAACCTGCACAGCTCAGACATACCATAGTGTCTGCTAAGGATTGGGGGCAGGGAGGGAGTGGATAGGAAGAGAGGATCAAACAGCCCTTGGTTCTGTCTTTGCTTTCCTGTGGCTAGCAAGCGACTGTCCATATATCCCAGTGACTGAAGTGTGAGTGCGGAGCCTTGAAGCCAGTTGGTGAGAACACTGACACAAAGTCCTTGACTTAGCCTAAGATAGTTCGGGGATTCTTTCCGTCTGTGAAATAAGTAGTGGGGGGGAAAAAAGTAGTAAGACTCTCTAAGGATTTTCCTGTTCGATCCTCGGTTTTGCCAACTAAAGTCACGCTTGACCTTGGGCCACTTTCCTCACCCTCTGTCCTTGAGGCTTCCATCTGTTATTCTGCAAAATAAAAGACCTGAAGTTGATACAAATCATCTTTAAAGTTATGTCCCATATACTTTTTTATACTTCTAGGTGGGGTGAGAAAATGGAAAAGGTCTGTGTGTGGGGAGGAGAGGAGGGAACAGGGAGGAGACGAAAGCCCCGCCTGAGGGCGCGCCCCTTTTAACAAAGTGCGACATAAACTTTAAGAGCTGGAGGAAATATTCTCTTTGAAAACGCTGACCCCACAAACAGGCGGGTGTTCTAAAGGAGGGAAATCAGCGGTTCGAAGGGGGCAAGAAAGGGGGGAGATGTCACTTGCTTCTTACTGATTTAACGGGACGGGAGCACAGGTGCATGACACTCTCGTCCTCCCAGCCACCAGGCCCCCCTTGGCCCTCCACCCCTGCCCCTTCTTTCGCAGAAAAATTTATTGCCGAGGTGAGGCCAGGCTAACAAAAGTGCATCCCTGGGCGCTTCGGGCTCCACAAGAATGCTTTGATCCTCTCCCAGTGTCTAGAGGTCCCCAAGCGATTGCATTGCCAAATGCCAGCGACCCCCCGGGGCGGGGTCGCTGCTCCGGGACCCAGTATGGGGAAACCAGTGACAGGTTCGTCCTCCCGGCGCAAGAGGCCACGCGGGGGCGCTGTAGAGCGGGCACGCAGACCAGAGACCCGGCGGACCGGGCGGCCGGGGTCCTTGAAAAAGAGCAGCACCCGCGCACCCCCACCCTGCCCGCCCGCTTTTCCAGGAGCGTCTGCGGTCCTAGCGAACCGTGATCGGTTCAGAAATTTGGAGGGTCACTGGCAGAGGAAAGGAAGATGGTGGGCTCATTTGGTTCCCTGGGGGCTCTGATTCCTCTCCTTCCAGACTTTAAGCGTCTACTCGGAAGAATAGATTCTTGGGAGGATTTTGCCAGGAAGGAAGGGAGAAGAAAGAATCTCACTTACTGAGGGTCCAGGTCAGGCTTTGTGCTGGGCGGACCCTTCCAACATGGCATTACTCACTTGTCCACAGCTCTTCATTTTACACTTAACGGGAGCCATTTCCTAGGGGCTGTCCTGTCCAGAGCACAAAGTTAGGACGACAGAAGCCAGGTCTGAATTTGAAGCCCCCCATTCTAGCACTCTCCCCATCAGGAGTTAGCCAGAGGGGCCCTAATGAAAAGGGACCTAGGTCCCAGCTGGTTCTGCAGGAAACCAGCCTCCCCCCACCCCACGCCCCCACGCCCCCAGGTTTTTCCTCCAGGAGAAGCCAACTTGATCTCCACAGACACGAATTTGGCAAGCTCTCTTCGCAGAACTGCCCCAGCCCATACCACATCCTTGTTCTCAGTCCTTCTCCCCTCCCATACTCCCCTGCTTCGACTTTGCAGATCTCTCCCTGAAGACACCGCTCTGAGGAGCAAAGAACATTTTCATTGAGGAACAGATTTTCAGAATTTTGCTTTGTAGCCAGTGAGGAAGACTGAAGTTTGATGGTAGGAAGTGACCCAAGACATCCACATAATGCAAACAATACAGGAAGCTGTGTAGACCAGCCTGGGCTCTGAAAGCACAGAAGACTTTCATAGGGGTTCATCTCTGGAACCCCTGAGAAGTTTTGGACAAGTCATTTAACCTAAGCCTCTGTGGCTCATTTGTAAAATGGGGACAATAGATAATTTTCCTTGCCTATAGCAGTGGTTTCCAGAAATAAGTTAAAAAAATTGGAATTCTTTGAAAATCATAAAACATTTTGAGCATTAATGAGGTTCTCCTTGTCTTATTTAGCTCACTTTCAAATCAGGAACATCATATGCTGGGTAGCAACTTGATAAGATCAGATAAGATGCTGTCTGTGACAGGCTACAGAGGGAAATAACAGGTTCTGTTTCATTAATGATTGTTGAAGCAATGCCCTTCTCTCAAATTAAGCTGCCATTATGTTCCTTCATCCACCAAATTAAAAAATCCAGTGCCTTACCTCTCTTGCGGCCAACAGAGAACCAAGCTATGGAATGTTTACATAGATTTCTTTATCCCTGCGGAAGCACTGAGAAGGAAATATTACTCCCAGTTTGAAAAGCAGGAGGGATGCAGAAAGTTAATAAACCCTTGCTAAATACCAGGTTGACCCAAATACTTTTCATTTCTTTTCCAAAAAAAACGTTGTGCTGTTGTGTGGGAAAGAACAGGTTCACCCTCCTCTCTCTTATCTCAATCTGCTAAGGCTGGTTTCTAGCTGGAACTATACACTGAGATGTTTTCTTTCCCTTTCTCTTACTTATACTTGTAATAATGAAAATTTTAAACATATACAAAAGCAGGCCGAATAGTAAAATGTCCATTAGTATAATCCAAATGTGTAATATCCATGCTATCCATTTATCCATTTGGATATATAATATCTATATATTCATTAGCCCGATTTAGCAGTTGTCGGGCCATTCTTTCTGCCCCTCCCTGCTCAGAAGATGCTTGAGAAAGTCTACTGCATTTTTGTCCTTTAAAGTTGCAGCCCTATTGGCTGAATTGGTATACCAAGTGGATGGAATTTCTTGGGCCTCAGATCTGATACTTTCTAGAATTCACAACCTTGGGACAACTCATCCTAGCCAAATACTCACTATTTGAGCACCTGCCTTGATGCCAGTGGACTGGGGACAGAGACACAAGTGAATCATGGCGCTAGATTCTAGAGTCTAGAAAATGAATTCCGCACAGCCTGATTTTCTAACCAAACTGCAGGAGTTCTTCTCAAACACACGGTAATTAATTACTCCCTCAAAGGTTTAGGATTGTTACCCTGTAAGGGCCTGGAAGTAGCTATTTCACAGAGAGCTTACCTCCGCCGTGGTTTTGGAACTATGCACCTGTTGGGTTCCTCCCCACTTGGGGAATTTTACTCTGCCCACTAATGAAAACATGTCTTGAGCCCAAAGACATCTTTGCCTGCCCTGCCTTTACATAAACAGACAACCTCCCAGGGTCTCCAAGAACAGGGGTTTGTTGTTGTTTTCTTCTCTACTGTTTTTCTTCCCACTTACGCAGTGCACGCAGACATCTGTCCGCTTAACTTTCATCTACTAAAGAGTTACAAAGTCAGTAGACCCCCGCTTATCTTTTCCAAAAGAATCGGATCTGGCCGCGGTCCACAGTACAATATATGAAAGCTCATAATCAAGTTCCAGTTATGGCACTCTGTAGTATTCCCAGATGCTCCACGTCATTTGGCAAATCTATAATGTAATAAATATTGATGGCTTCCTTACATGTGGTGTTAAGATTTGCTCAGCCAAATATTTCTTTTCTGCACTCTTTAAAAAATATGTCACTAGAGTTGTCATCCTGAAAGTTGTTCGTACTCTCATGGCTTTATGTAAATGTCAACCAGATGCCGAGTTTCATTGTCATAGTTTCCTTTTGTTTTTATTTGTCTCTGTGGATTATTGGTGTTTGAAAACATTTTTTTTGAGCCTTCCTAACATGCCTGTTCCTGACTGAAGATAAAACATTTTTTTCATATCAATGAACTTCTTGCTTAACATGTTTTCATTGTCCTTTCTGACTACAGGACCATGGTTCCTGAATTTCAAGCATTTTTTCAAGTCAAGACACAAGTTGAGTAACCGCCTAATTGAGTGTAGCTTGAAGTTACTGGAGTGGTGACTTTCGCACCACAGAAGGGACCTGTCAATTACAACCTTTTCCCCGTCCACGTTCAGTTACACACATGCCTTCATTCAAAGCCCTGTTTTCACTCCTTTCCAAAAATATTATCCTTCTGGGGAGAAATTTTTCACGCATAAATTCAGCTTAACCAATGACTTTTTTTTAAAGACAAGCCTGAGAACACCGATTCTTAGTTATATGAGGGAGGTAATGTATACACTGGTTTTTAAACCTAAATTTGTGGATGTTGACAATTAAAAATTGAAAGAGGAGAAGAATCCATGCATTTAGCCTGCCCTGAGAAAGACTCTTGAGTCCTTTGGAGCTTACCAAATAACTTCATAAGAGCAAAAAGTGGTTTAAAAATTGTTTTAGATTACAGATCCTGCAACACGACAGAAGGATTTCCATTTTTCTCACGTTCCATAACTGTAAACGTTCTTTGCCATGGGGGTATAGGTATTGGTAGGCTTAGATAAATAACTATAATTTTGTTATCGCTGCTACAAGAAAGGTTTTTGTTGATTTTCTTTTTTTTAACAACTCTTCTGTTAAAAAAAAAAAAGCAAAGGGAAATAAAAGAAACTCTGATCATCCTGTACAGTACACAGAAAATAAGTATCAGGAAATTTTAGAATATTCACTTAAAAATCCACATTGTGTATAAATGATATTTTCTAGAAAGACATTAATTCTTAAGTGTGGAATTTTACCTAGAAATTTTGAGAAATCAACATCATAATGACATTAACCCCACATTTTTGTGTTTGTAAGTTTGTAAAGCATTAAAGTTTTATTAACCAAATTTTTGATACTTGTCATAAATTAGAAATAGCATTTACAAGCTTTCTAAAAGTACAATTTGTTTTTGCTTCCATTGTAACTTTAGTCTCTAAAAACTATACAGCAAATTAAACTAATACGAAAAATATCTGTGGTGCATGGTTTGGGGAAGGAGACTTACCTCAGAGGTGCTAACCATTTCATTTCTATTTCTCATTGTTTACAAAATTGTACATGAAAACAGACAAAAGAGGCTACTTTTCCATTATTCAATAATTACAGTATTCTCACAAAGGAAGTCGGGAATGCAATTTATCATGTGCACTGGAGTTATTCAGGACTGACAGGCAAGAGATTTTTCATGTGATGTCGCTAGCTTTATGCTGCTATGTTATATGATAGCCCTCCTCAGGGCCCCTGGTCCCAGTCCTACCTTGGTTTTGAGTCTCATCCAACCCAGAAGTAATTAATCTCAATCCAAGTCAGCCCTACTAAGCTTCAATGGAGTCATGGTGAAATTTTGGGCAGCTGCTTATAAAAAAACCAGAACAGAGGGAAAAGCCACCCAACATCCTCCAGCATTCATTGCCTCCATGAAAGCAGATCTTAATGGGCTTTAAAAGGCATTTCTGTGAATCCATTTTTTCCCCTCTACTTACATTCCTACCACCCAATCTACTTAATACGGAAAAACACTGAAAGTGCCTCCTTCCTTTGTATGCAATGACTTCTTTTTTATTCATCTGTCAATGAAATTAAAAGAATGTTTGGGCCATATGGGATGGCTCTCCAAGATTCTAAGTTAGAGCTAGATCACTCTAATGTGTTTGAGAGAGAAAATTATATCCATCACTTACTAAAAGAACAGCCAGAGGACAGTTGAGGCCACGAGCTAAGTAATTCAGAGACTCAAACTACTCTGCCTCTATGTTTGGGGAGTCGGGGAGCAGGCCATGTCTCCAAACAGACATGAACAGACAATTCTTACAGGCATAAGCAAAGCCCATTAACCTGATAGGGTCTCAGCGACCGGCACAACATTTATTTAACACGTTGTTCCTTCCCGTCGGAAAAGTGTCTAAGCTAAACCCACTTGTGAGCGCTGCATAAGACAGCTGAAACCGTTTACAGGAGGGGGTTCCATCTCCACCTCTGGGCACTTGGGACTAGGGACAGGCAGGTGATGTGAACTCATCTTGCTAAACATGCAGCCTGATATAATTAATGTTTATAAGACATTATAAAACATTAAAATTAATGCTCACAATGTTTATTTTTTTTTTTGATGTTTATCAAAGCCCGGGACCCAAGTCTCTCTCCCTCTGAAAACCAAATTTAAAAAGGGGGCTGAGAAAGGTTTTAAAAGACTTCTTATCTAGTTAAAGGGGCCACAAGCCATGAAATGACCAAAGAGCTAAATGTTAATACAAGGAAGACAAAAAGTGATACTAGAGCCTAGATAATGGCCAAGCTCTCTAACCAGCCTTGGTGGGCTCAAGAGTTTATTTTCAAAGCCAGCCTTCTTCCCTGGTGTGTAGCTCAGTCTCCCATGCCCTCAGCCTGGCCCGTCTCCGAAGCCTCTTAGGCTGGCAAGCCTCTCCCAACTCAGCCCTCCCGCACATGTCAGCAGGTGAGTCATCTGATGACATCGCTCTGGTCCACTCTCCGAAGCCATCACTCCCTCCTCCGTGCCCCAGAACAAAGCCAGCAGCTCTGACTCTTGTCCTGCTTGCAAAGCCATCCACACCTCAATCCCCACTTTTGCCTAGAAGAATCCCCCCACACTGCGCTAGCCAATGCCCTCTCACACACCTGCAGGTCTTTACGGATGCCTTCGCTCTATCCTTCCACTGCTACCCAACTACCATATCTTATGGATTTGTTCAGATCCCTGTTTTACGAAAAACCTTCCCTGCCCACCCTACCCAAGAAATGCTTTTCTCCTTTGACCTCATATTTATCTCAGTGTCTATGCTCTTTATAATCTACCATCATGCCTTTTTAGTAATGTTTATATCACTTTATTTAGTTTTTATCATTTCGGTCAAAGTCATTTTTCCAAATCTAGCCTGTAAGCTTCTTAGGAGTAGGGTCCATATCTTAAAACTCCTCATGTTCCCAATAGCACTTAAGGCAATACCTTAAAAGAATGTGTGGTCAGTGGATATTTGTTGATTAAATGATTGATTAAGCTGTTAATTTGTGAGTGGCAAATAAAAGTCTTTCATTCATTAATTTGACAGGTATTTATGGAGTACTTACCATGTGTTGAGCCCAATTTTAAATTCTGGGGACACAGCAATGAACAAAACAAAGTCTCCCAGCGTCATGGGAGAAAGATGGACAATAATAAATAAACCAGAGGGGCACCTAGGTGGCTCAGTCGGTTAAGAGTCTGTCTTTGGCTCAGGTCATGATCTCAGGGTCCTGGGATAGAGTCCCACATTGAGCTCCCTGTTCAGCGAGGAGTCTGCTTCTCCCCTTCTCCCTCTGCCCCTCCCACCCTCCCCCGCTCATGTTCTCTCTCTCTCAAATAAATAAAATCTTAAAAAGAAAAAAGAAAAAGAAAAAAACCCCAATAATCCAGAAAGTATGTAATATGTCAGATGGTGGTAAGTTACATAGGGAAGAAAAAACCCTGAGTGAGAAGGATAGGAACGGCTGGAGGGGTGCTATCTTATATACAGAGCCTCACAGATAAGGGGCGTTTGAGCAGAGACCTAAAGGAAGTGTTGATATCTGTGCAATAACATTCCAGCTGGAGAAAATGACAAGTGCAAAGGGCCCGAGGTAGGAATGTGTTTGGCATGTTTAAGGAACAAGAAGTGGCAAATGCAGCTGTATCAGAGCAAGTAAGGGAGACAGCGGTGGTGTGTAAGTGTTTGAGAGGTGGGGAAGGACAGATCATACAGAGGCTAGAGGACCTGGGCCCTCACTCTGAGAGAGATGGGGGATCTAAATAAACAGAAATGTAAAACATTAACTCAGTGTGTATCATTCAGCATGAACGTCTAAGATCAGACCAGCACTCAAGCTATTTGTGTAAAACAGAAACACCTCTACATTTATAGAGCATCCACCTGGACCAGATGCATGAATAGATTACCTAATTCATTTCTCAAAATAATGCTGTAAGTCAAGCACTATGTCTATTTTTTTAGACTTACAGAGTTTAAGAAACTTGCCCAAGGTCACACATAATGATAAATTAGGGGGGCGGGGGAGGTGGCTGGCATTCAAACCCAGGTACATCTAACTCCAGAGCCCAATCCCTTCACCACTGCCTGTGGAAATGGCAGAAATTCCCAACATCCATTACATTTGTGTACATGCTCTTGAGTACAGATGACCTGTGTATAAGATAGTCAATGTCAGCTGTATGATCGTCCCCTTTTACTAAGCCTAACATTTGAGAATCTGGATGCAGATTGTTGGCAAGGGGCACTACACAGGTAAGTGATAAGTTATCTGCCATTAATGTGTTACTAGTAGTTCTCTTGTGGAATAAAGTTGCATGAAGGGCCTGAGAGTGAGAGCTCTGTATTAAGAACCTCTCCGCATCCTGTGACCACAGCCTCTCCGCTAGTCTGGACAGAACCCACAGAGGCAAATACTGACCGCACCTTTCCCCAAGGGCAGAGGTTCTCAACTTCCAGAACACATGGGAACCACCCGCGAAATCCTGGCTCTTCTTTCCCCCTCCAGAAAGAGTGCTCGGGCCAGCACTCCTGCAGGCGCTGAATCAACAGGTCTGAAGGGAAAACCAGCTACTCTGATGCGCATTGAGAAGGAAGAGTCACTGACCTAGAGGCACAAGTGGTCTCTTAGAGCCTTGATATTCAGGGAATTTGTCCAGCTCTGACTTTGTAATTGAAAGGCTACTTAGCAAATATCGATCCAACAAATTCTTTTTTTTTTTTCTTTTTCATTTTAGAATCATAAAACACTGTGTCAGTCAGATAAACTTCTAGATGTAGTGTTTGGACCTGAATACGTAAAAGGAGGAGCTCCTGACAGGTAGTCTAGTAAGCAAAAAGTGAGTAGGAAGTGTTGTCACTGCAAAGAGAGGGACCCACTGGCCAACTGGATCCTGGAATCATCAGGAAGCAGTGGTGAAACCATACGATAATTGTCTTTCTCCGATCGACTTATTTCACTTAGCATAATACCCTCCAGTTTCATCCACGTCGATGGAAATGTTAAGTATTCAGCCTTTCTGATGGCTAAGTAATATTTCATTGTATATATACCACATCTTCTTTATCCATTCATCTGTCGATGGACATCTGGGCTCTTTCTACAGTTTGGCTATTGTGGACATTCCTGCTATAAACATTGGGGTGCAGGTGTCCCTTCTTTTCACTACATCTGTATCTTTGTGGTAAATACCTAGTTATGCTCTTAACTCTAGGGAACAAACTGAGGGCTGCTGGAGGGGAGGTGGGTGGGGGGTTGGGGTAACTGGGTGATGGGCATTAAGGAGGGCACGTGATGTGATGAGCCCTGGGTGTTATATGCAACTGATGAATTACTGAACTCTATATCTGAAACTAATGATGTACTATATGTTGGCTAATTGAATTTAAATTAAAAAAAAAAAGGAAACAGCGGCGGTCACAGGCAGGATGGCAAATGGGTTTCCATCCCCGCGCCAGCTCACGTGGCCAGTTTGCGGCTGCCAGGATCACTGCACCGTGACAGGGATTCAGAGGATGGGCAGGACAGAGCAGAGTGATGGATTAGCAACATCTGTCATGAATGTGCACATGTAACAGCATGGTTTAGATGAGAGCCAAGTGGGAGAATATTGCAGCAGAGAAAGGCATCCGACCTGACCCAAAAAAAGAAATGAAGTTGCGAGAAACATCAGCACTGATATTTAGCAGGTAAAAATCCATCTATTCTCTACTTAATCATAGGGGTATCCCGACTGAGCTCTCAAGAGAAAGCTCAGTCTTTAATATTATTTATTAACTTAGCTAATAATGTTCATGCTTAAGAGGAAGGGTAAATTGAATTATCAGGTGGTTTATAAAACATACCAGGGTTAATAAAGCTGTATTTATTGTAGTCCCATGGCTGGATCAAAGCCATCAACAATGAGCAATTATCTAATTGTCAATGTGCGGACACCGCTATTCTTAATTTAATGGTTTGTTTATTTAACTGCTGGCTACTGTCTCTCTTAAGAGCTTTTAGCTTCTTCCTCTGATGTTTTCTGAGCCTGACAGTGTGACATTGTTTGTTTTTGTCTTTTTCCCAAGGCTTATTATTGGTTTGTTTTAATATTCTCTTGTTGGGCCAACTTGTTGGACAGTCAAATAAATCACTCAGCTGAGGATACGTGAGAAACATGCCACCGTTTACCAACAACCTGATCTTTAAAAATATTTAGGCAGGGAGGACACAAACAAGCCATTTTCAGGTCATCTTTCTCTCTCTACACAATACCAGTCTCAAAACTGTTTTGATTTTTTTCCTATTTGTACGAAACAATTTGTCATATGTAATACTTAAAATATTATAATATTCCATATGATGCATAATTATCTTCTTTCATGTAACTATTAAGAACATATGGATTTTTAAAAAACCATTGAACATCTTATATTCTGCATAACTATCATTTTTCCTGCGTTACGTGTTAGGCATACTTCAACATGAAAAGATTTGTTGATTGTGGAAAGATAATAAAGTAGAGCTCACACGAGATGCGTGCTCAGGCAAACATCTCCTAATTGTGCTATGGAGTGATGGAGGCATTAAATAAAGAACTGGGAGACACCTAAGAAATCATTTACTCCAGTGGTTTTCAAATATATTTTAGCTTAAGACCCCTTTCCACCAAAGAGAGCATCCTAGAAGGCCCCAGAGTGAAACGCTTAAATCTGGAGCCACCCTGATTGAAACAGGAGTGGGGACGCTGTGCTTCTCCACTTCTGCAGCCCAGCCCAGCCTGGTGGTCCCTAAATCATGGAAACTGAGGAAAGGGGGGCTTAGTCAGATACTATCTTATGCAGGATTTGTTGGCTGAGCATTTCAACACCAGACAGCAAACGCTTTATCAGGTTTCCTTTGGATCGCCCCTTTAGGAGAGGCCCCGAAAGCAGGAATTTGCCATGTTTTATATACCAACCACTGCTAGAACGTGAGGCTCCACCACGAATGGGCTTTGAATATACCATTCCTCTTTTTTTTAAAATAATTTATAAGTTTACATCCATAATCATCGTAATTAATGAGAATAATATTATCAGGGAACAACAATCAGACAATTCGACAGACAAGTTATGGGTCCTATCGTCATATTAACCTCAGCATCTGTTTCTGTATCTTTTTTTAACTTTTTTTAAAGATCTTATCCATTGAGAGAGAGAAAGAGAGGGTCAGCGGGGTGGGGGGGAGGGGCAGAGGGAGAGGGAGAAGCAGACTCCCTGCTGAACAGAGAGCCCAATCTGGGACTCGATCCCAGGGCCCTGAGATCATGACCTGAGCCAAAGGCAGATGCTTAACTGACTGAGTCACCCCAGGACCCCCTGTTTCTGTATCTTATTTCAATTGTAAGACATTCAGATAGGTTTAAGCAAAGGGATAAGGTATAAGCAAGGGGTAATTTTTTAAACTTTTTAATTGACAGAGAATTATATCCAGTGAAAGGTATAGCTATTAAGTGTACAACTCAATGATAAACGTGTATACCCATGTAACCAACACCCCAACTGAGATGTAGATGAATTTCTGTTTGACTGCCTTCGAGGTGACGGATAAATGCCATGTGCAGGTAAGCCCTTCTCAGACAGAAAGTCTTCCTGAGACGCTTAGGAGCTGAAGACCAGGCAGTGGCCAGAAGTCCCAGTCAGAACAGTAGCCCAGGACGTTGGAGGAGTATTCCTGGTCATGTACAGCTGGAGAGCCCCACACCACTACTCCAGAAACTCAGGCACTGTCTCTGAATCCAAAGCACCAAGTGGCCAGTGAGCACCATGGTTATAATGATGCACAACGGCATTTTTTTATTCTATGGGGCAGGTCTGGCCAGGGAGAAGAGGCTGGAGCTCCATTTCCCAACGTGGGCTCTCGCTGGGTCAATAGCAAGATTGTTATAGAGGGTAACCCGAGCCGGGTAATGTGTGTAGGATCTGTGGCTTTATTGTGTCCCTGCTATGTTAATTAGTACTAGAAGCATGATGGATTGGCAACACGTGTGCGCTCTGAGTCTGAAACCAGCCCTGAGAGTTTAGCACTCCATTAGTTACACATCACAGAAACCCAGGGGATGTTTACTCAAAAAGAGGATCACTTACAAGAGGGAAACATGCTAATTCATTCCTGATACCGTCTGGGGAGAGGGACACCCCATCAGCCTGTGAGTGGTGTAACCTGTCATCCAAGACAGAGATGGAATGAGAGGCTGGCGGGAAAACACAGAAAGCCCCCGGCCCCCTGGCCTGGGAACCCTGAAATCTCAAATCCTCAGTTGTTCCTACATGAATCCCTCTGAGACAGAAGTTCAGAGAAGGCTCTGTGTTGACATTTCAATTCATTACCCTGTTCCAGAGGCAGGGAACCCTGGACCCAATCGCTCCCACACCCTTGTCAGGCCACAGGGAGGGGAATTCTCTCCCTTCTCACCAGGTTTTATGCCGGCTGCTGACTCTCAGGCCTGGACCAGCTCTATATACCCCTACCTCAGCCTGACAGGTACCAAAAGGCCTCAGAAAGGATGTCCAAAAACCTGGCACTCCTCTGAGCCAGGTGACTATTACAGGCCTGTTCTTGTAAACTCAGAGAACTTTGAGAAGACAAATTCCAAGTTCCCTTCCCATGGTAAGGTTCCAGAGTTTCAGTGTTGTCAAAGCAATTGTGTCCATGTGAGAAAATACAGAAGTGGCCAAGATATTTTTTTAGAATCATCTAAAATATGAATGAATCTATGAATGGTGCTTGCTTTCAATTAGCCAGTATAACTGGCATGTAATATCGCCTGAGAATGTGGAATACGTGTAGATACATTTGGGCAGTGGCGTGCTGGGAAATGTTAAACAACTGGCTGAGGGTGGTGGGGAAGCCTGGCAGTTTCTGTGGTGTACACATTCCCACCATGGCCAATTTCGAGCTACCAACCCGACATCGCTGAATGCAGAGCCGGGGAGAGATGTTCGCAGGTGTTCCTCACAAGCCAATAGGAACAGGCTCCAGTACATGTTATAAGCTGCATAAATACATTTGGATAAAAATCATCCCTGCTCCTCATGCCTTGCAATGCTGGTCCTCTCTTCTCCCCTCTGTTTCTGTCCACACATCTCAGCACGGTAGTTAAGGGTTTGGGACCCAAGTCAGCTCAGCTGCTGTGAACCGACTGTGTATTCCTTTGTCTCTTTCCTTGTCTACCAAATTGAGACTTTTTATAGATTTATTCATTCATTTAGAGAGCGGGAGGAGGGGCAGAGGGAGAGAATCTTTGAAGCAGTCTTCCTGCTGAGCACAGAACCCCATGTGGGGCTCGATCCCATGATTCATGAGATCATGACCTGAGCCAAAACCAAGAGTCCGATGCTCCACCGACTGTGCCACCCAGGTGCCCCCCAAATTGAGATTTTTAAAAAACAAGATCTTCTCCACAGGGATGCTGTGTGGATGAAATAACTTACTTAGCACACTCTAACACAGTGATATTCAAACTTCAGTATGCATCAGGACCACGTAGACCGAGTGCTAAAACACGGATGGCTGAGCCACACACCCACATTTCCTAATTCAGTGGATCTCAGTTAGGGCCTGCCTGAGGATGTACATTTCTAACAGGTTCCAGGTGGGGCCTGAGTTTGCATTTGTAACAAATTCCCAGGTGATGAGGACATGGTTGGGCCAGAGCCCACACCTGGAGAACCATCCTATAGGTTTCAGTACGGTGTCTAGAAACCATTACATATTGGCTGTTATTATTGTCAACTTGAAGAGGTCAGAGCCTTTGCCTGTAAATAAGGCAAAAGACCCCAGGCCCTTCCTAAACGAGCAAACTATCCCAGAATGGCTCCTTAGGATCTAAGAGAAACCTCAGCTCCCCTCAAACAAGGAATAGTGGGGAGAGCATTCACTTTTCCCTTTCTTTCCATCAGTCGGTCAACAAAATCATCCCCACTTCACAACGGGCCAGCACCAGGAGGGAAAGATCAGGTAGGACTAAAAGGCACACGTATTAAAGAAGCAGGAATCAAAACTTGGATTACTTCTTGAGGACACCGGCCAAAAGGAGAAACCCCCAGGGCAGCTGTCCTTCCGTCAGGCATTCAAGTTGGCATGTTTGTTTTGCTGTAGCTGAGTACATATATGCCTGGACGGCACTTACATTAACTGGTGAGGACAGGGGCTGGTGGCTCATAGCTCTTAACACATTTAGCACCAGACATGATCGATTCTTGAGTGAAGCACAGAATTTACATTCTGTGTCACTCATTCTTCATCAGTCTCGCATTGTGAGTCTTAGGCTTCACTTCCACAGCTTAAAATTACGTAACATCTTACATTCATCTCTCATTACAATTACTAACTGCTCTAAACCCACTGCGTTCTCTGTATAACTGAGAGGCGAGGAACAAATGCTTAGCCCTTCATGGTTTTTTAGGTCAATGATGCCAGTAGATCAAATAATTGTTCTTTGCTAATAGACGTCACACAAGCCACATCCTGGGGTCAGGGCATAGGGCAATGGTAGCCCAATGCTTACAAGAACACAAGGGAAGGTAGGACTCACCAACTGAGAAAGAGAATGTTTATGCCCCCCCGCATTCCCACGTGAACTGTCTGGACAGTGATTCCCGGCGGCCGGGGAGTTGGCACGCATGCTCTGTTTGATTATGTAACAACTAGCAACTTCCCAGCTCTGCGCATGGAGACCACAAGAAACACAGAATAGAAAACCCAGATGGGAATCCCTGGGGAGGCACGTGTTTCAGGTTTTCCGTGGACCTAGCCTTTTGGAGCCTCAGTATTCTGATTTTGGGATATACCCAGAAGATGCCTGACCCAACACTTCTACCTGATTTTAATATGGCTCATTTGCTTCCCTTTCATAGAGCAGTCGAACACCAGTGGGTCACAACACTCCCACTGCACACAGACCCCCTAACTCAACCCTAAAAGCCAGCTTTGCCCAAGCCAAGAAACACAGGCTCTATCCTTCCTCTTTTTTCCCATGTTTTTTTTTTTTAAATGATTTTCTTTCTTTATTTGACAGAGAGAGAGACAGCGAGAGAGGGAACACAAGCAAGGGGGAGTGGGAGAGGGAGAAGCAGGCTTCCCGCGGAGCAGGGAGCCCGATGCGGGGCTCGATCCCAGGACCCTGGGATCATGACCTGAGCCAAAGGCAGACGCTTAACCGGCTGAGCCACCCAGGCGCCCCTCCCATGTTTTATGTAGAAGGTAGTTGGTCCCTCCAAAGGCATTTCACTATGATAATCCTCTTCCTTCCTCCAACACTCAAGCCAGCTGCTCTTCTCCCCTCTTGCCATCTTGAGTCTCCACAAAGGGAATGCGGAAGGAGGAAGAAGAAAGTGAGCCTCCTGCCTATTTGTTCCTAAATCCCATTGAACAAAAGCACAATGCCAAAGGTATTAGAACTCTATCATACCCTTCACACTAGTAACTAATCATATGACCCAAAAATTCCTAAAGTAAATACGGAGTGAGGTGTAAACTAGCCAGAAACATAAAACTAGAGAAATTTTCCAGCTCATGAATTAGGTGCCTACCTTTCCCCTGTTGCTTGTATTTACATTCTTACGGCTTATAAACAAAGAAGTCAAAGGAAAAGATCAACAGATTTGACTACCTGAACATTAAAATAATGGATGGATGGATGGAAGGAAGGGAAGGAGGGAGGGAGGGAAGAGGGAGGGAAAGAGGGAGGAGAAAGAAAAAGGAAAGGGAAAAATAACAGACTAAGGAAAACATTTGCAGCAAATAGGATAAAGTGTTAATATCTTAAGTAGATAAAAGTGTTATTTAATTGATGATAGAAAAGAGAAATGAACAGAAGTCACAAAATAATAAATACAATAAGTAATGAATACAGGAAAATAGACTCATTGGAAATCAAAGAAATGCAAAATTTTAAATATCAAGATACCAATATTTACCTAATAAAGTAGCAAAAAAGAATGTGATGTTAACACCCAAAGCCATGGTGTGAACAGGCCCCAAAACATTGCTGGGAGCATCCAAAATTGGTACAACCCTTGAGCAAAGAAGCTTAGAAACCTATCAAATGCCATGACATTGTTCATACCCTTTGGCCCAGAAATCCAACTTCTGAAAGGAAATAACATAAAGAAAAGAAAAAGCTACATACACAAATATATTGAAGGTAACATTATTTATAATTTTTTTAAATGGAAGCAACCCAAAAACCCAGCAATATAGAACAACTAAGTAAACTATGGTACATCCATCCATTCATTTATTCAAAAAACATCTTTTTAATTTTTCAAAAAGATTTATTTATTTTATTTTGGATAGAGAGCCTCTGTGTGAGTGGGGGAGAGGCAGAGGGAGAGAAAGAGAGAGAATCCTCAAGCAGACTCCCTGCTGAGCATGGAGCCTGTCATGGGGCTTGATCCCAGAACCCTGAGATCATGACCTGAGCTGAAATCAAGAGTTGGACACTTAAACGACTGAGCCACCCAGGCGCCCCCTTTATTCAACAAACATTTATTAGTCATCTCCATGTACTAGTCACTCCTTCCCCACTGTCAAAGTCTAAGAGTAATCAATAACAGATAAGGAAGAGGGGCGCCTGGGTGGCTCAGTTGTTAAGCATCTGCCTTCGGCTCAGGTCATGATCCTGGGGTCCTGGGATCGAGCCCCACATTGGGCTCCCTGCTCAGCAAGAAGCCTGCTTCTCCCTCTCCCACTCCCCATGCTTATGTTCCCTCTCTGGCTGTGTCTCTCTCTGTCAAATAAATAAATAAAATCTTAAAAAAATAAATAAATAACAGATAAGGAAGATAAAAAAAATACATTGAGATGATTTCCCTTTAAATCAAGAAATGTCAGCCTTCAGTAGACCATTTGGATGTATACTACATCCAAATCATCAGGGCGTAAAATGGCCAGTATACTGTAAGAATGGTTATCATCAAAAGATAAGAGATAATAAGTATTGGGGAGGATGTGGAGAAAAGGAGAAAAAGGAGAAAAAGGAACTCTTGTGCACTGTTGGTGGGAATGTAAACTGGTGCAGCCACTGTGGAAAACAATATGGAGGTTCCTCAAAAAATTAAAAATAGAAACTACCATATGATCCAGCAATCCCACTTCTGGGATTTTTTCCCAAGGAAATGAAAGCAGGACCTGGAAAAGATATCTGCACTCTCGTGTTCGTTACGGCATTATTCACAATAGCCAGGATACGGAAAGAACCTAAGGCTCCATCAGTGAGTGAACAAATCAAGAAACTGGGGCATGTACATTCAATGGAATATCACTCGGCCATGAGAATGGAGGAAATCTTGCCATTTGCTACAACATGGAGGAACCCTGAGGGCATTACACGAAGTGAGGTAAGTCAGACAAAGATGAGTACTTTATGAGATCACTTATATGTGGAATCTAAAAAAGCCAAACTCACAGAAAGTGAGACTAGAATGGTAGTTGCCACGGGCTGGGGGGTGAGGGGAATGGGGAGATGCTGGTCAAAGGGCACAAAGTTTCAGCTATAAGATAAATAAGTTCTGATGATGTAATGTACAGCACGGTGATTATATGTAATAATACTATATTACATACTTGAAAGTTGCTAAGAGAGTAGATCTTCAATGTTCTCACTACAGAAGAGAAACGGTAATTATGTGAGGTGACAGAGGTGTGAGTTAACCCTAGGGCAGTAATCATCTTGCAATATATAAGTGTATCAGATCAACAGGTTGTACACTTTAAATGTACAAGTTATATGTCAATTAGATCTCAATAAATCTGGAGAAAATAAATTTTAAATAAAATCCTCAGTATTAATATCAAGGAAGGTGATGGCACTTGTCTTGAGGCTCACCTGACTACTTAAAGGCATTTGATGTGAGCCTTGGGGAGATCATGGGAGACAGCGGTGCCAGGGCTCCCAGGGGCCCAGAATTCACAGTCCACTGCATTAAGGGCTTGAACTTAAATGTACTGGAGCGCCAGGGCCTCAGCAACCACTGGCCTTCAAAGAGCCCTATAAACGTTTACGTGATGCCTGGGTTCTGGGGGCAGAAGAGATGACAGGCAGAAGCAGGTGATGAAACAGCGTTGCTCCCCAGTGGGGCTCCTTTTCTCAAATGCAATCTCTCAGCCCTTCTGATGTGCTCATCACTGTCCCTCCAGCTCTCTGGAGCATGGTAGGAGGGGAGCAAGCTTGTAGTCAAGGAAGCTGACTTGCTCCAGACCCTGGGCTGCTGGGGTTGGCCAGACCAAAGAGAGCTCCTCGGGCTGCCCCAGTTGCCACTTGCCTCTGACGGCAAACCCATGTCCCTGCCATTACCATTAGACACCTGCCTCTAAGCATCAGCTAAAATGCCTGCCTCTAAAGGAACCACTTTTCTGGGGCACCTGGGTGGCTCAGTCAGTTTAGTGTCTGCCTTCGGCTCAGGTTATGATCCCAGAGTCCTGGGATCGAGCCCCACGTTGGGCTCCCTACTCAGCGGGGAGTCCACTTCTCCCTCTCCCTTTGATGCTCCCCCTTGCTTGTGCTCTTGCTCTTCTCTTTCAAATTAATAAATAAAAAGTCCTTAAAAAGAAATAAAATAAAGGAAGAACTTTCCCACCACTCCCTAACACCAAAGATGTTTTCCAATAAAGGAAAACCCTTCATTTCACAATTAGAGACAAGGCTTAAAGTTGACACCATAATAATAACAAATTAAGTATCAAGTAGAATAACTACTATGTGCCAGCTATTCTAAGTGTTTTGCATGCGTGATTCACTTGCTACTTACAACAAGCCCATGAGGAAAGTACTATTACTTTCGATCCCACTTTACACATGAGGGAATGTAAGCTTAGAGTAACTTGCCAAGTTCACACACAAGCGGGATGCCTTTTGACCCAGCGATTCCACTGCTGGGAGTAAATTAGCCCACAGGAATGAAAATCTCTATATACAAATATATATGCGGTGGTATTAGGTAACATGGGGAAAAGTTGGAAGCAATCTAAAGAGAGTAACAAGTACAGAATAGCTAAGTAAAGGCATTCATTCATTAAGGGACTCAGGCAGGCTGGTTCCATTAACCACCATACCACCCTGCCCCCTTAGAAAGAGACTGATCACCAAAATTTACACTATGGGTAAATGGCTGATAGGCAGAGGCCTTCCCAAAAGCTGGGGGAAAAAGTAATGCCTGAAAGATGAGGATGTGAGGGTGGTGATGAGGATCCAGGCTCAGACAATACATTTTACTCACCTCTCGGTTCCACCTATACTATGTCTGGGCTATTCTTTCCCAGAATCAAACTCCAAATTCCCCCTCCACTTCTTCTTCAAAATAAAAAATGAGCAGGCACTAATCTAAGTACTCACTGATTCAAAAAAAAAAGGGGAAACAAGTGTTCATCTGTTTTGTTTTTTAAATTGCACATAAGAGTGAAATCCTATGGTATTTGTCTTTCTCTGACTTATTTCGCTTAGCCGTAATACTCTCTAGTTCCACCCACGTCATTGCAAATGGCCAGATTTCATTCTAGGGAAAAATAAGATGAAAACTGAGAGGGAGGCAAACCATAAGAGACACTGACCTCTAGGGAACAAACTGAGGGTCGCTGGACAGGAGGTCGGTGGGGGGATGTGGTAACTGGGTGATGGGCATTAAGGAGGGCATGTGATAGAATGAGCACTGGGCGTTGTAATGCAACTGATGAATCACTAAACTCTCCCTATGAAACTAATAAAAAATAAAATAAATAAAAAATAATAAAAATTTAAAAATAAAAAAGGAAATAAATGTGCTTTTATTCTCCCCCCCCCCATAAAAAAAGGCCTTATAACCACCAAGCTAACCTAAACCAAAACAAAACTGCTCTGCATTGCTTCAGGCCAGTGAAGGAACATGTTTACAGCTTTTGGTGTGGGCACGGATCAAAAGCCTCAAGCTGAGCTGCCCGAGAGCCCGGCAGATTCCCACAAGTGCAGGCTACCGAGGAGGCTTCTGAGGTGCGTTTCCTCATATTTAAAAGCCCTTCAGTCATGCCAGGGACCAGGCCAGGGCACAGAGCACAGCTAGGACTGATGTGTCATCTGCAGGGGCCAAACACACACACACAAACACACACACACGCACACCGCCTCCCTCCCCGTGCTCATGAGTGTGTAGAAGCACACTCCACCTCCTACCCACTAAACAAGCTCCTGAAGGAACCTGCATGCACGACATGTGCTCTTTCCTTCTCCGGTTTATCTCCCTCCTGCCTCCTCCATGACTCCCACCGCTGAGAAGCACATCCTCCCCAGCATCCTGCTGAGAGGTACCTAGTGACACAGGTAAGGCCTTCCTGAGCCTCAGTTTCCATTATTTATTTCCCTTATTTTACTTCTGAAAGGACATTTCCTAATTCCTTCTTTCATTTACTATCCCAGGATATGGGCAAAGTTATTTCACAGAGAAATCAAGGGCTATCTTGGATTAAGCAGTGTGGACTCTTGGCATTCCTAGTTTCAACATTCATGGTTCCAACTCAAGCAAACTTGAAGATCAGGACATGTGGACATGAGCGATTTTTCTGGGGCAAAAAGTTGAATCAGTCTCAGCGCCTGGCTCATGTGGAAGTGAGCTCCTTCATCGTAGTAAGTGAGCCTTACTGAGCACCCGGTGTGTACATCTCAGCTCAGCTGTGTGGCTCTCTTCTCAAAACCTAGAATGCATTTTTATGGAAGAAGGAAAGATATTGATAGAAATGGGGCTCTCTGAAGGTCCTGGAATGTGTCTGCAGAATGTCCTGGGTCAGCCTTCTCTCTCACGGTCATAAAGAAATCAGGAAATACATTCTTAGCGTGGGTGAGGATAAGGATTTGGTTCCGTGAGCTGTGTTCACAGTACAATCTTCATGGATCAGTCAGTAAATCAGCACATCGATGATGAAGAGACAGCACCCCTTCCGCTCCTGCCCAGGGAATCAGGAATTCTGTTCTAAGCAAAGGAGTCAGAAAAGAATTGGGCCCTATCCTTTCCTCTGGGAACCTGTAGGATTAGCAGAGAAAAGGGAGCAAGAAAGACAAAAGAAAGTGTAAGCTAACAACAAAGACTCAGTCCTTCTCCGTAAGGGGGAAGGTTTCATAAATATCTCAAACACAGGTTTGGTGTCAGACATGAGTCAATGTCCCAGCTCAGCCATTGTCAGTTATATAATTGCTCTAAGATTTCATTCCCTTCTCTGAGATGAGAATAATAAAAGTGCCTTCCTCTTTGGGTTCTTATGAAGATTCAATGAGATCTGTGTGAACTGTTCATATAGTGTCTGGCAACTAGTACGTGCTCGAGGAACATTCAACAGTATGTTTATTACTTTACTATGTGTTAGACAAGAATGGAAAGTAGAAATTTCTTGACTGCCTCCACCACCACTTTCTCCTTTGGCTGCTTCTGGTTGAGAGGTTTACTTTCCTGATCTGATAAATGCCTTCTGGGTCCTACTCCGTAAGGCTAAGGTGGCCTCCACTGCCCATCCTCTAAGCCTACAGGAGTAGACAGGACCTACCTTGCAGGTCTTGGATAACTTCACTCTTTGCTGGAAGAGAATCAAAGAGGCCAGGGACGGCCCATCTGGTCAGACTGCCACTAATAAAAGCCAGGATGCTGCAGAGAAAGAGACAACTTTTCAGAAATGTGATAGACCCCCTTCTGTGATGGACAAAACATCTGTTTGTTCCATCTTGCAGATTTGGGGATGCTGGGTCTAAGAGCTGTTTTTTCTGACAGCATTAGATGGAATACTGTTTCTATGCTCACACAGGGTGTCTTTTCAACTCTAAACGTAAACATTTAGCTCCAAGAGTGGAAGAAATAGCAGGTTGCAGGGGCAAGCAATGACTCGGTGTTTCTTTAAGGATCCCCCGGTTCAGGGCTACTTGTGGGTGAGTTAACTCCTGATCAACACCCAATATTGCATGGGAGGGGCAAAAGCTTTTAAAACAAGATTGGAAGAAAATAGCCATAATAAATCTAGTTGACAAGGGAGTTGTAACTAAATTATATAAAGAACTCTTATAAACAAAAGGCAAACAATGCAACCTAAAGAAACACGGGTAAAAGATTTCAACAGACACTTCACCAATGAAGACAAGCACACTCCTAAGAGCACGAAAAGATGCTTAACGTGATTAGTCACCAGTGAAATGCAAATTAAAACCATAATGGAACAGCACTATCTATTAGGATAGCTAGAAAATGTTTAAATTTGACATTGCCAAGTGTTAGTGATATGAAGCAACTGGAACTCTCATACTTACTGGTGAGAATGAAACCAGTGCCACTATTTTGGAAAACGTTCTGGAAGTTGCTTAAACAGTAAAACATGCACTGGCCCCATATGACCCCAAAATCCCACTCCTGGGTATTCACTCGAGAAAAAGGAAAACGTATGTCTACATAAAGATATGTACAAGAATGCTCAGAGCACCCTTATTTAGAATTTTCCAAACTGGAAATAAAACAAATGTCCACCAGCAGGTGAATGGATACACAAATTGTGATGTGACCATGTCCCTGCCATATCCAATAGTAGTCAGCAATAAAACGAAAAGAACTGATACCCAACCTGGAAAACATCACGCTGAGCAAACCAAGTCAGACACAGAAGACTACACACTGTAGGTTTCCATTTACACGACACTCTAGGAAAGACAAACCTAATGTGTGGGGACAGAAAGCAGGACAGCAGTTACCTGGGGCTGGGGTTGGGGACACTGCCTGGGAAGGGACAGAAGAAAGTCAGTGATCCCCAATCTAGGTCCCTCTTTAGCCGCAGGAACAAGTTACCAGTCTTCCTTAGCAAAACACCTCTTACCAGGTAAGACACAGAAAGAAGCTGCTAATGAGAATTTAGCCTAAGAATGGGTTTTCCCTGTGATCCAAGGTGGCATGGTCATAGAGAAAACATGTATGATACTTATTCTGTGCCAGGGCCCCTCCTAGACACTGCAGGGATATAATCCTCCCGGGAGCGTGGGAGGTACATACCAGCAGGCACCTCCCAGTTGAGGTAGAAAGCAGATGCCTCGGGTAGAAGGTGTCTCCGCTGGTAAGTTCCTGAACCAGGATTTGGATGCAGACAGCGCGTCTGCAGGAAACTGCTTCCTTAGCCACTTTGCTAATACTACCTCTCGGGGCAGGTACTATTTTGGCCCCAGAGACTTTAAAAAGGATCTCCTGGAAGCATCGCTAAGAATAGCCCCAGATGGCACAGGGGGCCCATCCCACCGGGGATAAATAGGTTTTCCTATTTTCTGAGAGGGAATGGGCACCTCGGAACACAGGCCATTTTTTTCTGGAGGCAGCAGACTGGATTCGAACGACATCTGAAAGACCCTCCCCATCCCTTGCCTCCGCTGGAGGGTATAAGACGGTGTATTTGTGTGCTGGGTAAAGTAGACACGCACCGAGGCCAACATACGGAGTCCCAGGGTGGTTAATCCAAGAAGGGGCATAAAAACACACTCAAGGAAAAACAGTGAGAAAGGAGGCATCCACCAGGTCCCCACGATGAAGAAAACACAGGGAGGTGGCATCTGACTGCTCCTCTCCTCCGGGAGCAGAGGGGACTAAGAGGGAAGAAGAGAAAATAAATTCTCAGTGCCCACTTCTACAGGGGCACACGAGGCTTTGCTCTGGCTAATCCCTCGGGGCAGGGATAAGGGGAGGTCAGCCTTGGCGCCGGGCTTCAGCAGCACTATATCCAAAAAAATCACCTGACAGTGGAAATGTTGCCACTCAAGCCCCGCGTGAGGATGAATCAGCTCCTTCCCAGAGCAAACTGATAAATAAATCTGTTTCCTAAATCCTGACTCACGACTACCTAATCGTCCTTAACAGCCTCCTCCTCACCAACCTGAGCCGGCATCCCTGCTCGGGAGACGTTTTTACAGTCTTGGGGTACTTTTCAGGTTCCATCTTGCACGCATCGCCTATCTTTTATTTCCCACTAGAATGAAAATTCTAGGAAGCCAGGGACCGTGCCTAAACTTCTGTGCATCCACCTCTGCATCTATTACACATGAGCAATGGAACTATATCTGATAGGTGGAAAGGAGGGAGGGAGGAAGAAAAGAAGGAGGGGGAAATGTGTGAATAAGCGAATGAAGCTGTATTTTCCTAAAACACGAATGCTAGTAACCAGAAGTGATATTAAGAAGCACACTTCCCCAGCCGGCTAAGGCCTCAGGCTTCAGGATGTTAAAACATCCCTGATGGCTTTATGTGGCTTCTAGAAAGAAGCCCCATTGCTTCAGAACCAAGTGATGACTTCTGTTTCTGCACAGCTAGTTTGCAATCCCAACCCTAGCTAACGGATAACTCTTTGGATTGTCATCAGTGAATAATATCTTCCAGGTGCCGAATGTTGGATAAATACATTTGTCTTACTAGAAAGCTCAGGAGGGTTTTTTTTTCTTAATGGGAAACTATAAAACTCTGAACGGGTCTGCTTCTACTGGGTCCATCCTCCTCGACCATCCTTATCCTGGGTTGAGTAACCAGGTCCAGATGAACTGTAACGTTAGTTAATTTCTCTCCGGGCCCTGATTTCCTATGAGAAAGGAAGGTGAATGACATTTCAAAAGAGCTTTGTGAGATTTATGTTTTTGTATTTGTGGAGGTCTTTCAAGAGCCCGACATTTTCTCATAACTTGTGGAAGTTCCTTTTGTCTGTCTTTGAACCTATTTATTAGCTGGACAATATTTTAGACGAATTGAAAAAAGAAAGAGTCTTCGGCTAGATATAGAGAGGGGTTAGGAAAAGTCGTAAATCATGTATGGATTGCCAGTGGTAGGAAATGGTCTCACTTGAAGTGTGCGCATAGGCATACATATGTGTGTGTGCAATGCGTGTGCCCACAGACCTACCTCTGTGCACGTGAAGAGAAAGTCATTTATCCTCGCAGTATGCTAAAATAACCCTAGTTTTCCTAGATTGTGTTAAAGGGAACACGGATATTCTATTTTTATCAAGTGCAAAAAAAAAAAAAAAACAAACAACTTTTGAACCTAAAGTGGAATGAATTCCTACATGGATCATCATCACAACACACCCTGCCAGCCCCTGGGATGCACACAGCACGATGCTGGCTATGCGAAGCATATAAAGAAACATAAGACTCTGGCCCTGCTTTAAAGAGTTTACTCTCCTCATGGAGACATGCAAGATGTGCATATAAAATCTGGCCATATCACTCCCCTACTGAAAACCCTAGAATTATTTCCCGCTGTACTTAGGATAGAAAGTCAAAACATGTAGCACAACCCTCCTGTCTTTTGGTCTCATCTCCTTGCTCTCTGCAGGTTCACCCAGGCATATTGGCTTCCTCAATTCCTCACAGGAACCAAGTTCATTCTGACCCCAGGCCCTTTGTACCCGCCGTTCCCTCTCCCTAGAACCTTCTTCCTCCCAGTGTGCCTCCTTTATTTCTAGTCTGTTGCATACTCTGTATATTAATCAGAATTCTCTAGAATAACAATCAATCGGATACATACGTATATAAGAAGAGATCGATTATAGGAATTGGCTCATGCAGCTACAGGCTGAGAAGTCCCACAATCTGCCATCTGCAAGCTAGAGACCCAGCAGAGCCAGTGGTATTATTCAGTTTTGAGATCAAAGGGCTGATGGTGTAAGCCTGAGAACCACAAGCACCCCAGTTTGAGGGCAGAAGGGCAGGAGAAGATATATTTTTCAGATGAATCAGAGAGAGCACGCATTCACCCTTCCTCTGCCTTTTTGATCTATTCAGGCCCTCAGGGCATTGGGTGATGCTCACCCATATTGGGGAGGGCCCTCTGCTTTCCTCAACTCACCTATTCAAATGTTAACCCCTTCCAGAAACACCCTCCCAACACACCCGGAAATAACATTCTACCAGCTTTCTCTTGGCATCCCTTAGCCCAGTTACACAGACGCATAAAATTAACCATCACGGCTTGTTGGATCACTGTGCTGTGCGCCTGAAACTAATGTAACATGGTGCATCAACTACACCCAAATAAAACAACTGATTTAAAAAAGTAGCCAACACACTCAGAAAGCCTTCCCCAAATTAATTAGGCTCTTTGCTCGTGTATCTTATTGCACCCCTTTAATTATTTCTTCATAGTTATGTTTGTAGTTTATCTGTATTTAGACTTATATTTGTTTCCAGATTGATATCTATTTCCAGATTTCCCCACTGGACCATAAGCCCCATAGCAGCTAAGCTCTTTGGCCCTTGCTATCTCAAGCACCAAGCCTGGCATGCAGTGGGTACACAATAAATATCTGTCGATTGCATTAAGAACCTAATGAAAAGGAAACTTTACTGGAACTTCACCACAAGGTACGTGGCTAGATACACAATAACTCAGTGAGTGGTTCAGTTCATCCACATTTCCTCAACTTGATATACAAGATTTATCTCAGTTTGTCGTTTTTCCTTTTGTATACCCCAGAGACATAGCAGCAAGGGATAGAGACCCCACTGCTCTCCTCCGCATCTGCTGAGGCTTGGAGCCTTCAGAATATCAAAGACCCCGGCCCAGAGGGTAAGTCTTCCCTCTGGTGGCTAAACACTCCCTCCTAGTGCTGATTCTGCTTTCTGCCTTTTTTTTTTTTTTTCAACGCAGGGAGATTATAGTAGGAAGGAGGATGAGGTCCTTCCTAATCATGAGGAGTCTCTAAATCTTCAAGAGGAAAAGCTATTTACAAATGGTGAGTGACGGTTGAACATGGGGCCAGGAAAGAAACTGCAGGAACACAGTACTTCATCTGCATCAAGCTATCATCCAGATGTCTCTACATATTTCATGAACAGTGTTCAGATTCAAAGATTCTATCCCAAATTTGAGGAGTATAGCATTATTTTTGTCTTTACGTTTAAAGGCAGAGACTGGAGCGCCTGGGTGGCTCAGTCGTTGGGCGTCTGCCTTTGGCTCACGTCATGATCACAGGGTCCTGGGATCGAGTCCCACATCGGGCTCCCTGCTCGCCGGGAAGCCTGCTTCTCCCTCTCCCACTCCCCCTGCTTATGTTCCTGCTCTCGCTGTCTCTCTGTGTCAAATAAATAAATAAAATCTTTTAAAAAAATAAATAAATAAAGGCAGAGACTATAAACTCCCACTTTTCAGAAACAGAAATAGAAGTGGCATGCTCAAAGTTATGTGGAAATTTCTAAAGAGTATCAAAAAGCAGGCCTCGTGGTGGATGGGCTTTAGACACCCAGGAAATCCTCAGGCACTTGGTTGTATTCATGGTGTTCCTTTTGGGAAAAGAACAAGTCATTTTGCTTTAATGCCCTTAGTGGGAAGAGTTAGCACCCCAACAGAACCTACGATGAGGAAATGGGCTTGGATGCCAGGTCAGTAGAAAGAGCAGAGTGGCAGGTGTTGGAGCAGAGCAGGCTCTAACTACCAGACCATGTGTTTTCTTCCACCAAAGAAAACTGGGGGGGGGGGGGGGGGGGCCTGTGGGATGGGTCTCTTTTGTAACCTAGTAGTCTGACCAAGACTCTCCCATGAAATTACATATATTCCTTACTCTGTACTAAGTCATGAAGATGGCAAAGCTAAAATTCTTGACTGAACCAATCTAGAATTTACTCTAGGTCCTGGAGAAGAAATGCATAAGAACTAATTGCATCATGAGGGAAATGTCCCAGGAATCACCAGTCTGTGGGCAAGCATGAGGCCATGTAGGAGTAAGGGTCCCAGAGTCATTGTGGGAAACGTGATGAAGGGATTAGTCAAAAGATGTAGGGCAAAGAGCCCTCAGTCAATGGGATACCTGCAAGCATAAGAATGAAGGGCCTCCTCCTCACACCATACACAAAAGTTAACTCACAATAGAATACAGACCTAAACGTACAGCTCAGTGTAAGAGCTTAAACTGTGAAGCTCCTGAGAAAACACAGGAGGAAAGTTATGTGACCCTACATCAGGCAAAGCCTTCTTAGGTACAACACCAAAAGCACAAGCAACAAAGGGAAAAAGAAATAAATTGGACTTCGTCAAAATTTAAAACTTTTGGCTGCACTCAATACCGTCAAGAAAGTAAAAAGACAGTTCACAGAATGGGAGAAGATATTTGCAAATTATGTCTGATAAAAGACTGGTATCCAAAATATATAAAGAACTCATACAGCTCAACAATAAAAAAAGGCAAATAACACAATTTTAAAATAGACAAAGGATCTGAATAGACTTTTCTCCAAAGAAGATATACAAATGGCCAAATAAGCACATGAAAAGATGTTCAATATTGACAGCCATTTAAATGAACGGAAATCAAAGTTACAAGGAGGCACCACTTCACATCCATTCAGATGGCTATAATTTTTTAAATAGTAATGGAAAGCAAGTGGAGATTTCTGGAGCCAAGATCCCAGAAGGAAGAGCGGCATGGAGGAGGACCTGACATTCAACTCTACTTTTCCCCTCCAGCATTTTCCAATACATAACTAGGGACCAAGAAGCTAGAAGCTAAACAGAGTTTTTAAAGCTGGGGAGACAAAATCGGGGTTTAGGAGGAAAGGCCCTGTGAGACACCCAGGCTTTGTTAGGACCCCTAAAATCCTCCACTCTAGGATTTAGGACAATGGAAATAAGCCAGCTTTCACAAATACAGAAGTGGAGCTTCTAATGACCTCAAATCTAGATTGGATAAAGTAGTCTGCCCCTAGTCCACCAGAATCAGATGATATGATTTTAAAAGTTAAAAAAAAAAAAGATGAAACAACAGATAAACTATTAGAATCAATCATTGAATTTAACAAGGTACAAAGTATTTATAACTACCATTTACAATAGCATAAAAAAATCAAATGTCTGGGAATAAATCCATCAAAAGATAGGCAAGACCTCCATTCAGAAAACTACAAAATATTATTCAGTATAATTAGAGAAAACTTAAAAAAACAGGGTGATACTCCTGAGTTGGAAAGATATTAGTTCTCCCCAACTTATATATAGATTCAATTTATTCCCAGTCAAAACCCCAACAGGCTTTTTTCCCCCTGAAGAAATTGACAATCTAAATCTAAAATCTATATGGAAATAAAATGACCAAGAAAAGTCACTAAAATCTTAAAGAACAAAACTAAAGGACTTACATGGTAAGATATCAAGACTGATTATAAAGCTACAGTAATTAAGACAATCTTATTGGCAAAGGGATAGACAGATCAACCAGTGGACCTAAAAATAGTCCAGAAACAAACTTTTTAGGTAGTCGTTTGATTTATGACGGAATTGAAAGGCAGGGGAGGAAGGATGGTCTTTTCAGTAAGTGGTGTTGGGTCAACTGGAAATCTCTATGGGGAAAGAATGAATCTTGACCCCTACCTCACCCTATACACAAAAATCAATTCCAGATGGATTGCAAATCTAAATATGAAATGTAAAACAACCAAGCTCCTAGATGAAAACACAGGATACCTTTATAACCCTGGTCTTCATTAAAATTAAGAACTTCTGTTATAACTACATCAAATAATAGGCTTAGACTCATAACATATAAGAACTTCTCCAAATCAACTTAAAAAGACAGATAATCCTATTTTTAATTTTAAAAATGTGAGTGGACACTACATGAAAGAGAATACCCCAATGGTTAATAAACATTTGGAAAAAAAAATGCTCAACATCATTAGTTGTCAGGGAAATGCACATAATATTACAATGAGATAATCACTGAACACTCACCAGAATGGCTAAAATTAAAAAGACTGACAGTACCAACTGTTGGCAAGAATATGGAACATCTGCAACTTTCACGCACCGCTGGTGGAAATAGAAATTGCTACAACTCTTTTGAATAACTGTTTGGCAGCATCTGCTTAAGCTGAACATATGTATACTCTGCCTGAGCAACTCCACTTCTACCAATAGACATAATAGATATATGTACATATGTTCACCAAAAGACATGTTCACGGAAGCACTATGAGTAGGAGCCAAAACCCAGAAATAGTTCAAATGCCCATTATCGGTAGAATGGAAATTGTGGTGTATTCACACAATAGTATGCCATGCAAAGTGAAAATGAACTACAACCACATGCAACAATGTGGATCAATGTCACAGATGGAAGTTCAGTGAAAGCAGCCAGTCACAAAAGAGAGCGCATTATAGGATTCCATTTTTTTAAAGATCTATCTATTTATTTATTTAATTGGGAGGAGGGGCGGAGAGAGAAGGAGAGAAAGAATCCCAAGCAGGCTCCCCGCTGAGTGTGGAGCCCGTCCAGGGGCTCAATCCAATGACCCCCGAGATCATGGCCTGGGCCGAAACCAAGAGCTGGTCACTCAGCTGACTGAACCACCCAGGTGCACCTGTATGATTCCATTTTTATAAAGTTCAAAAAAAGGCAACATGAACCTAGTGTTCGGAATCAGACTTGGGGTTACCTTTGCTGGGGGAGAAGATGAGTGGCAGAAAGAACAAGAGGTGGCTCTGGGATACTGGTAAGATTTTAAATCTTGATCCAGGTGCGGACTGCATGCATGAGAGGTCATCTTGTGAAAATTCACTTTGCTATGCGATGATTTGTGCTCTTCTGCATACCTATGGGATACTCAAAATTTACTTTTAAACTGTTGCAGAGGGGGTCTGACTGGCTCAGTCAGTAGAGCATGTGATTCTTGATACCCGGCTCATGAGTTCAAGCCTCAGGTCGGGCATACAAGTCACTTAAAATAAATTGTTGTCACTAATCTGATTTCTACTAGTTTTGTGCATATTTACTTTGTATCAGAACTACAAGGATTTGAGGATGATATCTAGTCATGTTGGTACATAATTCTATTATAATAAAAATAATTGAAGAAAATATTGGGCGAGTACTCATGTATTAGAATCATTTTTAACGTTGTGTAGTTTAGATATTGCTAAATGATGCCAGGTAAAAAAAAAAATTCAGGAAATCAAACCTCTTAAACTTCCTCCCAATTCCCTTCCCCAACCTTGTTCGTTGTTTTTTTGTTGTTGTTCTCATTAGTTTTATTTTACTTTGCCATCTTAGAACATCCTGTTCAATCATCACAGCTTCATGGTTGTTTTATTCTTAGTTCTGGTTTGTATTAGTCACTTACCACAATCTCTTTATTTTACGGCACCTTTTTCATTACTGCGTTCGTCAAACTATGCGACCACCATTCAGTATCTGAAATAAAAAGACAAACCTGGAGTTACTGTTTTCTTAGCGTCTCTCCATCAGAGGAAACTACTAACATCTGCAGTTTAGGGGCAGGGAGAACTAACATGACATCATCTGATGAGGCTGTTGTTGATTGGTTGGCAGTCAGAGGCGTATTTAGTGCAGTGAGTCCCTTCCTGATTGGCTGACTTTCAGAGAGAGGAGGCTGGCCCTGATTGGTTGGCTTGTAAAAGTATGTTCTCTGAATTCCAGTGCTGTTGATTTGTTGGCAGGGGCTTGTTTTTGGTTTTTGGTTTTTGGTTTTTGTTTTATTATTATTATTTTATTATGTTCAGTGTTGGCAGGGTTTTAAACCAGGGATGCAAGAGTACCTTGCTCTCCAAAAGTTCACCTTCCACCACTTTGCTTTCATGGAGGACCTTCATTAATATGATCAGAGCTTTCTTTATATTAGCGAAAATCCTCAAATTTCTTATGCTGAGGAAAACAGGTCCTAATGTAGGTAAGTAAAGCTACTTTCTGATAGCAGGGCAAACCTGTATGTCTCCAGGCTCTTTAAAGTGTAATGGCAACATTTCTTGCCGTTTTGTCATCCCATTTTTGAGTATTTTTCTTTTGGGTACTTATGGGTATTTTTTCCTTCTAGACTGGATTGTTCATCTATCTTTGCATGTTCTGTCTCTCTTATTCCTTTTCTGTTCTGTAGTATTTTGTACACTTGCCGTGTCATTTCATCTTTTTCATGTTTAACTTGGGCAATTCATCCAGACATTCCATAGCAAACAAACCTGCATCCCGTGAAACAAACATGTATTTTGTTTGGTCCACCCAGCATTTTCTGCAAAATACAAATTTGTTACCAACATTTAAAAATTGGGAGGTTCCACATGAAATTGCACTTACAGATTCTCTTGAAAACCATCAGAAAACATGACAACATTCTCTGATAGCAACAATCAGCTAAAGACTTTTTACACTGGCAGTTCTTAAACTTCAGTGAGTATCGGGACCGTCTGGGGTGGGGGGCGTTAAAATCATTTAAATCATTTAAATCATTTAAATCATTTAAAATCATTTAAAATCATTTTTCCTAGATTCCACCTCCACCGTTTCCCCCAAGGTCTAGTTAAACTTCAGATTCTGGCTCTGCAGGTCCAGGACGTTCACTCTAGAGTCTGCATTGCTAACTAGCTCCCAGTGCGGCTTCTGCAATTGCCCCGGATCCTAGACCACACCTTGTAGCAAGGTTCCGGAATTACCTTGCCACCACTCTTGCCTGGGTACTCTTGATCCCTCACATCCACAGCCTGACCCAGTGGCCTCTTGCCATCCCCTGAGTGGGGCAGACGCCCTGCCTGAAGCAGGACACGGGCATGGATATGGACTGTACTTTTCTCGAAAGTGCTCCACACTTGTGTGGCGGTGAGTCGTAATTACAGAGACTGGAAATTCTCAGATTCTTAGGGTTTGAAGGACATGTAAGAGGCAAACACATCTCCTCAAATCCTACTTCAGAACTGACTTGCATTGTTTTTTACTGGGTGCCTGGTATTTGGCCTCACTTCTCCCAAGCATACATAGGGCCACACAAACAGAAACGCACAACCCGCTTAGCGCCCACCCGTTACACAGTGAGAGGCCCAGGCTCTCTCTGCCGTAGAGCCAGAAAGAGAGAAACAGTGAACAATGTTGTCACATCTCCAAAGCTGAGGAAGCCCAGGAACCTAGCTCTGTACTTTGTCTATTAAGTGTGAAAGACAAGAGGATGCTATAAAAATAATAATGATAAATTTTTAAAAACCCAAAGGCTCGGGCGCCTGGGTGGCTCAGACGGTTAAGCGTCTGCCTTCGGCTCAGGTCATGATCCCAGAGTCCTGGGATCGAGTCCCGCATCGGGCTCCCTGCTCCTTGGGAGCCTGCTTCTCCCTCTGCTTCTCTCTCTCTCTCTCTCTCTCTGTCTCTCATGAATAAATAAATAAAATCTTTTAAAGAAAAAATAAAAATTAAAAAAAAAAAAAAAAACCCAGAGGCTCATGGTAAATCAGAGTTGATGCAAAACCCGGGACCGTGTGTTAGCGTCATACCACCACGAGATGGCGCCATTGGCTCGAGGAACAAAGTGTCAGTAACCTCAAGATGGGGATCTGGTTTCAGCCCTACTTTAGGGAACAATCCTTAGACAGGTGGCAGGAACGTGATAGGAGTGAAAACTCAGGGCTCCTAGAAGCTGCTTTTCATCAGGCCAGGAGCCTTTGACATTTGGAACAATCTAGCAATGTCTAAGAGTCATCCAGCTGTTGGGGGCTGACCAGGTCATTCTTGTTGGCATGAGACAAGGATCCCTGGAGGGATTGTGTGCCCAATGGATTAGTGAAAATGTAATCTTTTTCTACAAACACCAGAATTCTTTTATGAAGTGAAAAAACCCTATTTTTAAAACTTTTTTCCCCAAATTATTGGGTATTGGGGGTTTATGTGAACAGAAATGTATTTAGTACTTTAAGTACATTTTTCATTTAATGTTGATTTCACCCCTGTGGCCTTATTATTATTCCCATTCTACAGGTGGAGAACCCAAGGGCCAAAGCAATTCAAGCACTTGTCCAAATTATGAAGCCAGGACTTGAACCCAGTTTGATCTGTCCCAAATCCTGTGAACTTAACCACTGTGCTGTATTACCTCCCAGTCAATATTCATTCACAAATGCACACATTCCGACACTGGTCTTTCTCAGTCTGGTATTCTGTGACTTGCAGCAAAAACATCTTACAGGATACAGTGTGACAAGGGAAGAACGGGTATTCTCGGTGTCCATAACAGGAGTACCTAACACATTCTTTTTTTTTAAAGATTTTATTTATTTATTCGAGAGAGAGAGAGAATGAGAGAGCAAGCACATGAGAGGGGAGAGGGTCAGAGGGAGAAGCAGACTCCCCGCCGAGCAGGGAGCCCAATGCGGGACTCGATCCAGGGACTCCAGGATCATGACCTGAGCTGAAGGCAGTCGCTTAACCAACTGAGCCACCCAGGCGCCCTACCTAACGCATTCTTAAGCAGCAAAAATTTCTGGGAACATCTTTATCTTTTTCCCTCCTTCCTATTACTTCTTTACTTCTTTAGTACTATTTTACTCAAGTGTTTCCTTCCCAGGGCACTTTCTCCGCACCAACTTCCCCACAAATTTGTTCTTTCTCAGCTGTGGAATGGAAAGCAAGCTGGTTGTAGTAATTCTCACTAAAGTGTATATGATTGATAGTCACTGCATTATATTATCCAAATAAGACCTGCTTGGCTTTAGACCTGAAAGAATAAGTCAATGATGATATTTCTGTCTACATGCTTATTCATATCTCAGTACTTTCCTTATTTGAGGAGACAGACCCTGAAGAGAAGACAAAAGGCAGGAAGAAAAGATAATACCAGCAGTTAAGATGAGTCAACTAGTAATTATGAAATTTCACACACACTTGGTGCTGAACGTAAAATGATAACTTGAGCTAAAAAGAAAGCTCTCTCCTAGGCTCATTCCATGGCTTGAACATTATATGGTCCTCTTGTACTATTTTTTATTTTTCTCAACTGGAAAAGGTTGGACTAACTACGGAGCAAAGAAACCTGAGCAGATCTTCAGCCATTTTACAAATGGTATAAACTAGCCCAGAATGACCAAATTGCCCTGGTTCTCTTCATATTAAAAAAAAAAATCTAGTTAATAAATGTGGGGAAAAAATGATAGAACTAGGGGCGCCTGGGTGGTTCGGATGGTCGAGCGTCTGACTCTTTATTTCGGCTCAGGTCATGATCTCAGGGTCGTGGCATTGAGCCCTGAGTTGGGTCTGCCCTGGGCATGGAGCCCGCATACGATTCTCTCTTTCTTTCTGCTTCTCCCTCTGCCCCTCCTTCCTCAAATAAATAAGTCTTCTTTAAAAATGATAGAACTAGAACATCTCCATTTTGCCCCCTAATGAAATAACTGATTCCAGCACCCCAGTGGGCAGATGAAATCATTACATGAAAGGTTGAAGGGGAAATTTGCCATGGAGGGGTCTGGCTGACATAGCTTGACCCCACTGTTTCTGCTCAGTGTGAAAACAGACCCACTAAGTGCCTTCCGAATCGATGCAGTGGGGTGCCCAGTATGTCCTATGAACTCTCACCCAAAAAATAACTGAAACTCATCAAATGAGTTTCTAGAGCTAGCTTCTGCTCTACGGGAAATACAAGGGGATACGGGAACAAATTAAATGATACCACAAGGAAGCAAATACGCAAATTCAGAACTGATGGACTCTGGGCCATGGGGCTCACTTCCTCACAAAGGCAGAGAGCATCTGCTCTGAAATCAAGCACTTCAGAAACATAAGAACCTGGTTCAGTCGGTTGAACAGCTGCCTTCAGCTCAGGTCATGATCCCAGGGTCCTGGGATGGAGCCCCACTTCACGCTCCTTGCTCAGTGCGGAGCCTGCTTCTCCCTTTGCCTGCCGCTCCCCCTGCTTGTGCTCTGTCTCTCTAACAAATAAATAAATAAAATCTTAAAAAAAAAAGAAGAAGAACCAAATACAGCATGTGGACCATGAATGAAACCAACCAGTGGTAAAGAGAGAGAGACTTGAGACAACTGGTGAATTTTTACAAGGACAAGGTATCTGGTGATACCAAGGAACTACAGTTAATCTTGTCTCATATGGTAATGGCACTCTAGTTATGTATGAATACATCCATTCTTGGGAGATGTTTACTGACGCTCATAAGGGTGAATTGATATTATTTGCCTTAAAATCTGAATAAAAAGGAAAAAATGAATGTAACATAATCTTTATGACTGCTTAATCTTGGCAATGTGTATTTTGGGGTTCACTATTCTCTGTGTACATCTTTTGTTTCATAATATGAAGGTTTTTAATAATCAAGAAATAAAAAGGCAGCCTACCTTTGATATTGTGATATTCTCTGGGACAAAAGAAAATTCAGTAGGTCCATGAGATCTTTTTCGGCTTTGATGGGACACACCCACAACCAGTATTCGACCTCCATCAGTGTTAAGCCAAGACCCAAACGTCCCCCCTACAAACTGCATTGATTTCTGTTTATCCATCTCAGAAGGACAGAGGGCGCCACGAGCCTGGTTAGGACTGGATTCCGTGCCTCCAAGCACTTCCAGTGCGATGCACTACAAACAACTTAGAGTTCACCTAGGAGGTTCACCTATGAATCCTGGTGGTTGGCTGCAGTGGGTTCCACCAGCTTTGAGCCTGGGTCGGGTACCTGCTCAAACCCAAGTGTTGTCCCCAAACTCCTAGAAAGATAGGCTCACTGATGCACAGGACTCTAAAACATGAAAGATGCTCACCCTCATTCATAATAACAGAATGCAAATTACAACGCAGTGAGATTTTCAGGTTGTGGAAAATCAGAACAACTGAAAACAGGCTTGCTGAAGATGTAGGGAAATGGATACTTTACTAGTGGGAGTGTAAACTGGAACAGAACCTAGTGGGAGGTAATTTGGCAGAATTTGGTACAATTACAAACCATATGCCCTTTTGCCCAGGAATTCTGTTTTGTATGAATTGATCCCGCTTACACTGGCTCCCACCTCAAGCAACATGTGTCTGTTATTCGTTGCCACATTGCTTGTAATAGTAGATGATTTGAAAAACTTAAATACCTATCAGAAGGGGAGTGCTAAATAAATTATGGAACAGCCATATGTTGGAATAATATGTAACTTTTTTTAAATGAAATCATGTCTATAATTATATCAAACTACCCCCCAAGACATATTAAGTGAGGGGGGAAAAGCAAGATAGATAAGGCAATTCTGTATATAGTATGCAATCATTTGTGTATAGAATGAAAAAATCACACGTCTGCCTGTGTATACAAAGAAACTTCTGGAAGAATGCCTAACACATGAATGGCATTGGCTGCCTTCAGGTCGCTGGGAGGAGGGAGAATTTTCCCTTGACTCCTGAACTCTGTAAATGTATAAATATATGACCTGTTTAAAAAGTTAGAGATACAATTCATTTCCTAACAACAAAAAGCAAAAAGGAGTCCGTTGACTTTCACACAAGACTTAAGGGAAACAGTAGGGACTTGGATTCAGGGCGAGCCTGGGGCAGAGAGCTGGAAAATGTGCTAGAATGTGAGCCACCAGGCAGCAAAAATCACAAAACACAGTTCAAGCTCCCTGTCGTGGCAAAATAGAATCCATTTTAAATCAAATTAAAGCCAAGTCCCTGTCAAGGGCGCCCGGCTGGCTCGGCCGGTGGAGCATGCGACTCTTAATCTCGGGGTCATGAGTTCAAGCCCCACGTTGGGTGTACAGATTACTTAAAAAAATAAAAAATAAAGCCAAGTCCCAGAGGCTGGTCCAACGATTCCAGTTTCATCTTCCACGGAGGCTGAAGTCTTCAGATGGGGTGGTCTCTGAAATCCTGAGGAGGGGGCTCTGGAGGTGGGCCGGGCCCGTCAAAGCCCCAAAGCCCCCTAAAGCCAATGCCAGCACTAACAAAGCCCCCCAAGGGCCAGGCTCTGGGATGCAGCTCTCAGGGAAGGAAGTCTCGTCCCCACCAGTCAGCTCTGTCACCTGAGGAAGCGACTCAGGGACTCCGGGCGTTATGCTGGGTCGATGCTCATGTAAAGAATGAATTGCTGAAACCCTACACAGTAGGGTCAACCGGTCAATTCAAATACAGACAGTGCCCTTTTTTTTTTTTAATCTATAAAAAAATAGTAATTGGGGAAAAACTATAGTATCCAACTAGTGGGGCTGTTGTGAATCCATGCACATAAAAGAGGTAAAGTAAAGGTTACCTATCGTGATCAGGAAGAAAAAGATAGGACTTGGAAATACTTAAGAGCCAGAATATCAGGGCGCCTGGGTGGCTCAGTCGGTTAAGCGTCTGCCTTCGGCTCAGGTCATGATCCTGGGGTCCTGGGATTGAGCCCCGCGTCGGGCTCCCTGCTCAGCACAGAACCTGCTTCTCCCTCTCCCTCTGCTGCTCCCCCTGCTTGTGCTCTCTCATGCTCTGTCAAATAAATAAACAAAATCTTTAATAATAATTTAAAAAAGCCAGCGTATCTTTAGCATCTGTTCTGCCCAGGTGCTACCAGTCATCATCACGCATGAGCCAGCAGACCTATCACCCACACCCTGGGACCACTCTGAAGGGGGACAGGGTGTCAGATCTTGGAGCTAAAGGGGCGCCGTGGCTCATCTCGTGTCCCCTTTAGTGCTCACTATGTGCGTTCTTCCGCACCTTCCCGGCCACACGGACGGCTATGAATTCCCAGCCCCCTTCGCTTAAGTGAGGCCCCCAGGACCAGATCCAGCAGGTGAAACGCGAGCAGAGGTGGGCCAGGAGAAGCCCCCCTTCAGCTACCTCTTCTCCCGCCACAAAAGCCACGTGTTGAGACGGCAGGACTACAGCAGAGAAAGAAACTGAATCCTTGCATCACTACCCGTAGGGCTGCCTCGCCCACCGCACGCTTTGCAGGGGCTTCAACTTTTCTGGCTCCAGCCATGGAAATTCTGGAGTTTGGTGCTGCAGTGTCACCTAGACCAACCTGACGGAGCTGGCCCACAGCCCCTCGCGGTCTGAAGGTGGCAGCAGGGGTCCCGGGCGCGTTTTCAGTAAGGTTACAGGAACTTACAAAGTGTGTTTGCTTTTAGAGGGGATGTGATCGATGAGGTGTGGTTGGCTGGTTAGCTCTCAGGCTGACCAGAATTCACAGGCTGTTGGCGGTATGTCATTTGCTCAGGGAAACGAGATCTTTCAAAACATTGGATCTGCAGTGGCATGCGGTTGATAAAACAGAACTTTTGGTACCAAAAGAAAAAAGAGTGTGGGGAAGCATGGATTGACTTCCTGTCATTTCATCTTATTTATTTAGGTAACCTCTACACCCAACGTGGGGCTCGAACTCACGACCCCGTGATCAAGACTCGCACGCTCCTCCGACTGAGTCAGCTGGGTGCCCCACTTCCCTCTCATTTTAGAGATGAAAACCGAGACCCAGAGGAAGGGGTCAGGGATTTGTGACTCATCACACCTCAGCCCTTCTGAGGAGCAGGTTAGCAGGTCAAAAGTGGGGGGGTCAGAGAGACAGAGCCCCACACCCCAGATGAACCGGGTCAGGGCCAACGGTCACTCAGGGCTGCAGGACCAAAGAAAACGCCTCCCCACCTAGGGCAGGATGTACGATCCTAATGGTCTAGATGGGTTGGTCCCAAATGCAGCTACAGGAACCAGGCACAAAGAAGTGAGACCAAGGGGAGCGGGGGCAACCAGTTTGCTTCCCTGTGATATTGCCAGGTCTCCCACTTTTGCCAGGAAAGCCCCAAACCCTGGCGTTTATGTGAGATCTGCCAGTTTTTCAATGTTGGCAGTCGGCTGAAAATGAAAGTAAAAACTCAGTACTGTTCAAACAAAATACATCTGAGGGCTGGTGAGGCCCTCAGTCCATCGAGTCAAGACCCCGGCTGTCCTATTTCCTTGACTGTAGAGACAGGACCACAGCCACGGCCACAGGCAGGCCACAGAAGCATTGTTCTCCGGGTAGGGCCACCAGATTTAGCAAACAGAAACAAAGGACACTCAGTTCAGCTGGACTTTAGACAAACAATGAATAATTTTTTAGTATAAGTATGTTTAGGCACTACTTATATTGCAGAATATAAATATGTCCCAGGAAATTCTTACATAATATTGCCTGGGACATACTTATGCTAAAAAAAATTATTCAGTTTATCTGAAATTCCATTTTAACTGGTATATTGTATCTGGTGCCTGACCAAGGCAGCTCATCAGTGAGCTCTTCTTCCTTTGGCCTCAGTTGTCCAAGAAGCCTGAAAAATAAAGTAGACTTACTCCCAGCCACACTGAGGTACTCCCACGAGAAAGTGGGGCCCGGGACCACTGGATCTGGCTGTCTGGTCAGGCATCCCTCAGCAAGGTGATTTCTGTCCCAGTGGTAGGCCTTCAGGTCCCAGTGGGCATGTCACTCTTCCCTTTGATCCACTGGGAGACAGGCCTACTGCTCATGGGTGCATTCCTGTCTCCGCCATGAGAACTGAAGCAGGATGCTTAGAATTCCAGCACACGGGTTTGCTCAGCTCTACTGCTCTGTGAACCTTCATCATGCACCTCAGTCCCGGCAGGGGCCGGTGGTGCTGGGGAGTTCTGCTGAGGTTGTTCTAGTGTCCTCCTCCTGCCCCCCCCCACCCCTGGGAGGGAGATCAGAAACCACAATCCTCCCTCCTTACCATGAACTTCACTGTCTGACACTGTCCACTGTCCGGAAGGAAAAGCTCTTCCTCTACCCTCTTACATTCAGTAACTGGGGGCCTGCAAATTAAACTAACCAAAGACAGATTAAGAGGAAAAAAGGCACATAATTTTTATTAATATTTACATGCATGTCACAAATATTTACATGCATGTCAGTTCACAGAAAAGAAGTGAAACTCAAAGAAGTGGTTTAGGCTTGGGGGCTCATATGCCTTCGTATAAAAGGAAAGAGGATTTGAGTGTCAAAGGGAATAAATTGCAGGGAAGTGACTAGGACATAATGGAAGACAAGGGCTATGTTTCTGCAAGCTCATTTTGGTGTTGATTCCCTACTTTCAGTGATGAGAGTTGCACTTCTCTCCCTGATAGGGCAGGCAACTTCTTCAAAGGGAAATTTATGCCCTGCTTTTAGGCAGATATTGGGGGGGGGGGCAAAGAACTCTTCCTGCATCTGTTGATTCTCAATTGCGTTCAGCTCAAAATAATCCTTATGCCAAAGTGGCACATTTGGGGTGACATAATCTGATCCCCTTCACCACCTAGCTCCTGGGTAGAGCTGTGTTCGATTGCTGTTGGTCAAGAAACCAAGCAGGAGTTCCAGATGCTACCACCGCCAACTCTTGCACAGATCATGGGCCTTCCACAGTTGAGCAGAGTCTTAATTGCACACCTAAACAGGCAGGAGCCCTGTTCTGCCTCAGAGGGTCTCCATCTTCATTGCCTCCTTCCCCCTCTTCTTCCTCCTGCCTCACAAGGACCAGAGGGAAAATGCAGATGCGGCCATTTTACTCCAACTCACCTCTAGGGGGCAGCAGAGGGGGCGGAAGAACATTCATTAATAGGCAGCTGCTGGTCATGGTCTGTTCCGCGAGCTGGACTCGGCTGGCTCCGCTGATGGACCGCGAGGGTCCCGATTGCTCCAGTGCCCCAGACTGCAGCCGCGGCTGCACTTCCCACCTCTGATGGAGGCATCTCCGGGGAAAACCAGGGGGCTTAGCAAAGAAAGGAACAGGAGCTCTAAAACACCCTGCAAACTCCAGGGGTGCATGGCTGGCTGAATCTGTAGAGCATGCAACGCTTGATATCTGGGTTTTGAGTTCAAGCCCCACGTTGGGTGTAGAGCCTACTTAAACAGAAAAAAATTTTTTTAAATAAAAACCCTGTGGGGCACCTGGGGGAGGTGCTCAGTCGGTTAAGTATCTGCCTTCCACTCAGGTCATGATCTGGGGGTCCTGGGTTCCAGTCCCACATCCAGCTTCCTGCTCAGTGGGGAGCCTGCTTCCCCTCTCCCTCTGCCCCTCCCCCGCTGCTCATGCACATGCGCAAGGGCGCACGCGCTCTCTCTCTCAAATAAATAAAATCTTAATTAATTAATTAATTAATTAATTAAATAAAACCCTGTGAATGAATCCAAAGCAGTAAGCCCCACATCCACCACTTTCAGAAAGTTGTCCTTGGACAACTTCCTTCCTTGCTTCCCCATCTATCAAGGGGGGCTCATGATACAGCTGACCTCAAAGGTTGTTGAGGGATGAAATGAGTTAATAGATGTTCATCATTAGGTAGAAAAGTGGCTGGAACAGATGCTGTTCTAAATGTTCTAAAGGATTGCTCCTGAGTCCCCCTTAACTCCCAACTACTTCTGGAAAGTGCTGGATTCTGGGTAGCATTTTCTGGTTTTGGTTTTGTTTTATTTCAGAGAGAGAGTGCCCATGAGTGTGGGGGCGAGGCAGAGAGAGACAGGGAGAGAGAGAGAATCTCAAGGAGGCTCCACACCCAACATGGAGCCAAATGTGGGGCTCGATCTCATGACCCTAAGATCATGACCTGAGCTAAAATCAAGAGTCGGATGCTTAATGGACGGAGACACCCAGGCGCCCCTGTTTTTAATAAATCAATTGGCATTTGTATTGGATCTAGACATATTTTAAACCAATTAATAACATCCAACAGGTGCTTTGGATTGCTAATTTGAATAAATCATGTTGGATCAACAAAATTTTCTCTGTGGGTATAAACACAGATTTTTGGAACATGTTTCTGACATACATACAGGGTACTCTGGTAAATTGAATATTCCATTTAATAGGGAGTTAAATACGCATCATGTCCAAATGCCAGTTTTTAAAACTTTACATATACTGTCTTTAAGACTAAACCACAAGGCATATGTTTCTTGAAGAATCGGGGTCTGCAGTGAACCTTGGACATGACCGTATTGGAGACAGGCCGAGGGCTGGTTCCCAGAGCGCTCCCGAAGACAGGAAGCTGCATCTTTCAGGGCTTGCTGCAGGCGTTTTCATTCGTCAGCTTTGTTTCCCATACACTGTTGCCCACTCAGGCAGCCCCAAATGACATCTGTCTGCCCAGCTGCTGGTGGCCTGAGCTGATTTCAGAGCCGGGACAACCCTTGAGACATCCTGGGGTCAGAATGGAGGCTGAGAAACATGCCAGCAGTAGGTGCTCAATAAAGGCTCGTTCTCCTCCCTCTCTGACATCTCCCTTTCTTTCTTTCCTTTTTTTTTTTTTTTGAAGGTATTTTTTTATTTTAGGGGAGGGGAGAGAAAGCACTGTGGGGGAGGGGCAGAGGGAGAGAGAGAGAGAATCTCAAGCACATTTCCCACTGAGCGTGGAGTCCGACATGGGGCTCGATCCCAGGACCCCGAGATCATGACCTGAGCCGAAATCAAGAGTCTGATGCTTAACCAACTAAGCTACCCAGGCATCCCCTGACATCTCCCTTTCTAATTTCAAATGCACCGAGTGAGATTTTTATACACTTTAAGTGACCAAACTATCTCCCATTTCCTCCAAGGGGACAGGCTGAGGGAGATGCGGTGGCAAAGATTTATCAACAGCGTCCACAGCTAATTCCTTGAATGTTTAGGCTGTTCACTTGCAACTCATTCACTCTTTTCCCTTCTCCCTACCTCTCCCCAGAGTGGCGGCTACACTTGACTCTACCTTCCTGCAAAGTAGAAAAAGGCACCTCCCAGAACAGTGCCCTTACTGCTCTGGTAAATCAGAAAAGAGCACTCATGGGGCGCCTGGGTAGCTCAGTCGTTAAGTGTCTGCCTTCGGCTCGGGTCATGATCCCAGGATCCTGGGATCGCGCCCCGCATCGGGCTCCCTGCTCGGTGGGAAGCCTGCTTCTCTCCTTCTCCCCCTGCTTGTGTTCCCTCCCTTGCTATGTCTCTGTCAAATAAATAAAATCTTTAAAAAAAAAAAAAAAGAAAGAAAAGAGCACTCATTCCAGATCTGAGCCCCACCCCCTTGCCCTCTCGGCCAGGCTCTCTGGTGCAACACACAACACGCACAACCACCCACGGCAGCCAAGGTCACCCAGCGCTCCCTGAAGGCAGAAGCCAACGAGGAAGGCCAGGGCCGGCTCGGGGAGCCAGGAGTCTGCGGGTGAGACAGAGCCCATGCGGATCGCCATGGCGGCCCTGGGTCCCAAGTCCCACTCACCAACCCTCCCTCCAGAGAAGCGATCCCACATCTGATTACACCTGGTATAGCTGGGAGACCTTTGGAATGTTTAAATTGCAGTGTAGGAGCACCTGGGTGGCTCAGTTGGTTAAGCATCCAGGTCTTGATCTCAAGGTTATGAGTTCAAGCCCCACACTGGGCTCCACGATGGGTGTGGCACTCACTTAAAAAAAAGAAGAAGAAGAAGAAGTTGCAGTATAAGTGTGAGGCTAGGGTCTAAAACAACCAAGCAACGACTCAAGTCTTCCAGAGTATAATTTTTCTGCAACTACTAAATTTACTTCTGGTTAAGTCCAGTGGCTTTGCCCGTGGGATATATGAAACTCTTGACACGGCCTAACACCCCCGCCGACCCTCGGAATCCAATCGGTAAACAAACTCCATTGTAATTTGAGGAAAACCATGACCCTTTTTATTGACCCTTCACACTGAAATAGTAAATGATACTGTGGGGACACTAAAAGCGCCTCACTGAACAGACCATCAGCACGAAGCGAGATCGCCCCTTCCAAGCCTCCTCTGCCCTCTGAGATTGGAATTTGGGAGGATGCACTCAGAAATGATTTTTTTTTTCCCAGTAATGACAACGTTCAGTACCACATAAGAAATGAAAATGAAGCATTGATCTTATTCTTCAAGTATAGGATAGCTTCAATATTAAAATTAACATATAAATTTAGCATCCATCTTATTTTCAACTCACTTCTGCTGAGTAAATGCGCATATAAAGAATGAATGACTGAAACAGTATGCCCTGAAATCAAGTCCATTTTTCAAATATGTCAGATCAAAGGCAATCAGCGCCTGTTTTCTGGGCACCCAACAAATGTTCCCAGGAGGCCCCCCTTCCTGTCGCCTCCCATCAACCTAGCCACAGGGCAACTTGGGGACCTTGGACAACGAGTCCCTTAAAGAGCAGACCCCATGATACATGACTGCCCCCACTGCATAACTCCTCCTCTGGTCCAGTTTCTTTCTGTAAATTTTAAATGTTCTTAGGCCCTTAGAAGCCTGCTAGCTAATGGCCACAGCCTGGACCAGGGGCTCAGAATCCCTGCCCCTTCTTCCTGGTCCCTGTCACCTCTCCAGTCGCTCTGCTATTAACTTCAACCGCAGCCATGTACCTGGCTAAGAAATGCCTTGCTTCTCAAAACATCTGTGCAACTACTTTTGCTTTTCCCGTCATCAAGAGCATTGATATTTCACAGGAAGACATCACCTCACACCAGTTAGAAGGGCTATTATGAAAAAGAGAAGAGAAACTAAGTGCTGGCAAGAATGAGGAGAAGAGGGAGCCCTTGAGGGGCACCTGGGTGGCTCAGTTGCTAAGTGTCTGCCTTCGGCTCAGGTCACGATCCCAGGGTCCTGGGATCGAGCCCCCACATCGGGCTTCCTGCTCAGCGGGGAGTCTGCTTCTCCCTCTCCCCCTGCCTGCCACTCCCCCTGCTTGGGCTTGCGCTCACTCTCAAATAAATAAGATCTTTTGAAAAAACAAAACTACATTTTTAAAAAAGAGAGCCCTTGGGCAATATTGGTGAGAATGTAAACTGGTGCAGCCTCTATGGAAAACAGTATGGAAGCTCCTCAAAAAACTAGAAACAGAAATACTCTATAATCCAGCAATGCCACTTGTCGGTATATTTCTGAAGAAAATGAAATCAGTATCTCGAAGAGGTATCCCCACCCTATGTTCGCTGGAGCATTATTCACAATAGCCAAGACACGGAAACAACCTAAGTGTCCATCAACAAACCAAGAGATAAAGCAAATGTCACATACTAAGTGAAATAAATAAGCCAGTCACAAAAAGACAAGTACTGTGTGATCTCGCTTCTACATGGAATCTAAAAAAGCCAAATGCACAGAAACAGAGTGGAATCACGCTTGCCAGGGGATTGGTGGGGGGGTGGGGAGAAATGGGGAGATGTGGGTCAAAGGACACAAACTTACAGTCGTAAGATGTTCTGGCTATCCAATGTCCTGCCTGGTGGCTTTCTAACAGTTCTACACTGTATGCTTGAAAGTTACTAAGAGAACAGATGGTAAATGTTCTCACCACACACACTACACACACACACACACACACACACGTAATTATGTGAGGTGATGGATGTGTTAACTAACCTTACAGTGCAAATCATTTTGCAATATATACACCTATCAAATTGTCACCTCATACATCTTAAACTCACACAACGTTCTATGTCAATTATATTTCAGTAAAATTAGGAGGGGGGGAAGGGAATTATTGATGTGTCTTAAAACTCAAAGCTCCAGCCCCAAAGCAAAACCTGCTTCCAGGTGTCACTAGTAAACTTGGAATCACGCACACCGTAAGGGTCAGCAGCACTGGAAAATCTCGGGAGCATTAAGTGGCACTCCCCTTGAGGGTAAGGGGGGCACATTTATGCTAAGATCAGGTGCTCTGCCAATCAAAGGTTTCCAAAAACAGGCACTTCTGATCTCAAATGTGTACTCGATTTAGACGTTAACATTGCCTCTAAAGTTACGTGAACTAAGTCGAGGGCAGGAGTGGAGGACGTAGGCATTTAAACCTCTCCCTCAGCTCCTTTACTGGGCGTAGGTCTAAGAGGAAAACCCAAGGATGTGATGTTCTCCAATCTTAGTGAGTTTAAGAGTCACCTGCTGAGGACGATAAAAATGGAGGCGTTGAGGCTCTCCGAGATTCTGAACTCAGCAAGCAGGGCCCAGGAATCCAAACTAGTGAGGGAAGCATTGGGGTGCGTGGATCACACTTGGAGACAAACCGCTGTAGAACATGACCAACCCGCCCCCACTCACATCGTAGATGAACAAAGCATTTAAGACGAGCAATTGGCAGGTCCTCACTAGAAGGGGAGAGAGGCAACCCGGTTTCACGTGGATTAACTTTCCATAAGGCTGGCTTGCCCCGGCTGCAAGTGGCCCGCCAAGCACCCCGTTACTTGTCTGTGTGACAGACGAGATTTAGCCAGAAGGAGTTGGCTGATTTATTTTCTTTTATGTGAGTAACTGAGCGCCCGTGGGCTACACGTCAGAGCAGGATGGTCTTTGAGAGCTGAGCTCAAATCTAGGAGAGGGCTCAGGCCATAGGACAGCAGAGGAAGCAAAACTGCCTGCTGGACAAAGGACATAGGATCTGAACCAATTTCTCCCATCTGACCCCGGACCACACTTACCCCCTCCCCTTAAAATAAATATATCCTGCTTCAGAAGATTACATTGAGGATCAAACATACCCGCACTAGCCTAGGAGTTCGCTGCCTTACAGATAAGTCCATGTTGCTGGCCGTTGTCACAAGGAGTCTGTGAGTTTGGTGATCTGTGGGCGGGGGTGGGGGGGTGGGAATCATGCTGTAAAGACACTGCATCTTAGGGCGAGTGTTGCTCAATCCGGGTAGTTCAGCCTGAAGTAGTAACAGCTGAAGACAGATTTCGTAGCACCCCGGGCTCACAGGGGATCTGTTACCACTGGTGCTTGTTAAATGATTGCAGATAAGCTTCTGAGACGAACATACCTTGGGAAATACACTTGTCCTAGGTAGGCCCAGACATTAGCCCATCACCACCACATAAAATATCCCAGACATGGGTCTTTAGAAACAGGGGTCCAATTATTTTCTTCTACCCTCCCTTGCTTTCTTCCCTGACATATATGCTAATGTCAAAATACAATCCTAACAACAATAGGATTTACTTTTAAACTCCCTGGTAGGTACCTATGTGCATGAAATACATATTAGTCCAAATAATATGAATTTTTTCCCAAAGATTCTCATTCCCAAAGTGTCCTATAGAAATAAAGATGAGATTTTTTGTTTTAAGTAGCTTTTTTTTTTATCCCCCTGGGACGCATCCCAAGAGTGGTTGGCAGCTGATAGGAGCTCCTGTCCCTCAGCTGAGGGAGTATCTCAGGCCAAGAGGATTTGCCCTTCTCCCTTCCAGACTCAAGAGCCCTTCCAGACTTATTCTCAAATTGGGAGCTCTTTCTGCATCCTCGTCATGCAGAGGCTTTTATTTATTTGCTTTCTTACTTTCCCTCTCACTTTGTAAGTTTATTGTCTGACTTAAGCAGTCCTCTTTGCTTTCAAGCACTTTGAAGAATGGACACAGCAAGAGAAGTGGTTACTGTGGGCACCACTGAGTATTATTATTTGAAAACTCTCTTTTTAAAATACCTGAGCAAGAATGCAAAAGGTGAGCTTAATTAAAAGTAATCAGAGCTCTCATGTATCAAGGGCTTTCTCTATGTCAGGTACAGTGCTAAGTACTTTACTTACTCCTCACGTTGTAAATTGTTTCGTTTTTACTTTATTCTTTAATGGGACTCTCCGTTATCATCCCCGCTTATCTTGGACTCGTGGACAGGTGACTTGGATAATAGACAAAAAGCATTCTCTTACACATTCTCTTACACATAGGCCCTCACTACATATCTGCTGAAGAATTAAATGAATGAGTGGAGGGACTGAACTGAGCTCTATTCTTAAACAAAAATTCCCAGTCTTTCTGAATGCAGCCCCCAAACTTTGCCATTCATTTTTCTCAAGGAATGTCCCATTCCACTGATCCCTTGATTCCTCATCCGTGCGCTAGGAAGTAGCTCTCACATCAAGCTTCTCTCTTTAGAGATCCTCTGTCCACAAGTAGAAATGACATAAACGAAGATGGTCTCCTTAGTTTATTTTTTTTCTAGAGTCCTCAGCATGCTACATTAACCTGACAAAGCTTAATCTTGTGTTCATTTCACAATACATTTCATGCAGTTCACAGCTGTGATTGGATTTACATTGACATCACGCATGTTTCAATTCAGCCCTGTGAGAAGAAGAATTCTTAATGGAGTTTGTCTCTGAAAACTGTCCAAGCTTAAATAAGCATGTGAGCGGTTCACTCTATTCCTAAGTGCAGTCTCTCTCTAAAATGCAAGAAGGATTTTTAGCATAAGAATATAAGGTCCCTGTTTATAGTCCATTTGCAACCGAACCACTTGCTTTAGCTTTTACATATCCTGAGGAACCCTCTTTTGGGAAACCACATTCAAGCATACTATTTTCTCGGATATTCCGGGTTGAGTTTGGGAGCAAAGCTGACCCTCAGCTTTCCATCCCCAAATAAATCTTGCGGCAGACCCGGCTTTCCCAAGACTATTCTTAGCATTAGACTCTCTTTCACAACAAACATTCAGCACTAAAGCCACAGAGCAGAGCTATTTGGCATTTTCCAATGAAGTGCAAGAAATTAAATAAGTTATTTTTTTTATTGCTAAGGTATAGAATCAAGCACAGTCACTTTGTCAAACAGAAGGAAAGGGTATACACAGGATGTGGCCTCTCCTCGCGGGGAGGGGGGGTGCCCCCGGGGTTTCAAATGCACAGAAAACGTCACCTGGTCACACCACCCAGCGGGGAGCAACTTTAAGAGGATGTGTTGAGTATTCTAGAGTCTGAGGAGTCGGACCTCTCGTCATAGTCCTCCTCGGTGTAAATGGACTGCTTCGCCACCATGGGACAGCCGTCGTCGGGGATGGAGAGGCGGGGGTCCTCGGGGGCGCGCGCGGGGAGGACAGGCGAGCTTCGGAAGACGCCGGCCGAGTTAGTGGGGAAGGGGCCCACGTACTGGGACCTCAGCTGGTACTGCTGCTGCAGGGTCATGGTGTTCCACAGGGTGACGTCGTTGGGCAAAAAGGGGCTCGACTGGTTCCTTGCCAAAGTATTCCTCAGCATCAGCGGGTACCGGGGCGGCTGCGGGAAGGGATGCTGCAGGGGCACGGCCAGGGGGGTGGGGACAACGTTACTAGAGTCGGCGGAAAACCTCAGCGTGTCCGGGACCCTGAAGGCCGAGCCCACGGACCACTTGGAGGAGGAGAGGGGGTAGGTGCTCAGGCTGTGTTCAAAGATGTGCCCGTTGGGGGGCAGCACCAGCCCCTCGGGCTCGGCCGCAGTTCGGTCGGCCGCCGCGCACCCCGAGGAGCGGCTAGACAGCAGGACCTCCACGGCGCTCACCAGGTCCCCGCCGCAGCCCTTCAGGATGAGCTCCAGCACCGTGGGCTTCTGGTTGGGGAATATTTTCTTCAACACTTCCAGGGGCGGCCTGTTGGCTTTCAAGCTGAAGGGCAGGGACACCGTCCCCGAGGGGCCCTCGATCAGCAGGTGGTTCTGCTCCGCGTGGTACTTGGGGCTGTCGGGGCGGCTCTCCGGGTTGCCTCCGTTTTTCTGGACCGCGTAGCCCCCTTCGTCCACCGACACGATCTCGGGGCTCTCGCGGGTGAAGCAGCCCTTACTTTTGGCCACATCCGGGGAGCTCCTCTGGTCGGCGTCTTTGTCGCTGAAGCTCTCCGTGTTGTCGGCTGAGCCGCTGTCCCCCAGCCGTTCTTCCGTCAAATCTGAAAAGCAGAGACAGCTGGGTTAATCCTTTCCTGGTGTGCATAAAGAGGAACAGATGTGCTCGGGAGAGAGCCCCACACAGGCGACGTGGAAGGGGGAATGCGACTGGGTGGGTGCCAACACACTGGACGCCTTTCTTTATCTTTCTTTCTTAAGCCATCGCTACACCCAATGTGAGCCTTGAACTCATGACCCTGAGATCAAGGGTCTCACGCTCTAGAACTGAGCCCGCCAGGCGCCGCCCCCCCCCCCCCCCCGGAAACTCTTTAAAAAAAACCCAAACCCCCCCTTGGGGAAAGGGGGGGGGGGGGAAAGACTAAACAAAAATCTAGAAACTGGAGTGATTTCTCAGGCTGATGTGCGCAGAGGAGCTTGCCTTGAACACAGAAGAGGGATATGATACCTATAACCATAAACGATGTAGCTGTCATAGCAGTGACGATCTAAATAGGGACCCTCTGTAGGTCTAGGAACAAACGCAGCCCAGGGAAGAACGGGAAAATGAGCTTGGGTTTGTCTTCTGGCTCCTTTTCTGCAAATGAGATGGCTGGTGTCACCTAGGGACATCATCAGCTGGCTCACGACCCATATATCCATAGAAGGGGACTTTCATATTTTAAATCCACTTCCCATAGGCAGATTTTGTGTTACATATGTCTTGTGAACTAGTCCTATGTTTCCTCAGGTTATCATGTACAATAATCAATAGAATTACCAGAAAGAAGCCTCTCTGCATCGATATCTTTCTTACAAGGCCACTCCAGGGACCGACAGACTCCACTCGGTCGCCTGCAACTTGCACTAGAGGGGCAAGTAAAACCAGCTGTGAATTCTGGATGGTGGGGCAGGTCGCAGGACAGGAAGGAAATGGCTGGAGAGATGTGTCAAACTGCATGGGGCATGACCCGTCCATGAAACAAGGTGCCCATAACTCCAGGACCATGGGTGTAAAGAGGTGAAACTGTTTCATGAACTGTTTTATTAGTAAGGTTCATGGAAAGGATTTAAAGATACCTTCTTGAATTACACCAAGGGAAAGAAAAAGTTTCCCAAAATAAAGCAGAGATTTGCTGTGAACTAAAGCAGCTACAAATTTAACATTTTGACCTAAGACATTAGCCCCCAAAGGGCTAGTATTACAGCGCTAAGCACGCAGAAGGGAGTAGACTGGATTTCCTTGCAGTGGGAAATAGCAACAGACCTTTATAATAAAAGAACATATTCTTTATTAACATGCTATATGCAGGTAGGTTTTTATCCTTTTGAAAACACTGACTGGCTGTCTCTCCTCAAAGCCAATGTAACTGATCTAAACATGGAAATTATTACTGACCCAGTTGTCAGGGTGTAAACAGTTGGTCGGCCTGTGTTTTCTGCTGCCCAGCCTGAATAGCTTCATTGTCGCCTTCTCTGGGGGCACACCTGATGATATTTAGAAAGCCAGCTGGTGAAATTTCATCACAGCACCTTCAAAAATCTTCCTCCTCCAATTTGTTGTTGTTTACTTTAAAAGCCTTAAACAAAGGCCCATTTAGGAACATTCTTCTAATGTGGGATTTATCTTCAATATAATGGAAAAACAAAACGTTGATTCTTCACAAAGCAATACATATGTGCCAAGCAAAGATAAATGCATTTTAAAATAGGCTTAAACTCTTTATCGGTGCAACTGGCAGTCGTAAGTCTGATACAAATTCACACTTATCCCAAATGTGCATTTTAAGTAAACTACTGCAAGGTTTCTATGTGGGGATCATCTGCAGCCCGCAATATTAAGCCAACTTGGCTTTCTAAACACCTCTGAGACGTGCAGAAGACCTATTTCTGTAAGAGACATTTGACATCTTCCCTCCTGCAACTCCCCAGAACAAGGGACCCAGAGGTCATCTCCTGAGTGAACCTGGTATTTGTTCTTAATCCAAAAGAGAAGAACAACAACAAAAAAGCTTCTACAGATCCACACTCTAATCAGCTAGATCTATCTACATTTTCCTGACTCACGACTCCATGCGTACCTCTTGGCAGTTACTCTGTTATTAAACACTTGAAAATGAGTGGACAGGGACGGTGCGTTCACCCAGCACTGACCTCAACACACAATTGGACTTCTGCCCCTGCTCAGTGGAGCTTGGAGAAACGAGTCAAAGACACGCCCCAGGTAAATATAAAATGAAATTATGCTTTAAATACTGTGTACCTCTAAACAGGGTTTTTAGATTTAACTTCAGCTTTCCTTACCTATTCTTATCAGTATCAAGTATTTGTATCCCTGTAATATACAAGATATTGAAGGAAACAGAAAAAAAGGAGGTGAAAAATACCAGGAAGTTTAAGAGTGGTCCTAAACTTGTGGGATTTATTATCTCGTTGGGCAGATAAGATGCATGTGCACGGAGAAAAGCAAACACAGCCAGAAAGAACTTGCTTCTTATCCAACAGGATACATACTGTACACAAAGGTTCATGGGAGCATCATCTCCAACAGCCTAAAGGTGGGAGCAACTCAGGTGTCCATGGATAAAGAAAATGTACATACATACAATGGAATATTAATCTCAAAATGGAATGAAATTCTGACACATGCTATGATGGGGACGAACCCTGAAAATATGCTAAGTGAAATACGTCAGCCACAAAAGGACAAATACTCTATGATTGCACTTAGATGAGGTACCTAGAATAGACAAATTCACAGACAGAAAGTGGAATGATCGTTAGGGGCTGG